>NW_016107801.1:1141259-1170929 GCF_001604975.1 Cebus imitator
TCACACACAACCCCACACTCACACACAACCCCACACTCATACATAATCCCACACTCACACACAACCCCACACTCACACACAACCCCACACTCACACACAACCCCACACTCACACACAACCCCACACTCATACATAATCCCACACTCACACACAACCCCACACTCATGCATACACAACCCGTCACACACAACCCCACTCACACACACAACTGCCGCACTCACGCATACACAACCCCCGAACACACACAACCCCTACACTCAGTCACACTCACAAATATGCACACCTATAGTACGCACACTTACCCACATGCACAGTCACACCCACACACATCCACACACATTCACATATACTCACACATCCTCACATACACCACCACACACATTCACGTACATGCACAATCATACAACCATCTACAGTCACACATACCTATACGCACAGAACACATACACAGTCACACACATACATACACCCATGCACACACCCCCTCACGGAATGGCACACCGGACTTTTTGCTCAAAGCCAGCCAGCTCTCCGGAGCCTTCTGCCACCTGAGCTCCTCATCCTGCAGGCTCATCTCCAGGACACCAAAGGGTGGGAAAGCACCAGTGGCCCCCACGGCAGGGGCCGTCCAGTCCCAGGAGAATGGGCACCAGGGGCACAGCGAGCAGTTGCCCTTCTTCCCAAGGGGGCCTCAAGCCCTCTGGACGGAACGCAGGCACCTGGCCACGCCTGTCCAGGCCAGCTGACCGTCAGCTGAGCTTGGGGGACACGGGGCACTGGGGCAGCCAGAGCCAGGCACTGACCACTCATCCATCGGTGAGCAGCCTGGCCTCCCTCCCCGACAGAGGGTTCTCCAGGAACACAGGTGCATGGCAGAGAGTCCCGAGGGGGGCCAAGGAGACCCCAGCCCCAGGCCCACTGCCGCAGCTCCCAGCCCTGCAGGCTGGTACCTCCAGAGCATGCTCCAGCTGTGTTGTTTAATAACAAATCACCCCGAGCAGGCGGGGAGCGGCTTATCAGCCGAGCATCTCCGGCAAGGCCGATACCATCAGCTGCTGTCAGGCAGCTCTGGGAACTATTAGCTTAATTAGCAGTTCCTGCAGGGTCAGCACAAAACTGCTGGCTGAGCCGGGGCCCAGGAACCAGTTTCGGCTGCCAGAGACAGGCTGGGCAGGCCCTCAGGTGTGGGAGGGGAACCCCGAGGACCCAGAAGGCGCCACAAGACAGCCGGCACCCCCACCTGAGGGGGAGCTGCAGGCGCTAACGAGGTTCTGTGCCCTTGGGGACCCTGGTGCCCCACACACCCCCTGCCCAGGCAGGCAAGTCAAGGCCCCCACGAAGGGAAGCTGCCCCACCCTCCCCAGCTAGCCAGGGCCACCGCACTGCACCGACATCTTGGCGGAGGGGCCACATGCCAAGGGCTCACATCCTGGATGTTCACATCCAGGCACCAGCTCCTAAACCACTGAGACTCGGTTTCCCCATCTGTAAAGTGGAATCGCCAAGGTAAGGGCACACGGCAACCGCTGGCAGGTCGCCCCTGCGTGTGGGATGCAGGAGAAACCCGAGGCAGACTCAGTGTCCCCCCTTCCCACAGAGAGCAGAACGGCGGGCCCCAGGGACGGGGCTGGGAACCCCTGGACACAGTCGCCTCGCTCCCCCAGCCCCCGAAGGCTCACTCCCCACCCAGCACAGCACCCAGACTGCTCTGAAGATCGAGGGAAATCACTAGCTCGGGACCTGGCAGACCCACGAGGGCAGCAGGCAAGGGAGTGGCCGGCAGGGTCAGGTTGGGTCAGGCAGGGTCAGATGGGGCACTGCAGCAGCTCCAGTGGGCACAGGGCTTCTTTCTGGGGTCGGTGGAAATGCTCACCAATCATACAGCTGGCTGAATGGCGGCTGCGTGAGCGGGTGGATGAAAATCCAGTGCACTGCACACGTTCAAAAGGTGACCCGGATCTCAACCAGTCAACCAATCGAATAAGCGTGGTGCTGGGCAAAGGCTGAGAATGGCACCGAGGGCCGGGGTTGGGACGTGCAGGCCCGGGAACCACCGGCCCCTCCTCCCAGCAGGAGCTGAAGGGACAGGTCCTGACTCAGCCTGCTCGGCGCCTTCCCACCACGTTCCGACTGGGAGGTGTGACCCACTCCTGCGTCTCTGCTCACATGAACTCTTGTCCCCAAGCATCGGTCGCCTTAGGGTGGCCTGCGTGTAGCAGGGCGGGGGGGTGCGCACACTTCCTTTTCGGTGGAGAGCTGACAGCCTTTCTGACCAACCCTGCCTTCCTCAGGTCCAGCTTCTGTGGCAGGAAGACCAGGCTGGCAGGAGGTGCTTTCTCAGGCCCCACCCAGCTCCTCAGGAGGAGGCCGAGGCCCACAGGTGGAGGGGCCCTTCCCTCCTGCCCAGTCCTGGCTGGTCCTGCAGTGCCGTCCCCAGGCCAGCCTAGTCCTGCTCCTGGAGGACCTGGAGGCCTAGGGCAGGAGGTTGCTGCTGGGGTGGGAGGCCTCCCATTCCCGCCGTGGCCCGCCGTGGCCAGGCCACTCTGCCACCAACACCGCAGCGTAATGAGTTACAGATGTGCCGGTGGAAGAACCCGGAGCAGCCCCGCCCTGCAGAGGAAGCTGGGACGGGTCTGAGATCACGTGCAGTTCTGGAGCCTGTGCCAATGCCGGCTGGACCTGGTGGGGGCAGGCGTGGGGGGATGGGCAGAGGGAGAGGCCGTGCCGCTCCTCCTGGGCACCAATGGGAGACCACCCACTGGGCACCTGTGTTGAAGACACCCTCCCTGGCCCCACGCACAGCCCAGAACGTGCCACACAGAGCCCCAGAGGCTCTGCCACCTCCCACTGGGATCCCTGGCCTCTGAGCCTCAGCTTCTCATCTGTACCCAGGGCCAGCACCACTCCCAGCTTCTTACTGAGGAACAAGAAATGCTGAGGAAATGCCAAGCCCCACCTCCCAAAAAGGACGGGGTGGAGGCAGCCGCCAGACAGTGTCCCACCATCCCCGGGGCTCCTGCAAACAGGCAGCTCAGCCGGACCCCCGCCCACACGCAGCCACAACCGTGCCGAGCATTTGTGAGCACCTCCCCCACAGCCAACCCCAGCCCAGGACCCTTCCCCAAGGCAGGCCTGAGCCTGGCGGCAGGAACAGGGGAAGGGCAAGCCGCCGGAGGGGGTCGAGGGTCCTCCTGGGCCAGCCCTCCTTTCCCCTGCAGCACCTCACCCAAGACTCTGCTGGGCCCCTCAGGGCTACATCTGGCTGGGAGTTTACAGCCACCAAGAACAGACCTGAAACTGGTCTGCCTCATCCCTGCCCAGTCCCAGACCTGCTGAGAGACAGCCCAGGACCCCAGGGAAGCCACAGAAGCCACTCAACAGGCGGGCAGGCCCACCCCCCGCCACCCGGGCCCCAATGCAGCCCCAGCCTGGCCCACACGGCAATGGCCAAGGCCAAAGAGGGGACAGGGGTAGGGGTGGGGGAGAGGGGTGGGGGGGAGGGGTGGGGGTGGTGAGGCAGGAGCAGGGGCGTGGGCGGGGGCGGGGGCAGGAGTGGGGGTGTGGGCAGCACCCTGGTCCACCCAATAAGCAAACCCACACACCAGCCAAGAACACCGGGTCTCACACCAGGACACGCCGTGAGCGGCCTCTTACGAGCAGCCTGACCTGCCAAACCCCACCCGGGCCGGGCAAGGTGGGCCCAGCTCCCCAAACTCAGCCAAGACTGAGGCTGCCTGGTCGCTCACCCAGGGACCCGCTTCCCCGCCACAAGGGCGGAGGCCTTCAGCTCAGGCGCCTGCAGCCTGGGATGGTGACCCTCAGCCTCCATCTCCCCATCTGTGAGACAGGGGCTTTCCCAGGCAGGCACCCTCAGCCCTCCAGCAACATCCACCGCTGTGGCCGCCCCGGAGCCACTGGCTCAACCAGCCCCCTCCTGCCAGCACCAGATCCCACCTTAGGAAACGCTCGGCCCACCCAGCCATAGGCCTGCCCCTCCCTGGCTGGGCGACCCAGACAGGGCACATCACTCTCCAGCCTCAGCTTCCTCATAGGTAAGAGGGTGGGTAGGCAGGAGGGGAGAGACCCACGTGAGGCCTCATCTATATAACATTCAAAGCCAGCGCCACGAGCCACAGGCCAAGAGTCCACGCTCCTGGCTCCTCTCCCCCAGCCACCAACGTGAGGGGCCTAGCTGGGTCCCAGACAGCCCTAATGTCAGCAGGGGCAGGCTGGGCGAAGCATGGCCCCCCAGGTGGTCTCCTGTCTCCCAGAACACCCCAGGGTTGCCATCCTGGCCCTGCCCGGAAGAGCCCAGCTTAGGGGGTGCGGGGAGCTGGGAGCCACAGCACCAACACCTCTGGCAGGGAGCAGCCCGGAGGGTCTGCAGGGCCAAGGCCAGGAGGGCAGTCAAGGCCCCACCTGAACCGTGCCCTGGCCTGCCTGGGCCTCAGTTTCCCACAGATGCCCTCTGGCGGCTGCTGGGAGCATCCAAACACACAGAGCCCACAACAGCCGGACCCCCACGCAGAGGCTGCTGTTGATATTGTAGGCAAAGACACCAACCCCAGGCCCTTCTTGGGGTCTGTGCCCGAAGGTCAGCCGCCCGTCAACGCCGGGGTGGGAGCCCCCCAAAGCCGCCAGCGCCCTGGCACCCACACAGCGGGCATCTGCCAGACCTCCCTCACACCCCAGCACAAGCACCCTCTCCACGGCTTTCATGCCTCGCCCTTACAGGAGACGCTGTGAGCCTCACCCCACTGAGTGGGAAGTGTCTTTACTCAGCTGCAGATACAGAGGGGAAAGAGCTGGGCAACATCGCCGTCCTGGAGGAGTCTGGGAAAATGGGCTGTAGGAGGGGCAGCTGGTCCCGACTGGGACCAGGCATGCCCACCACAAGGCTCTCACCACAACCACCTGCTGTTCTCTTCTCCTTTCTGTGTATAGTTCTTAGGGGAGGCTTTTCCCCAAAAAAATGCTAAACACGGGACAGATGGCCACATGTCGGGAGCTGAGGTCAGGATGAGGAGGCCCAGGTCATCCCACGGCCCCGGATCCCCGTGCTCAGGGCGGCCTGGGCCTCCCACAAGAGCTGACCAGGGACTGGGAGACGCTCTGCGTGCAGCCGGCACGGGCAGTGCTCAGGCAGACAGCGGCAGAACCGTGCCGGCTACAGTCAGCATGGTACAGGCAAGGGCACAGCGCCCATCCTGCCCAAAGCTGCCATCACCAACCCTGCCCACCTGGACCCCTTGGGACCTCCCTGGAGGGCAGGGTATGCCCATCCCCGAAACAGGGCAGAAGCAGACACACTGCCCTCAGAGGAGGGGCAGGGAGCTCAGCAGCCTGGGTCCATGGCGCCACACCGGGGCCGCGAGGGCTGAGCCTCAGACAGGAAACCAGAGAGGTATGGAATTAGCTGACTCCCTAAACGCACGCCTCCCACCTCCCCCTACTCAGGGAAATGGGGTGGGTGGACAGGGCCCACCGCCAGGCTCTCTGAGGGGCACCTCTGAAGCCCAACATCCCTGCCACATACTGGGCTGGGAGGGGACAGAGCAGTGAGGCCCCCACCCCCTCACCCACGGTCATGACTTGGGTTACCTCCATCACCAGCGACAACGACCCCAAAAGGTCCCCATCCCACAGGGAGAACCTGGCACCCAACAGCCCCCGGGGACAGTGAGCTTACTGAACTCACCGCCCTGGACTCACGTCCTGGCCTGTCAGGGAGCAGGGCTGTGAGGAAGGGGTCCTGTTTTGCCACCGTCCACACCTTCCCCGTACTAACAAGAGCAGAGATTCGCCAAGACCCAGAGCTGAGGTCTCCAAATGAAGCTGAGGTGGCTGCTGGCAGTGGACAGGTCAGGCTGGGGACAACGGTGTGGGAGTGAGCCTGGTGCAGGGTCAGGCATGGGGACGCATAGGCAGGGTCTCCCCGTTCAATCCGGCCTCTTCCTCTGAGTACCACCAGTTAGGTGTTCACCCCAGCTGAGAGCTGACTGGGACCACATGAGGGGCAGACAGAGCTGGGCACACTCGCTGGGGCCTTGCTGGGCCGCCCTGGCTAGGACGGCAGCACGTGTCTGCAGGCATGAAGGAGTCCACGACTTCACCATCGGCGCCATGCCCAGCCCACGCCCAGCTCCCAGGAGGAGGCTCTGCTCCCTGGAACACTGTTGATTCACTCCGTGAACAGTGCCATGCCGGCACTAAGCTGTGACCACGAGGCAGGCTTGGCTTCTGCCTTCTTGAAGCTCACCATCCAACAGAGGCTGGGAAGCCAGACCTTGGACAAGCCGCTGGAAACAATTTGTGGCATGAACAAACAGGGGATGCAAAGTGTCTGCAGGGGCCCCCAACCAGGTGGGCGCTAAGAGATGCCCTGCCACCCCATGGAGAGATGGGACCTGCGGGATGAGCAGGGCCTTCGAAGGAGGGGCGGCCAGGCTGAGGGAGGGAACCCAGGGCCAAGGCTTGGTGGGAGCTACCCACGGACACAGGGGAGCCACTGAGGGCTCTAGGCAGAGCCTGCCATGAGCAGCGGCCACACATTGGGCCCTGGACAAGTGCCGTCACACCTCTGAGCCCATCCCCTCCCAACCTGCACAGAAGGCCCAGGGCGGTCAAAGCCAGTAAGCAGTCCAGGGAGGGCACAGAGGGCAGTGCCAAGCCCGGGGGCAGCTCCAGGCTGGAAGACAGCCGGACTTTGGCCCCTCCCACCAGTGGCAGCCCTGCCAAGCCCGTGGGGAGGGGAGGACCTGAGCCCAGTGGCATGGGAAACCCAGCACAGCTGGGGCTACGTGCACACCCTGGCCCCCCAGGGCGTGACCACACTGCTGTCCCCATTCTGCAGATGGGGACCCGAGGGACAGGCACTGAAACCCCTCCTGGGTCAGACCAGAAGTAGGTCCACGGGGCTGAGGCCCTGACCTCCTGTTCCGGAACATTCTGCCTCCCCCAGTCACACAGGCAGGTGGTAGGCAGTCCTGGAAGCCACAGGCCTCTCCCAAACCCGGAAGCTCGGAGTCCCTGCGATGTTAATCAGAGCCATTAGGTGCTTGTTTGGCAATTAGGAGACACAAATTACAGTATGAAAAAGCTCATTACCAGCAAATGACGGGCACAGGCCACGGACAGCGCAGAAGGCCCCGATGAACGGCGCACGTTGGAGGCATTCAGTCTCGGCAGAGACCACACCTCAGCACCCAGGGCCTCATCTGTCACCCGCACCTTCCCGCCGCCACCATCCCTGTCCCAGCAGTCCAGCCAGGAGACAGAAACGACAGAGCCAGCACCAGGCAGGCCAGGCAGGCACGTCTCCCTCAGGAGATGCCCAAGGAACCAGGCACGCAGCAGGCCCTCAGTACTGAACCACTCAGGGGCTCGGGAGGGACCAGGAGGCGGCAGGGCGGGCAAGGCTGTGCGTCACAGGAGGCCTCAGTTTACCTGTCAGTGAAATGAGGACACCGAAAAGGATCTCCAGGTTCCCTGCCAGCTCTGAGACCCAGTGCCCAACCGGAAAAAGGTTCCGGAATCAGCTGAAGGAATTAACAAAATGACCACGGCATTAATTGGATGAGTCAGACGGCAGGGCACGTCGGCAAGTCCGGTCTGACAGCGAAGGGCCAGCTCCTGGCCATCAGAGAAGATCCCTGGCAGGGCCGGGGCGAGGCAGCACTTGCCACAACTGGGCCCCAAGGTGGGTGGCACACCAAAAGCTCTCCAGGCCTCCTGGGTTCCCAAATCCCAGGCCAGGGGGAAAGACGGGAGTCACTTGGACTTCTGAGGGCCACGAGGCCCTTCGCCCTGCATCAGGCTCAGGCCCCCTACAGGGAGCCCAGGGCCCTAGCCTCCCCCAGCAGGCTCCCCCACTCCCCACAGGCACGCCTGGGGCCCCCGAGCTTCAGCCTGCCTGGGGGCAGCCCCACAATCCAAGGAGCCTCAGGAAGTTGAAGGGGCTCTGTCTTTCAAGAGATTCTAGCCAGAACTCCCCTCTCCGTGGTCCCAGGTCCTGGATTTACCACCCAGGCACCATGGCCCTTTGGCCACCGTGTCCCCATGTAATGCCAGGCCGAGCAGCCGAGGAGCACCCGTTTCAAAAGGGCCTCCCACAGACCAGAGAGGGGCAAGTAACTGCGAGCAGCCCAAACACAGCACCCGAAAGGGTGCTGGTACAGCGGGCACTGGCTGCTCACGTCATGTCCTGGTACCAGTCCTTCAGAAGGGGAAACTGAGGCTGTGTGAGGGGAGACCAGGGGAGGATGAGCCTTGCCTGCAGCCACAATAGAGCCAGAGCTTGAACGCAGGACTCCAGGCATCAGCAAGGCTGTGGGGCCGGGCAAGCCCAGGCCTCACCAGAGCTGGCGCCCGTGACCAGCGGGGTGGGAATGGAGAAGGAACCACTGCTTCCTGCCCGCTCTGCCCCGCCACCCAACAGGACGGTGTGCAGCCTGTCACCAGCTCAAGCAGTGCGGCCTCCAGGGGAGGCAGACACCCAACCCAGGGCCCAGTGCCCCCACCGAGGCTACCAAGGGCAGCTGGCAGCCTCCAGGCCCTGCCCAGGGATCCTGGCCCACCCCATGGAAGACAGAGCCACCGCAGGGGCCTCAGGTGAGGCCCTGGGGCTCCTCAGTGTCCTGGAACATGGTGGCATCCATGCCAGGTGGGCCCACTGGCCCCACCAAACCTCCACCCTCCGTCTACTGCCCTACCCCCCACCCAGTCCAGAAACTTCCCTGCTCCCAGGAGGGGCGGGGAAAGGCCCTTGCTGCTAGAGCCCCTGCCCCTCACAGGCCAGGCCCACCCCTAGCCACCAGGTTGCCCAGCACGGCCGGGCAATCCCAGAGCAGAGCTCCTGGGACCGCAGGCCAGAGCCTTCCCAGAACCTTCCAGGACGGGCAGGCCACATCCTTACTGGGAGGGGCAGGGCTGGGTGTCACCTCCCACCCCATGGGGAACCACACTTCCCCTGCCCTCGGCCGGGATTCCAGACCCAATATGACGGCGGTGTTGTGTTATTTATCCAGCAGAGAGAGGGAAGGAGGGAGGGAAAGCAATTCGGGAGGCCAATCTGTGGGGGGAGGGGCAGACCCCTCTCAGCAGGCCAGGCTGGCCCCTCTGGCCCTCCCCAAGCAGGCACCCCCACCCTCCAAACATGCAAAGCAGAGGTGCCCGGGGAATAATGCGATGATTTACGGAATTCATGTTCACACCGAGGTGAGGGCATGCCGGGAGGAGAAGATGAGGAAGGGTGGGCACTGGGAAGGGAGGGCAGGGAGGGGGGCCGGCCACACCCGCAGCCATTAATGAGCTCGATATTGCCAGATCATCATCACCAGGGCCTCCAAAGCTTCAGAGCCCACTTCACAGCTGCCGCCACCATCAGCAGCAGGCCCATCTCACAGCCAGCGCCTGAGGACCCCAAAGGCAGGTGGCCCCGGCTCAGCCTCAGTTTCCCAGCTATTCAGTGCAGCCAGTGTTCTTTACATCTCGCTCTCCGTGCCCTCAGACGTGAGCAGGAGACCCCAAAGCAGGAAGTACACCTCTGCCTTCCTCAATTAGCAGATCTGCAAGCTTCCTCCGCCCCCGGCTGCTGCCTGGCCCTCCTCTGGCCCTCTCCTGAGCCTTCTCCCACACGGCAGCCCCCAGCAGCTGGTCCATGAATGCTCCCTGGGCCCCGTCGAGCCTCCCAGAAACGGGTGTGGGGTAGGGGTGGGGTGCAGGCTTCACTAAAATCCCCTGTCATGTGGGGCTGCTGGCCCCCGGGCTCCGCCTGCCCTTCCCCTGAGCCTGGCAGCAGCCCTCACCACCCATGTGAGCAAGCAGCACACACTGGCCAGGCTCAGACCTGCCAACATTCCCAAAGCCAGCGCACCCCAGAGACCCCAACCAGGGCCCAGGCCTGTCCCGGGAACTGCATGTCTCTGGCAGGAGGCAGGGGCTCTGCCCAGTCCTGCAGGCGACCAGGGCAGGGCAGGGCGGGTGGGGACTAGGACAGCACTGCTGTGCGGGAACAGCATCCAAACAGGAGCCTGGAAAGCATCTCCCAGACCTCTGAGGGAGTCTCTGGAACAAGACCTTGCCTGTTCCTGGGGGGCTTCCACAGGGCCAAGTCCAGACCCTGCACAGAGCCACTGAGAACTGCACAGGCTCAGCTGTGACCTCCCCACACAGGGCCCTGGAACGCTCTCAGCGCTGGGCCTTGCCTACGCTGTTCCCTGTACGTTCCCTGTCACCTGCCCCCTCCCCGAGGAAGCGGTCCCCCCAGTTCCACCCCACCCAGGCTGAGGGAAGCCCATGACCCTGGGCTGTGGCTCCTGTCTGCCTGCCTGCTGGAGGAAAGTGGCTGGTGACGGCCAACAGGCCTGGTGCCCAGCTCCCGGCTCTTGAGCCAGAGCACTCCAGTGAGGACACAAGGCCTGCACGGGCAGATCTCAGCGTTTCAGCTCTGTCCTGCACAGGCGCGCATGCCTGGCTCCATCCTGGGCGGTGGCCTGGGCAGCCCACAGCCTCCTACAGGGACGGTGCTGCAGAAGCCAGCCCCTCAGGCCAGCGAGCAGCTGGGGTGTGGGGGGCACAGTGGGCGTGCCTCTCATCCCATGCCTGCCCCACGCCCCCGTGTTCTGTGGGGGCGCCCCAGGCCCCAGGTGGGACCCTACCCTCTTCCTCCTGCTCCTCCTCCTCCTGTACCTCCTCCTCCTCCACCTCCTCCCCCTACCCACAGGGTCCGCTGTAAACTGCCCCACAGTCTCACCCTAGGATCAGACAGTGTGAAGGTTGCCAGGGCAAAACCAATACACAAACTTATGAAGAAACCGTGATTTACACATAATTTTCTAAGAACACATAATTTCCTGGATGCTCTGCCCCAAGGGTGGCCATTTCTGCTCCCCTCTGGTGCATGTTTGCGTTCTGGAAGGTTCTGGG
The DNA here is from genome assembly GCF_001604975.1 of Cebus imitator. Classification (NCBI taxonomy): domain Eukaryota; kingdom Metazoa; phylum Chordata; class Mammalia; order Primates; family Cebidae; genus Cebus; species Cebus imitator. The sequence goes on from NW_016107801.1 coordinate 1,152,186, forward strand.
TAACATATCTGACTAGTCGGGCAGGGCATTCCCTAGCAAAGACCTCACGTTTCTGCCTGGGTCTGCACAAACCACAGCCGAACCTTGGCGTCGAACCCAGGGCCACGGCTCTCGGGTGACTCAGGTCTGGGAGCCTCTCGCCCTCCACCCACGATTCCCCCACGGTCCTCGAGGTGTGGACAGTCCTTGTGGACATACAGACCTCACCAACCCCACGCCCCCGCCTCCCACGCCCCTGCACTGGTGAGAAATCTGCGGTCCACGCAGCACCTGACTTCCCGTGGCTCCAGCAGAGGGGCCAGGCGTGAACCAGCTCCCTACAATCCCATGCCCGGCCGTGCAGGCCCCCTTCTCCCAGGAGCTGCAGGGAGCGCACGTGAGGATGCAGGAGGCTGCGGCCCGCTCGGAAGTGAACTCTGGCAGGTTTTTGCTCTGGGTTCTGGAGAAGGGCCCTCCACCCGGGGCAGGAACCAAACCTGTCCGACCGCCCCAGATGCCTCAGTGCCCGGCAACTATCTGCTCATCGAATTTCTCAACCCACTCAGAGCAGGCAATTGCAACAGGCTGTGAAGACACAGATGAGGAGAGTCAGGGTGTGGGCTGGGGGGTTTGGGGGTGGATTTTTTTGTTTTGTTTCCACCCTTCACACCTCCCCAGCTCTGCTCGGGGGCCTCGGAGCTTCCTGGGGGTGCCCAGCACAGGGCATGGGCACGGGCCTTGGGCCACCTCCAGGGCTGCTGAGGCTGGGAGAAAGGCAGGGTGAGGAGGTGTCGGGAGACACCCTCTATCAGAGCCATCAAGGGTGGTAGCTGAGCAGGGCCTTGGACAGGGCGGGGCTGGTTTTCCCTACCTGGGAAAACCACCTTTCCCAACACCATGAGGGCACACGTGCCACCAGATAGTTTGTCACCTTCCCCTCCTTAGCAGGACAATGGTGGGAACGTTCATCCTCCCCTGCAGGCAGCCAAAGACAGCTAATCCAAGAGTCACCAAGCAGGGTGGCCACCACACTCACCACAGCGCCAGCATACAACCAGAGCTCACCACAGCGCCGCACACAGCAGGCGCTCATCACAGCGCCGGCATACAGCCAGAGCTCACCACAGCACTGGCATACAGCAGGCGCTCACCACAGCGCCGGCATACAGCCAGAGCTCACCACAGCGCCGCACACAGCAGGCGTTCACCACAGCACCGGCATACAGCCAGAGGTCACCACAGCGCCGGCATATAGCAGGCGCTCACCACAGCGCCGCATATAGTAGGTGCTCACCACAGTGCCGGCAGACAGTAGGAAGGAGCTCAGTGCACTAGGCCATCTCTTGAGGTGGGGGTGGTAAGACACACTTTTGGGCAAGGCACGGCCCCTCTCCAGCCTCCTGTGTCAGCAGGACGGGCTGCCATCCTGCAGGCCGTGCCACCCTATGTGCCCCAAAGCCCTGGCGGGCACTGCAGAAACACAGCAACAGTTCCTGGCTCCGCCCGGCCGGCATGCCATCCCCAGCCCAGAGCCATCGCCACGTCCCAGGTGTGCTCCTGGTGTGAAGGAAACAATGGCTTTCCCCTTACCAAAACCCACAGCAGAAACTCTCTTCCCTGCTCTTTACTGACCAGGAGAGCAAGGTGGAGGCTGGCGAGGGGACCTACCCAAGGCCCCAGAGCTCTCCCGTGAGTGTCACCTTCGAGAGCCTGAAACAGTTCTCCTCCCCTGCAGGGCCCAGTGAGAAAGCCAGGTGAGGGTGGGGCAGCTTCCCCAGAAGGCCCCACCCTGCTCCACCTGGCAGGGGCAAGAGGGAAGGGCATGCCAGCAAAGTCCATGCTTTTCCAGGTCACCAGGGAAAGGAGGCCTCGCCTGGGACAGGCCCGGCCAGATCCCAGGGTGAGGGCACCGTGGAAGCACCTCCCTGCTCCTCTCTGTGGGAGTCAGGGTCCAGCAGCCATCCCGAAGACAGGGAGCTGCCCCCCAGCCCCTCAGCTGCCCTCCCCCCAGGGCCTGTCTGACACCTGGGAGAGACCCTAGCCACCTCAAAGCCTCTGACCCACTGAGAGAGTACCCGTGGAGCTTTCAGAAAAATGCAGACTGCAGGGTAAGGTGAGCCAGGGCCCTGGGAGAAATTCTCCCACACAGCTGCAGGTTGCACAACGGCCAGGTCCCTACCTGCCCCCAGCGTGTGGCAAGGCTGCGTTCCAAGCTGAAGGCTGGGGAGGAGCAGGCCTGGGACCTCCCACACACAGCAGGGGTGCACACAGCTCCTCAGGCTCTGGGTCTTCAGCCTGGCTACCGAGAGTGGCTTTCAGAACCTGTCCACGGACAGCGCTGCCCCACCCCTCCCGTCATTTCAGTCCAGTGCCTGTACGCCTAACCCACCTGGGAAGTGAAGCCCAAGTGGGAAAAGATGAACGGAAACTGACAACGAGCAGTTCCTAGCGCTGGCTGAGCCGCAGGGGAGCGGGGTCCGGCTTCATCTCTGTTCACCCTCCCAGCTCTTCGAAGACTGGCAGGTCAGGAGTCCGAGGCTGGGAAGGAGTCTGTCCAATACTCCCTGACCCAAGATGAGTGACCAAGGGTCAGGCTGGTTTCTACTGTTTGCTATTCCGTTAACAGTGCCTGACCTGGCCAGGGAACTCAAAGAGACGCGGAGATACTCATGCCAGGCGCAGGCACACTGGGCACTGCTCATACACCTGGGACCCACAGCACAGCTCCTGGACGGCTGGGCCTGCATTTCCCACAGGTGAGGAAAGACGCCAGGGGAGAGAGGGACGCAGAGACACAAGCACAGACAACCAAGGTCCTCCCCAGCACACCCAGGGATGGTGCCCACAAGGGGTGAGGCAGAAGGGAGCTGGGCACAAAAAAGGGCCCGCCTTGAACCCCAAAGGCCGACGTGGGCAGAGCTGGAGCTGAGCCACCCCATCCCTGCAGGAAGGGACGGACAACCTCCTAGAATCACGGCCCCAACCGCTTCCAGAGCAGAGGCCCCGCTCATGCAGTCTCCCAGAGCCCCTCTGCTCCAGGCACCCCAGAACTCCAGGACACGCCCCCTGACTCCCAACCACGGCTTCCCAGCGGCCTCTCAGTCCCTCTATCCCTAAGCCAGCTCTACCTGCTCTTAGGGACTGGGGGTGCATGCGCCTGTGGGAGGAGGAGCAGCGGATCCAGGACTGGGACAATCACAGCCTGGGGTACCTGGAGAGCCCAAGACAGTTGAGGCAGGTCTGGCCCAGATCTAAGACTCTGAGCAACAACAGGGCCTCTGAAGATTTCCGTCTTATGGCAAAGGCCAGTGTGCAACAGATGCCAGCAGAGCTGCGGGAGGAAGCCCGGGAACGCCCGGCCCAGACGATCTCCCCTGGCAGGACTCACCCTGGGGGCACAACAAAACCACCAGGGAAACCCAGTGTCCAGGCATCCACCCCCACGGCTGCTGATCTGATTGGTCTGGGGTGTGGCCTGGGTACCAGGAATCTTAAAAGCTCCTCATCTTAAAATGATCCTGATGGCAGCCCAGGTGAGACCCACTGAGCCATGGCAGCGTGAGGCTGGCCCCAACCCGGGTGAGTTCACTCAGTCCACCACTCCACACAGACCGACCACCTCCTCACACCAACACTGTCCAAGGACGGAGACCCAGAGGAGCCGGCAGCATGGAAAGAAAGCTCTGCAGAAGTCACAGTGAAAACACATGCAGGCATGGTACTAAAGCTCCCGGCAGAAGAGCGACATCAGCCACGGAGACAGCAGGACCAGGATGGGAGTACTGGGTACACAGGGGTGCCCCCACAGTCCTCCCTGCAGACATCCCCAATCCACCACCCACAGCCCTCCCTGCTGGGTCCCAGGCACCCCATCAGATCTGTCAGAGGAAACACACAGGCTGGAGCAACCTCTGGGCTTTCCCAGGCGTGGACCCAAGTGTTATTTTACAGTGGCAGCAGCGAAGTCCGGCTCCATCTTTGCCTCTGCCCCCTTTCCTCAGGAGCTTGTGGCCCCTTCTGTCCCCAGTGAACAGCCACCAAGCACCCACAGCCCCATCCCCACCAGCCTTGGGGACACGTTCCCCGAATGCAACCAGGCTGTCCGAGCGCATTGCCAGCAGGGCTCGTGGCCACGTGCGGCTGACGGAGCTCCACCAGATTCTCAGCCAGGGGTCAGGAACACAGCCCACAGGCTCGACCCCAACGGGGCATCCCAGGCCTGGAGGCCCACCAGGTCCACGAGCAGCATGAGGAGGCAGCGGTTCCCTCTCCTGCCTGCCGGGGCCTGGCACCCCCACACTGAGGGCGTCTCTGCCCGCCGCCATGGAGAGAGCAGGAGGAAGCAGACAGGCTGCCAGCGCCCTCCCTCCTGGCTGCGGGGAGGAGGGTGTTGGATGCACAGGAGGTGTGACCTGCGGGGCCGTGGAAGCTGCTGGGCAGCGAACACGCCTTTGAAAGTAAGTGAGAGTTTGCTCAAAGTGAAGGATGCCTGCGGCAGGGCCACATGCAGGGAACCCGGCTTACAGTGTACACGCGTGGGGCCCCGCCCACACATACATGTGTACTCGCAGTCCAGGCCCGGCACGCTGGTCCAGGGCCTTCTACAACTGTGGGCCAAGCAGAGGTTCCGCCTCTGGGCGGCAGGGGTACCCCTGAGCAGGACTCCAGCAAACCCACTGAAGATAACAAACCCACCTCCTCTCCAGCTAGGAGAGCTCAGTTTGCTGTGTGCTCTTGATTCAAATGTAAAAGTTGTTTTTTTCTCAAGCCAGAGAATCCCCCATTTATGGGCCTGCCCCTCCCAGCCATGCCGGCAGCCCCAGCCCCTCTCCGACCTTCCAGAAGGGGACCCTGTACCTAGCGCTGCTCATCCACCAGGCCCACACCCCCAAAGGCCAGCCAGGACAGCACAGGCGGTGGGAGGGTGTCAGTGAATGTCACAGACCCCAGCTGCCTTTCCAAGTGGGCACCAGGAGGCAGGGCCAAGTGTCCTCAAGGAGAGAAGAGCAGGCCGAGGACGTCCTTCCTCACACCAAGAAAGGCAGGAGAGAGCGCACACGTCTCCAGGGTGCTCCTGACTCCCTGCCAGAGAGAGGCCCAGGAGCCCTCCATGTCCCCAAAGGGAGGCTGTGCCGACCTCAAGCAAGACCTGACACGGCCCAGATGAGCATGTGAGCCGTCGGCCGTGAAGCCTGCCCCATGCTGCCCCTACCACCCCTCCCAGACAGTCCCAGGCAAGCCCTGACTTTGTTTCCCTGGGGCAGCTGGCCCCTTGTGTCGAGCTGGCACCCGGGAGCTGCAGGACTCAACCTGGGCGAACCTCCAGCCCCGCCAAAGGAAAACAGGCCCCAGCAGGAGGCCCGGTGGTCCAGACAGACGCCACTTCCTGCATGGTCTGCACACAGCTGGGCAGCCACTGTGCCCACCACTGGGCAGGGGTGAGGCAGGAAGGGCAGGAAGGGCAAGGGGGAAAGGGGACAGGGGTGAGGCAGGGAGGGCAGGGCAGTGCCACCAGGCCCTGTGCTGCCCACCTGGGGCCTAGAGCAGGGCCGCTGCTCAGCAGCAGGGAAGGATTACAGCCCCTCGGCCTTCCTCATGCCCCGGACTCATCCAGGGTCCCCAAGGCAGCCCTCCCTGTGCTCACCCTTCAGACCCCTCAGGGGCTGGCCAGATACCACCTCCCTGCTCCCCTCCCCTCGCCCCCCATGCACCTCCCCAGGGTTTTCCAGGGGCCCCAGGAGGCACAGAGGCAATCTGCCCCTTCCTTCATCTCACCAGGCACCATCAAACCCACGGCGGCTCCAGGGCCTCGCTGTCGTCCTCATCCCATGCCCAGAACCCCTACCTTGCTGCACCCCAGCCCAACTCCGCCTTCGACAGCCCCGACTCCCACGGCCTGTGCAGCCTCACTGGCTCCCAGGCTACCCGGAGGTCCCTCTGGCTCCAGCACCATGACCCACGTGGGCAAACTCGGTGGGACTCTCAACCTCAGCCCCCAGGCCCTCCTGGTCCCCAGGCACACGTGCACACAGAAGAGAGTGCCCACCCGACCCAATACACACTGGCCACTGGCACCCCCACTCCCCCGCCAGAGCCGCAGATGCGGCACACGCTGCACGGCCTCCATCAACCTCTCCGAGGCCCGCACGCCCCCTCTGACCAACCCCGCTGTCATTCACCTGGAGTTCTGATAGTTAAAAATGCGTTCACAGCAGCGGATTGGCTATTATACCTTGGGCCTTAATTAAAGAGGGCGGCAGAACGGCATTTTAACCAACAATGTCATTTTCTCATTGACGCAGCTCCATTATCAAGAAAAACACTCAAACCGGCCTGAAACGGAGCTGGCACCCCTCCTCCACCCTCCTGGAGGAGCAAGGACGGTTCAGCTTCAATTTTTAATCTGCTGATGAAATATTCACAGACCAGGGAAGGGATTACGTTTCCTGAGGTGAAGGATCCCTGCCCTGTTGGGGCTCCCCACCCGGGAAGACAACAGAGTTTGGGGTGCTGGGGTCAGGGCCATCGGAAGGAACAGAGCCATGCTGGAGACCAGCCTGCCGGGCCCGGGGCCACCGCTTTGCCCTCCTCTCAGCCCGCTGATGGCACAGGGCCCCTTGAGAGTGCCCCCCAACTGCCCCTTCTCTGAGGGGGATGCTGGGGCCCAGAGGGCCAGGCACTGGCCAAGGCCTCCCATGACTTCCCACCGGGCATCCTAACCCAGTCCTGCCACCTCTTCAGACTCTGGCAGCCCCAAGCCTGGCCGTGCAGGAGAAGGGGGCCCAGCATTCCGATTTCCTAAGCAAAGACTCAGAGGGCTCAGCCCCTGCGGCCAGCATTCCACTACAGTGGGGTGTCTGCACCTCGAGGCCATGCGCCTCCCGTGAAGTCTGAGGCTGGTGCCCCATGTTACAGCAAGGGACACCGAGGCAGGGGAGGGACGCACAGCCACTTGCTGAGGCACAGGGCTTCTTGCGGGTGCAAAACAGGCGGCCTCCACGCCGTCACACAGACGAGGGGCTGACGTCGGCCCTGGGGACAGATGAGGACACAGCAGCAGGGGAGGCACCACCCAGGCCAGGCCGGGCCCAGGCTCAGCCACTCAGCCCCTCAAATACGTCACCTCATGCGGCGGAGACAGGCAGCCAGGAAAGCGGTGCCACTGGTTCCCCCCCACCCCCACCCGCCTCAGAAAGAGGCATGAAAATGCCCCTGCTGGGGCTGCTCTCGGGAGCAGGCTGGCTTCTCCGAAGGGAAGGGTGTGTGTAGAGCTGGGCCAGGGAGACCCCATCAGGCATTGCCTCGGGCTCCCCACGTGGGTGGGCACAGCCAAGGCACAGTACAGGGGCCCGCACAGTCCTCACGTGGCATTGGCTGGGGCCTGCTGTGCGCGGAGGAAGACAGACACTAGCCAGAAACCACAGGCCTCCGAGTGGAGGTGACCGCCCACGGGAAGCCCCTGGGGACCCCAGCCACCAGCACACCACCCGTGTGGCTGCTACACAGCGTGTCCAGCTCTGAGCCACCACCCCCTCACAGAAAAGGAAACTGAGGCACGAAGGGGCAAAGGGCCTTCCAAGACTGCAGCTGGCGAAGGGGGGGCCAGGAGGTGATACCAAGTGCTGTGTTCAGGCCACTCTTCGGCTCCAGCCCCACGGGCTCTCTGGGGCCAGTTCCTCCCTCCCCTGGTGGTCTCCAGGCATCCTGCCCTGGGAGCCTGACACTGACCAGCTGCCCACTCGGCCCCAGACAGGCCGTTTAATCAAAGCATGTGATCGGCACGACATCTCCTGATATCTCTGGACAGCTGCGCCCCCCTGCCCCCGACACACAGCCATCTGGTGGGTCCGCTCTTCCTGCCCATAGGCCGGCAAGTGCTCTGGAAAGAGGCATGAATCAGTGGTCCTGGGCTTGGGGACGGGGTCTCAGAAGTGCCTGGAGACGTCCAGACACCAGCTGCAGCCAGGAGCTGACCCAACCAGGAGAGGAAGGTGTCACAGGCAGGACGAGATCATGCACACTGTCACCACGGAGAGCCCAGCTCTGCCCCTCCTCCAAGCAGCCTTCCCGGGTGGACACCGCCCGGCGGGCCCAGCCCTGCAGAATCCTGTGCACCGGCCTGCACTTCCGGACACACAGGCATTTGGGTGGAGCAAAAGCCCCCAAACTTCATGAGACAAGTCAGCAGGTACACAGGTATCCTAGCCCAATGCAGGGTCTCCCGACGTCACCCGTGCGTGGGGCCACCTGGGAACCCTGCCTGTCTGGCCCATGCTCATCAAGTTGCTGGGTCCCGTCCAGGCACACTCCTGCCCACCACAAGCTTCAGGGCCGAGCTGCCCCTCACCACTGCCAGCTGTGGCAGCCAAGGACTCAGTCCACCCGAGTCAGCCTCTCCTCTTCCCCCACCCACCAGCCCGTCCCTGTCCTCCTTCCTGCTCCCCGAAGAGAGGCCTTCCTCCCTGCCACCAAGCTCAGCCACGCCCTCCCCCAGCCCGAGGCGCCCGTGCCCAGAGCTACCCTCAGCAGGCCAGCGAACACGCCCAGCCATCCAGGTGCAGAGCAGGGGTCGGCAGGGCTGCCACGTGCCCAGCATGAGGTGGCAGCAACTTGGGGCTAGGCTGGGGCAGGGATTGGGGTCTGCAGCCCAGCCACACCCCTCTCTTGTAAGAGCCTCCCATGAGGCGGGCGGTGCTCGGGCCCCCTCCCCGCCCTCGGTGAGTTCAGGGGCAGCACAGGCCCCTCCTGGGAAGCGGCGTACCCACCACGCATCACCAGCCTTCTCAGCAGGAACCAGCCGAGTGACGGAACTGGGTCTCAGATACGCCAGCCCCTTCCGAGCCTCGAGGCCCAACTGGTGCAAGGTCATGGTTGGCACACACATGGTGCAGAGCTGGTGTCTGAAGGGAGGCCCCGCCAAGGTCTGGGGGGTCTGGGTGTTTCAAAGCCACACACACAAATTCAGCTCTCCCTCAAGACCGCACCCCAGGCCCGGTTTCCCCCACCTCGGCATCCAGCATCCCGAGGAGGCACGTGGAGGCTCCTCACCACCGAACCCTGCACCCGGCCCGAGGCAGCACCCAGCAGACGTGCGATGCCTCTGACAGTGGATAATGCACAGGCACCATGCGGCCTGGGACCCCGAGGACAGGGCATGCGCAGGGCAGGCAGCAGTGGGCAGGGGCCGGCCCTCCGTGGCAATCCCACAGCAAGGTGGCCGTGTGAGCCAGGCTGAACTCAGCCAAGCCTCAGTCCACGTGTCAGCCACCTGCATCCCCCGGGACCAGATCAACATTCTGCCTGTGACTGTCCTCCATCTGCAGCAGGGGACAAGCAGCCAGCATGGGCCCTGGGAGACCCTGGGACAGAACGGGGCTGCAGGGACCCTCCCAGCCAGCCCAAGCTCACGGACGCTGCACCTGACCCTCGCTGCCCTGAAGACCACTGCGCCACAATGCCTGCTGCACCAGCAAACGCTGCTCCATCCTCCCTCTCCAACCCCTGGCTCTGCCGCCAAAATGTTCCAAGCTCCAACCACAGACCTGGAGGTTCTGCCTCCTGGGAGGCTGCCAGGTCTCCCCCAGAGCTCTGGCATCAGCGCACACTGCCCTTCTCATCTGCACGTGGCCCTGTGTGGCCTCAATCACAACCGGTGCACCTGGCACCCTCAACGCCCCTCGGTGCCTCGTGTCCCCAGAAACGGCACCACTGTGCAGGCCCTGGTTACCCTGAGCTCCTCCGTCCCCATGGCCACAGCGCCACCACCTCCTCGTGGCCTCAGGACTCCCCTCCTGCCCCTAGGATCCAACCTCAATAGCCGCCAGGACCGTCGCTCAGCACTCACGACAGCTGAAGGGGGCTCCCCACTGTCAGGACAGGCCCAGTACCTCTGGCCATACCCCCCTGGCTCTGTCACCCACCAGCCCCCTCCTGGCTGCCCAGCTCTGAACTGCCCGCCCCATCCCCGGGCCTTTGCACACGCTGTTCCCCTGGCCTCAGAGGTCCTCCTCCACCTCCCCGCCGGCTGCTCATTCCCATCCACAAGCCCAGCTGCAGCAACCCCGCAGAGGGCCTTCCCCAGCCACGCCGGCCAGTGATCCTCCGCATACCTGGAAACTGCCTGTCAGCGCAGGCCCCTGGCCATCCTCGCCCAGCCCCGTGCTTCTCCAGAGGAGAGGGGTATGGGGTCACGGCAGGGGCTGGCTCTGACCGACCAGGCCCCCCTCCTGCTCAGCAGAAGCCCAGGCGCTGCGGCCCCCATTAGGGCGGACAGCACGGTGTCTGCCTCCCGGGCAGGCGGAGGGGCCGGGCTGTGCTTGGGGCGCAGAGACAAAGGCAGGCTGACCACGAGTGCCCGCAATTAATCTCGGTCAACACTGCGGCAGGGCGCGTCAGCCGCCCAGCAATTTACATTTTTATCAAATTACATACGAAAATTAGAAACATTATAACTTCCCTCGGCCCTTTAACCCTTTCTCTACCTGCTCTCCTTGCAGCCGCCCCATCCGGCCCACAGATGACCACGAGGTCCCCACCCCACCCCCGCCTGCCTGCCACCCCCACAGTGATGGCAAGGCCTCCATCCCACCCCTGCACATCACCTCCACAGTCATCAAGAGGCCACCATCCACTACCCCTGCCCTTCACCTCCACAGTGACAGAGAGGCCACCACCCACCCCCACCTACAACCCACTCCTGCCCGCCCACCACCTCCATGGTGACAGAGAGGCCACCCACTCCTGCCTGCCTGCCACCTCCACAGTGACGGAGAGGCCACCACCCAACTCCCACCTGCCTGCCACCTCCATAGTGACACAGAGGCCACATCCCACTCCCACCCATGTGTCACCTCCACAGTGACAGAGAGGCCACCACCCACCCCCACCTACAACCCACTCCTGCCCGCCCACCACCTCCATGGTGACAGAGAGGCCACCCACTCCTGCCTGCCTGCCACCTCCACAGTGACGGAGAGGCCACCACCCAACTCCCACCTGCCTGCCACCTCCATAGTGACACAGAGGCCACATCCCACTCCCACCCATGTGTCACCTCCACAGTGACAGAGAGGTCACCACCCTACTCCCACCTGCCTGCAGCCTCCACAGTGACAGCTGGGACTTCTCCCCAAGGGTTTGGCCTAGGATGTGGTGCCTGGAGACAATGCCTCTGAAGCTGCCCCCGCCAGCCTCGCCTTTCCCCTCCATAAGACGGAAGCAGTGAGGCGCTGGTGGGACCCCAGCCAGTCCACCTGTCACCTCCTCCAACCCACACTGTCCCAACTCGGGCTCCCCAAGCCCCTGGGGCCTCCAGGAGGACCCTCCCTCAAAGGCAGCTCCTTTCCCACCCTGGGCTTCAGAGGCCAGCAGCTCAGGAGTATGAGCAGTGGGGTGACGGCACAGCATACGCCAAAAATGGGGGCTCCTCCATGGGGGTGTCCACCCACGGCACCCAGACACGTGTCTTTCAGCCAATAATGTGAAGCTGGGTAGTGCCAGGACACAGGGCAGGTCCTGCAGTGCCTAGGCACACCGAGTCCCCAGAGCCCAGGTCCTGGTCAGGAGGACGAACAAGAGCCCCAAGCACACCCGGGAACGGTGGTCACTGGCAGGACCTGCAGAGCACTCAGGAGGAACAAGCAGAACCGGCCACAGGGACCCGGGACGGACGAGTGGAGCCTGCCACGGGGACCGTGGGGGTAAGGCCACGGCAGCCTGGGGTTCAGGGAGGCCTCTCAATGAGCTGACAGCTGAGGGAGACCTGAAGGGGCAACAGCAGAAGTGTATTTGGGTGACAGCACGGCACATACGAAACTGACGGTTGAAGACCTCACATCAGTCAGCACAGCTGGTCCCCAGCAAGCCACAGGAGGGCAGGGAGGGCCGCGCCAAGGATGAACGCCAGGTCCCGGGCCAGGACTCTACCCCTAGGACCACGGCAGAATGAGAGGAACTAAAGAGGGTGGCATGACCCCGATCCAGCGCTTAGAATGGGCCAGCACTGGCAGAGCCGAGGGCCCCTGCATGGTCTCTACCACCACATCCCTCTGGACTGCCGACCACACCCTGCCTGAACCCCACCCCCAGAAGTGGCCCAGGCTGCTGCCCCAACTCTCAACTAACTGTCCCTACATGGACACTGCAAGACACACATGTATCAGGAAACATGGGCACAGAAGAGGACCTCCTGAATGGGAAATCATGGAGGGCTTCCTGGAGGAGGGGACATCTGGACACAACAGCAGCCACAGTCCCACCTGGGGGCACCCGTTCCACGTTCATCTGTGCCGGGAACTGACATGTATTTAGTCGTGAATGAACCAGGCCAGAGAGTCAAGACTGATTATTTTCAGTTTCCTTGTCACGCATTTTGCACTGACAGTGTCAGGCCTGGGGCTGGGGAGATGTAAGTTAATTTCAACTTCAATTGTTCTCTCCTGCCTTGGCTCCTTCTCGGTTCCAGGTTTCACAAGTCCCTTAGGAGGACCAAGGCAGGCAGTCGGTGGGACAGGTTACTGGGGCTGCCATCAGCTCGTGGGAAGACCTGCCCGGCGCAGCCAGGCCAGATACGCAATGTCAGGGTGACAGAGCCCCCATCAGAGCCCCCGTCCTGCCCGTGGCCTTGGTCTCTGCTTGATGGAGACCACCAAGGCCAAGGCTGAGGCTTCTCCCACCCCAAACTCCAGATCCCTCCAAAAGGATCCATGCCAGTCCCAGGGTGGGGCCCAAAGCGCCGTGAACCAACCAGGTACCCACTGCTGACCACCCAGGGGCCCTCGAAAACCCAGCAGGGCTTTGGCCCAAACTAAAGCTCCTTCCCGGCAGCTACACTTAACGAACACCCGGCACCTGGCATTCCACAGAGCCGGCACACCCTCGGCCGGGCAAATACAGCTAGACGGGGCTACGTTATCCCACTCACCCGCTGGGGACACTGAAACCCAAACATTGTCAGGGCAACCGGTGACACCCTCCAGGGCACGTCCACTTCCATTGTCTCGGCATCTGGCAGTGGTCCCAGCAGAACGGGGGCTGCCATGCTCACTGAGCTGGAGCAGGCTAGGGCCCACCCTCCACACTGCAGCTCAAGCGCCGGGCCTCGTGACTCCAGCCAGCTGTCCCCAGGCACACGGCCCGAGGGGCACAAGAGGCAGAGCCCACTCTGAGTGGCTGTCACTGCTCCCCTCCTCCCCAACTCCACATCCGCTGCACAACTCTGCTGGCTCCACACTAGGCATGAGGCCCACACGGAGCCTGTGTCCATCACTACCACCCACGTGCTGGGTGAGACAGGAAGCCAAGTGCCCACAGAACGTCAAGAGGACCAGGGCCCAGAGAGCCTCCTGCAGGAGGAGCGGGAAGCAGCTGCTAAGGGGTATGGTGGTGGGACTAGAGGCAGAATAAGCTGGGTCCTGAGGATGGAGGGGCCTCCGTGGCCAGGGCGCAATGAGAGCTTCACCCTGGGGCGCCACAGCGGGTACCAAGCAGCAGAGAAGCAGAGACCTCGGAGGCCCGGGAGGTGGGGAGGAGAGGGCCCTGTCCCCACCCTCCCGTTGGGAGCCCCCAGAGGAAGGAACCAAGGGCTCCGCTGCCACCTTCGTAAGGGGAATCTAAGCCTTGGGCGGGTGCCCAGGGTTGGGGTTTTTGTCAAGAAGCCTCCGGTTCCCCCATCCTGCAGCTGCTGAGTCACGAGCAAAGGGGTGGGACCCCAATCTCAGCCCATTCCAGTGGTGAGGGCAGGAAGCTGCGCCCCACAAGTCTCTCCAGATGCCAGGCCAGACCCCAAGCTGCAGAGCCAGCCCCCTACCCACTCCTCTACCCAGGGAGGGGCTACACCACAGCATCCGCACAAGTCGGTGCCCGAGGGGGCTGGGAAAGGGAGGCCCTGGGAAAGGGAGGCCCGGGGCGGTGGGGGAAGACCTCTCCACATTTGTGCTGCATGGGCCCTGGCCTCCCAGGTCCCTGGGGCCAGCTTCAAGAGCAGGGGACGCTGGACTCAGGACAAGGATGGAGGGAGAAGGGCAGAACAGGCGGGCACACCAGGCAGAGGGAACAGCATGAGAGATGGCACGGAGGTAGGGCCACATGGGACACAGCCTCCAGGGACCTTAGCAGGACCAGGCCCCATGAGGAAGGGCTGTGTCCTGTGCAGAGGGCCGAAGGGGACACATCCACCCCATCGTGGCAGAGCCACGAGGGCCAACGACTGGCCAGAGGGTGAGAAGGCGCCAGAGGGGCCCATCTGCTGACCCAGCCAGCCCACCCCGCCTTCCAGGAGGAAACACTCCTTCCCACAGTTCAGGAAGATCCTCTTTGCTTAAAGAAGAATGCACACTTCCCTCAGCTCAGCACTGCACCCGGCTGGGGATGGGCAGATGGAGCGCTGGTCCCAAGGCCCGCAGGCTGTGACAGCCCACCAAGTGCACACATCTCTCCTCTGGCCGCTGAGCAAAATGGGGATAGGACAGGGTCTTGACCCCTCAAGTCCAGGTCAAGGCTACACCCGCTGACTGGCCTTGCTTCCTGACCCTAAGCAATCTCTAGGTCCTAGGATGGTTCCAGAACCAGCTGCCTCTGAAACCACTCTTCCCAAGAAAATGCTTCTTCCTGTGAGGCAGAACACTCGTGCCCTCCTGACGTTCCTCAGCCCCACACTGAGCGCCCTATTCCAGGAGTTGCGGGGTGCTGCGGGCAGTCCTGCATGAGCCCCAGAACCCATAAGAAACTCTTCTTCCCAGTCCTCAGACAAAGACACTGAGGTCCAGAGAGGACCCCGGCCAGTGGCTTCCCTGCTCCCAGGCAAGAATTGAAGGAGGGAGCCTGACGTCAGTTGCCCTCACAACCACCCCCAAAGCAAGCGCCCTAACCCCACTTCACAGATGACAAAGTCAAGACAGAGAGGGAGACGCGCTGCCTGGGTCACACAGCAGGTGAGGGCCGCGTGGGTACCTGAACGGGGGGGGGGGGGGGGGGGGGTGGCAGACAGCTTCCCAGGCTCCAGGGCAGGAACGCCCTCCCCACCTCCCAAGGCCAAATGCTCTCCGCCCAAGACGCCTCCCAGGGCGGGGCAGGTGGAAATCCCATAATCTGCAGGGGCCTCTCTAGAAGAAGTGCCCCCCCAACACACACCGCCTGGGCCGCAGGATTGGGTTTCCTGGCCTCTAATCAAAGGATTACCCAACAATCCCCGGCACCCACACGTGCCCGCACTGCCAGGAGCCTCCACAGCCATGCCACCCTCACACGCCCGAAGGGAAGGTCACTGCGCCAATGGCAGGGCCACAGCCACTGCCTGTGCTCCACCCACTGAGCCAGCCAGAGCAGGAAGGGCCTGGAAGGCAGGTAGGCCGCCTCCTCCCCAGCGCTCTCCACTCTCTTATGGGGCCAGGATCCCCGAAACTCACCAGGGTAGGGCAGCCCACACCAGCCGCCTCGGCTCTGGAGGCCACATACGGCCCTGAGGGACCCATGGGGCCTCCTCTCCCAGCCCTGCAGCCCCACCACCTCCCTGGCCTCACAGCGGCTCCCAAGCAGTCCCTTGCCCCCACCTTGCGGCTACCACTCTGCCTGAACCGTCCTGCTGCCCCCACTGATAGCAGGAAGAGGCTGCATGGTACGCCACCCTGAGTGTAGCCTCTGGGGCCTGACCACCTGGGGGACCCCTGCTCTCTGTGCCTCAGCTTCCAGGCAGGGAAAGGGCAAGGATCGGCCCTCCATGCCCACCAGCTGTGTGGGCCTGAAGATCGGCTCAGCCTCTCCAAGCCCAGGCCTCCTCGGTAAATGGGGGCAACTCCCTACCCCAAGGTTCTGGGAGGGCAGCAGGCCTGGCACAGGCTGGCACCAGGGCACCTGGTGCACCATGGCTTGCTAGTCCTTGACCCAGGCCCCATCCCTGCCCTCACTCTGGCCTGGGAACCCCAGTGGGCCTGGGGCTTTCTCTAGACTGATCTCATAGGTCAGGACCCGCTACCCACCAGATGCCAGCACGAGGGCCCCCGCCCCTGGCCCAGCAGAGAGCCTTGGGGGAAACGACTCCCCATTCGAGGTCTTCGTGTCGCCCAAGCCAGCGACACCCACCACAAGCTGGCTCCAGCTTGTCAGATGCTCTGACCACCCCGACCCTCATGGTGGGCTTCACAGACCCCAGAGCGGGTGGGGCTAGGCCAGCAGTGGGCGGGGCCTGAACCAACTCCAGCCCAGCAACACTGCCTGTCACTCACCCGGCTCACAGGCACACCGCCAAGTGCCTCCACCTCCCAAACCCCAACCTCCGGCCAAGACCCACAGCAGGGGTGGCCACACACAGTCACACACGGAGACGTGCCCCTGCCACCACGCACGCCCCACGGTGCTCCCCGAGGGCGGGGGAGGCCGGCCACCCGCAAGCGCTCCCAGCAAGAGAGGAGCTCAGCCACCAGGTGTGCGGGGCCAGCCCGAGCCGGCCCAACCCCAGGCCACACACACCCACGCCTCCTCCAAGGTCCCGGCCTGGGCCAGGAAGCCGGGTGGAGACTGGAGGGCGGGGGCCTATCTAACCCAGAGTTGCTAAAAAGAGCCAACGGGGAAGTAAAAATAGGAAATAAAAATAAAATGGCTCCAGCCAGGCCTGGTTGTTTGTGTAGGAAGCAAGGCCCCTCCCCAGCCAGCAGGGACGGCTCGGCTCCCGCTCCCTCCCAGAGGAGGAATGTCGTCCCCTACCCTCAGCCCCCAGGACTCCAAGCACGCGCCAGAACCCCAGGCTGGAGGTGGGTCTAAGAGAAGTCCCAGGAAGCTGGTTTGAATCCCAGCTCTGCCATTAAATGGCCTTGACGTAGGGCAAGGAGCTGAGCCCTGCTGTGGGGCGGCCTCCACATCAGCGCTGGGGTGCAGGGAAGGAGGGAGCCTGCGGCACTGTGCTGGGCACAGGCTCCAGGTACCACCCCCACGGCGGGGCCTGCGGTCACAGCTCCGGCCACCCGCCTCTCCCCGCCTGCCCCATCTGTACGCTCACTCCGCGCCAAGGTGGGCCGTCAGGAGGCAAGGGCACCAGGCCAGGGTCAGGAGACAGCCTGGCCATCAGCTTGCCCCGCTAGCCGGCCGTGCCGCTCTCAGACCTCAATTTCCTTGTCCACACAATTAGAGGAAGCCTTCCTTCCTCTCCTTTCCTGTGAGGCCTTTCCAGAGTTCACATGAGGCTCATTCACACTAAAGTGTGCGTGACTGACCCTGGCTTCAGGATCGGCTCAGCTCCTTCTCCCAGGGCACAGAATTCCACAGAAGACAGGCTCCTGGCTTCTGCAGCTCAGACAGCCCAGCTAGAGAGCCAGGGAGACCTGCTTGGGCCGCAGCTCACACACCCAGTCCACCCGTCCGACCTGGACAGTCTGTGGCTTCTGCACTGCCGGCACCACTCGGTAAGAGCTGCGGGCCCAGGCGTGGGTCGAGGCTCCCGCACCGAGACCATCTGCCTAGGGTGCTGTGGAAAGGAGCTTAGGGTGCCTACAGAAAGGGATTGGAGTGCTTCAGATGGTCCGTGATGCCTGTCACGCTGCGAGCCAGTGCCCCATGAGACCCACTGGACCAAAACAGACTGCTTCAGAGTGCTCCCCGGCATTTCCCAAAGCCCCCTGGCTTGACAATTATCACCCCTGTGCCACTCAAACTGGCTGAAAGGTCAGGAGGTGACATCACTGGTCTGCCCCAAACCACCATCCCCACAATGGCCAAGGTCTTTCTAGAACATGTATCTGCCCACAGTCCCCCACAGCCCGCCATTCTCCTGTCTGGGATCCCCGGCCCTCCGGACCCTTTAGCTAAGGAGGGAGCCAGGCAGCACGGGCAGTGGCCAATCTCAAAGCTGGACTTGCAGGTGTGGGCCGTCAGGAGGTGTGGGCACAGTGCAGCACATGCAGGCACACATGCCACAAAGCACAGCGCAGGCACACACACGAGGACACGGGGGTACACAGACACACGCTCACACGCAGGCGCACACACCAGGACATGGGTACACAGACACACGCTCACACGCAGGCGCACACATGAGGACACGGGGGGTACGCGGACACACACACACATGCAGGCGCACACACCAGGACACGGGGGTACACGGACACACGCTCACACACAGGTGCACACACCAGGACACGGGGGTACACGGACACAGGCTCACACGCAGGCGCACACACCAGGACACAGAGGGTACACGGACACACACTCACACACAGGTGCACACACCAGGACACAGGGTACACGGACACATGCACATACGCACACACGCAGGCACACACACCAGGACACGGGGGTACACGGACACACGCTCACACGCAGGCGCACACACCAGGACACGGGGGGTACACGGACACACGCTCACACGTAGGCACACACACCAGGACACAGGTACACACTCACACACAGATGCACACATCAAGACACGGGGGTACATGGACACACGCTCACATGGGGCAGGGAACAGAGGGGCACAGAGGCGGGTACACACACACTGGCTCAGACAGGGACACAGCTGTGCAGAGAGGGACAGACATGGTCGGGTACACACAGACACAGTCTCACGAAAGGGCATGGGTGTGTACACACACACACATGTACACAGGCTCACACACACATACATGCTCAGGCTCACACACACACACTCATACACACTCATGTTCACACAGGCTCACACACAGACACTCATACACACAGGCTCACACACAGACACACTCCTACACAGGCTCACACACACACACACTTACACGCAGGCATACAGACACACATAGGCTCACA
>NW_016107801.1:1171144-1183675 GCF_001604975.1 Cebus imitator
AGGCTCACACACAGCCACACTCATACACACAGACACATACTCATACACACAGGCTCACACAAGGGCATGGGCACGCACACCCACACTCATGCTCACACAGGCGTGGCGCCCACACGTTCACACACACAGGCTCGCACGCACACACCCTGGTGGGAACCCCGACCACATACAGGAGCCTGCCCGTCCCTTTTTGCTCCATGCCGTTCTGGCTCCAGATGCCCAGGGAAGGGCCTGGGGAGGACACCATGGCCCTAAGGGCCAGGGAGTGGGGAAGGCAGAGCGCACAGGGCTCCACACCAGCCACCGCAGTCCCGGCCTTTCTGCCAAGAGCCCTCCAGGCTGCGGGGCCTCTGAGCTGGCTAGAGAGCATGAGAGGGTCCCCACAGACAGGGCACAGACAGGCAGGGCCCTGAGCCCATGGGGCCAACCCCGAGTGGGTGACTACCCGCCCCACCCCAATGCCAGGCACACGGGTGGCGGCCCAGGCCCAGCTCCAAGTCCCAAGGTCCCCGCTGGTGTGGGCACTGCCAACGCCAGGCAAGGCATCCACAGCAGGAGGCAGACAGCAGTGGTGACAACAATCAGCTCCTTGTTCTCAGAAAGGCGGCCAGGCAGACCTGAGGGAGGGCGAAGGGTCAGCAGGGAGGGCGGCACGGTGGCTGTCTCTGGAGCCCTGGAGGGAGGATCTTCAGGCCCCGGTGGACCCCAGAGACTCCCAAGTCCCCACAGAGGCCTGCTCGCTCCCCCAGCCTCACTCTCAGGCCTGGGCAGAGTGCAGGGGTCTGGCCCCAAGGCAAGGCCTAGGTGCCGGCTGGGGGTGGGGGCACCAGCTGCCCACTCCGATAACCGAGTTTGCAGCTTATCAGCCACGTCCAGGCCTTGTGGGCTCCGACAGCCAGCCCCTCCTCTATCCCGCCAGCTGCCAGCCAACATCGCTGCTTCCTAGGCAGGAGGCCTAACTGTCCACACGCAGGCAGGTCCTGGCCACAGACTGCAGCCAGATACACGTGAGAACACGCCTCTCCCAGCCAGCAAGGATGGCGGGGACCTCCCCTGCAACCCCATGACCTAGGGGATGCCAGCCCAGGTCAGAGGGACCCAGGCGCCACTTGGGCTGGAGGCACATCAATCTGGGACCAGAAGTGGCCTGTGGGCTGCAGCCAGGGGGACCCTGACATGAGGAGGCCCTTTCAGCACCACGGCTGACATGTGTTCTCTGTAAACCATGTCCCACGCCAGCCACAGGGATCCAGGAATGAGCCAGCAGGGTGGAGTGCCTGGCGATGGCCGTGCCCCCACACACCTGCCCATCCTGCCGGCCAGAGAGAGGCCCAGGGAGGCCCCGAGACAACGCAGAAGGACAACGCACCTGTCTACTGTCAGGGCCCCTGACGCTGCTGTCCCTCTCTGTGCCCACTGCCCAGCATTTCCCTCCATGCCCTACATCATCTCTGGCTGCCACTGACCACCCATCTCCCCCGCTGGCCTGGCAGCCCACGAGGGCAGGGACCTGCGTGTCACATCCTCAGAGCAGCTCTGGACAGAGGAGCCCTCCATGAGCACTGGTGGTGCAGTGACCCATCTCTCGCCTGCACCTCTCAGGGCTGGCATGCGGCTGCCTGAGCCAAACGAAACCCACCTGTCCTGTTTTTCTTTGGAGAGGTTCAAGTTTTGCATTCTACGTCTGCTCCAAGGACACCCAGGAGTCTCTAGGTGACCCCCAGGGGGAGGCACATCACTGTCTGACACAAGGGATGGCAGGGTCAACAAGCTCTGCCCAGGAAGCCTCTGATGACGCGAGGCGGACACACGGTGTGCGGACGAGACACTGGCTTCTCCCAGGCCAACTCCTACGCATCCTTCATGACCTAATTCAAAAGCCCCAACCCTCTGCACGCCAGGGTGAGCCGCGGATGCCTCCTCCGTGTCCCTCCTGCCTCCAGTCCACCCTCCTCCCATCTCCACCCCAGACAGGGGCCAGGGATTCCTTACAGATAAGAAAACTAAGGCCTAAAGAGGGCTAAAACATCTGGTCCACGGTCACACACCATCAAGTGGCAGCATCCACCTGGGGTCCATCCCAGGCCATCTGACCCCAGGGACCACCACTGCCCACGTGAGGGCTAAGCCTGGCTCCTCTGTGCCTCCCTGATGGATGTGGATGGACGGACAGACGGGTGAGCGGACAGACAGACAGCAGGCAGGTGGGAGGCATGCTCCTTCCCTCTGGCTGGCCTTGACCCCTCCACCCTGCCACAAGTTCCAACAAGACGTGCCTGGCAGCATCGGAAGAAGCCAGGTCCCCAACCGGGGTGGGCACCTGGGGCTGAGCACCACCCCCAGTCTGGGAATCTGAGTCCAGGGACGCCCAGGCAGGTGCATCTCAAACACACTGAGCACTGGTGGGGCCAGTGGCACAGCGGCAGGTGCACCCCCTAGCCTGAGCCTCAGCCTCAGCTCCCACCCAGGCCCCCAGGGGTTGGTTCCAGCTGGCCCAAGAAGTCCTCAAGGACAGTCCTAGACCCTCCCATCCACTCCCACTCCAGAAACCAACACTGAGTAGACACACAGCAGGACTTCCCTTCCCTGGAAATTGGACCTGCCCCCAGAAGGAGGGGGATTCAAGTCATATGAGGTCAGGATTTTAGAAATCAACTTCGCAAGGAATGGGCTCACCCATCGCAACACTTCTGAACCTGAGGGGCTGAGGGGTCAGTCGGCTGACCGCGTGAATTCATGCTACAAACTTCACGAGGCTTCTACAGCACCTAGTACTGTGGGCTCAGCAGCCGCGGAGATCTAGAGCCAGCTCTGAGCCACGAGAGGGGTGTCTGGAGCCAGCCCTGTGTTGGGAAAGACTCTGAGGTCTGAAGGCCCCGTGGGAAGAGGAGCGGCGCCCATTTGGTGACGTCTGCCGAGGCTCTGGCCGGCCACAGCAGCACAGCGGTGCGCACTTCCCGCCTCGGACCCTGCCTGGCACCCTTCCTTCCATTTTCCAAGTGAGAAAACCAAGATGAAGAGGGAGGAAGGAACGTGCTCCAAGTCACAAAGTCCATGTGGCAGAGAAGACCCAGGCCCTGAGCATGCCACCGCCCTGGCCCGCTGTCTGCAGGGGCAGGAGACCAGCTCCACATGGCCACTAAGGGTTGATGCCCCCTGTGGCCCCAGCCTCGGGAGGTGGGCCACACAGCACAGAGGGTGGGTGGCTCTGACCTGATGCCCAGGGGACTGAGGGGAGGGAAGAGGAAGGCCCCGCTGCCCTTCCTGTCCTCACCCCTCCACTGGGCCCGGGACGGCGCCTGGGCCCAGAGCAGCCCAGCACCCCTGACGAAGGCCCTGCCTCCCCACCCTACGCCTCGACCTTGATCCTGGGCAGAAAGTCCACGTAGGGGTGGGGTAGGGACAGCTCTACCGCCTCCCGTGGACTCTGCTCACGGAAAGAGCTGTTTTCCTCCCTCTGGGTGGGGAGAGGCCAAGAACCATCCAAGAGCTTGGCACTCACACAGGGGGCTCTTGGGCACACGGCACCTAGGCTGCCCACAGGGAGAGGCAGGGACCATGGCAGGACCACAGGGCACTAGAGGAACGGACCAAGGGGCATGGGGATAGGCAGCAGGGAAGGGCCCCAGCTGCTCCTCCCAGCGGCAGACATGCCCTGGAGGCCAGAGCACCAAGCAGGGGTACCACACCAGTGGGGCGCCAGTGGGGGTCCACACTCCAGACCTGGGCAGGAAGGAGAGGGGACATCAGGTCAGCTGGGGTCGCCAGGCTGCAGCAAGGCCCCCCCAGCCTGAGCTCCACAGGGTGAATTATTCCCAGGCCAGCTGACCATAGCCCCATCCTCAAAGGGGTCCCCACCAGCACAGACCTGGAAGCCAGCCAGCAAGGGCCAGGCCAGAGGAGGCTGGTCACAGAGTCAGATCCTTCAGAAACGCTCCAGGAAAGCCCCCCACTTATGCCCTTCCCCATATCTTTGGCTGGAACCAGATTCCCCTGGACAGAGTCCACCTATTCTCTGTGCCTTGATTCCTTCCCCACTTCCCACCCAACAAACTCCTACTCATCCCTCAAAACCCAACTACATCACCTCCTCTGTGAAGCTTCCCTGACCTCCCTCAGGCAGTCTGCGGGTGAGACAACTGAGGCCTAGTGAGGTAAATTTGCTAGCCCAGGGCCAAAAAGCCCGTGACTCAGAGGGGTGCTCACTCATCACATGGGCAGCCTACCTCACCAACAAGTTTTAGACACAAGAAAATCAGTAAGAGGTGCTCAATGAGGTGGGAGAGGCTACAGAGCCACATGTCACTAGGTGGAGGCCTGGTCTCCATGCTGGGGACAATGCGCAGCCACAGAAGGTTCCAGGCAGGGGAAGTCAGTGTCCGAGGAGAGGGGACTAGCCTGGCCTTGAGTGATGCCGTCATGGGGACTGACCCCACTCAGCTGTGGCCCCTGCTGTGTCTCCTCTGCCACTTCCGAAGGCCACCATTTCACCATTACATGCTGCACACGCAAAGTGTTTTCCACAACACGCCCAGTCCGCATCCAGAGCCAGGCCCACCCCGGCTGGCTCAGAGCCCAGGGCTTTCCAGACCCCAGCAACCCAGCCCCTACCCCAGCCCAGGTCCTGTCCCCCTTGGCAGGGGAGGGCACAGAGCTATTTCCCAGGGAGCTGGTCCCCAGTGGGCCACCCTGACCAATGGCAGACGGCACATCAGAACATAGCCAGGGTGCTGGGAAGGCACGGCAGAGGCTCTGACGGCCAGAGGGCCCCAGGGAAACTGAAAACAAAGTGGGGGACGGGACCTGCCTGGGGCCACACCGCAGCCTGGTCGGAAAGCAACCCCCACCACACAGACAGCTGAGTTTGAGGAGCAGCTCAGCACACACGGTCACTGACACTGCTGCCCAACACCCACTCCTATTTCTGAGGAGCAAATGGCCACCAAGGCGGTCCTCTGGACACCAGGCCTGGGTTGACCGGAAACCAAGGGGCCACGGCACCAGGCGCGTCCTCCCCAAACACAGGCAATGAAGCCACCCTGTCAGGCAGGAGAGGTGCTTCTGATCCCACGCTGTAAGTCCATCAAACACTTCCTGCACACCTGTGCCGGGTGCCGCAGGGGTGCCCATGCCTCAGAAGGGCCCTGCCCTCAGGAAGCCTGGGAAACAAGAGGAGGCAGGATGGGGGGCTGGCACGTGGAGAGCTCCCACCCGCCAGGCACCTGCACCAGCGGCGGCCTCAACGCCAAACACAGGCCTGGGATCACTCCGAGGCCCTCGGGACAGAAGAAACTGAGCAGTGGCCGGGCACAGACCCAGCATGCTTGCCAGCAGGAGCTGAAGGCAGGCGCTGGGCACCAGGTCCAAAGCCGCGGCCCCGCCTCAAGCCCAGCACAGCGCACGCCAAGGGGGCTGATGAGCACCAAGGGCGGCAGGTGGGCTCTGGTGGAGAGGCAGGCTGAGGCTGCACAGGTGGAGAGGGCAGAGCACGTGGAGGGAATCCCGGCAGAGGCACAGGGCGGCCCAGGCCGGGGACCCCCATGCAGAGGGGCTCGGACACAGCAGCTGGTGGGAGCCCACCCCAGCGACTCCAGCCACCTGTGCTGTCACCGCCTGACCTCTGCCCAGGACCAGTCTGGACACTTAGGCTAAATTGGTCAATTACGGGATACTTAGATCCCTCCCCGGGGCTTCCCAGCCTCGCTGCATTCTGGGCGGCCGCACCAGGAAGCCTGTTGAATCAGTAACCTCATTACAGCCGGCGGCCGCACCCGGGGCTGGCTTTGAACTCCGAGGGTTTATCCACGATGGCTGGAGGATTTACACACGGCCTGGCCCAGGCCCAGCTCAGTCTCCCCTCCCCTCGGCGCCAGAGGCTCCAGATCCCGCACACACAGCAGCAGTCTGAAACTATCACCCCCAACCCTGGCCCTGGGTACAGCTGGGGAAACCAAGGCCCAGGTGGAAACTACTTTAGCTCAGGCGGCCAACAGAGGGGCAAGGAGGCCAGGGGCGGCCTCTGGGTCACCCCAGAAGCAGGTCTGTGACCAAGGGCTTCCCAGCATCCCTCGCCCCAGCATCCCATCCCTCCTCCCTGGAGGAGGCACGGGGGCTGAGACTGACCATGAAAGACAGTTGCGGGCTGGCCAAGCGGACCCCATGGTCACTCCTCACATGGAGACCCTGAGAGGCTCTGATCCCCTCAAGCGCCCTCAGTGTCCCAATCCCAGCCCCAAAGTCTGGTCCTCTCCACAGCCTCAGCATCCCTGACCTGGCCCCAGGAGGCCTGGCTGCTCTGTTCCCCCTGCCCCAACTTCATCCAGTGCCCGGGGAGTGCAGCGACCTCCCACCCAGCCAAAGGGGTTAGGGCAGGGGTGCCCAGGGCCAGGGCCAAGGAAGAGGCCTCCCCCATGCCAGCCCAGAGACCTGGCCTAAGCCCCAGGGAGACGCCAGGAATCCTCAACCCCGTTCCCAGGCTGCCACACTGACTGGCCCAGCTACGGCAAGGGTGCACGGCCATTCACAGGGGCCCCAAGGCCCACCTGAAACCAGTTAGCCAGGTGGAGAGACTCACCTCCGCCTTCCAGGCCTCGCCTGGCTGCCTCCAAGCCAGCCTCTGCACAGCGCTAGAGGCCTGATTTCAGCCCTGAGCACCATGCCAGGATTCCCCAGTCTCTAGGCACCCACGCACCTGCACCTGGCACACAGGCCCTGCACAGCCTCACACGCGAACCCCTCCTGGCTGCAGCCCTGCAACCTCCCCCTTGTGTCCTCACCCCCTTCACCCCCTCCAGGCCAGACCTTGCTGTCCCTGCCTCTGGGCATCCCTCCCCACCCCTCCTCCACAGGCAGCAGGACCAGGCCAGCACCCAGCAGGCGCTCCCTAAGCCACATATGGACAAGCCCACCAGCAGGCCCGGCCTCCCCAGCCACGGCTAACGTGGCTCTGCCAGGTCACCCTGGGGAGGCCAGGGCCAACGCTTGCATGCATGGGGTGGGCTATGTGTGCCAGGTTAGGACCTCACAGAAAACCACGAGGTTTTCTCTGCCTTACCCTGAGACCCGGGATGGCCAACCTCACCCCGTCCACTCCCCTAGGTCCCTCATGAATTGGCTGCAGACAGCGCTGCCCTGGCGGCGTGAAAAGGTGGGCAGGCTGCAGCTCCCAGGCTGGACCCCTGCTGCTCGCCCAGCTCCCACCAGCTTTCCAGGTGGGCATGGGGACCTCTCCCAGCCCCCAGCCCAAGCCAAGGACAACCCTGGAGTGAGGACCAAGGGACTGAACCCTGGAGTGAGGACCAAGGGACTGCCCCTCCTTAAAGGGCCTTCGACCCACACGAGGGGCTGAAATGCCCAGTCCCAGGGCACAGTGCTGGCCCAGTGAGACCTCTGTCCTCCGGCACCCAGAGAAGAAACATGTCCTCACTTGGCCAAGACCAGCAATGGGGCTCTCAGGAACCAACATGGGGCACAGACCCAGCCTGGCCGGTGAGCAGTCTCTGAGGATGCTGAGGGGCAGGAGGACCTGGGGCAGCACAGTCCCTGCCCTGGGGCAGGTCCTCCCAGCTGGAGCTCAAGGCGGCCCCTGCCAGGCAAGTGCCAGAGAAAAAGGAGGCCTCACAGCGAGACACAAGGGCTGGCCCACAGACCTCACGCAGGGTTCAGTGTCCCCATCTGCTAAGTGGGCTTGACTCTGTGACACGGCACCTCCACAAGGTCCCAAAAACAAAGTCCCTAGCACAGCCACCTGCGCCTTCATGGGGGCAGGGAGAGTCCTGGACGGGCTGCGGAGATTGAGAAAAAAGGAGGCCGACAACCCCAGCGGGGACCCCCGTGCGCCTCCGGGGACCCCATGCGGCCTGGCTCACCCTCGGGCGCGCCGGGACCCGGGCTGGCAGCCAGCGGCGCCAGGTAAGCGCCCGTGACTCCTGCGACTCCGTGTGTGCGCGACAGTGAGCGTGCACACACCCAGGCCCCGCTCGCGGTCCGCACCCGCTCTCCCCACGGCGGCCGGGCCAATTTTCCTTAGCTGCTTTCTGCTCCATTTCACGCTCATTCAGCTGCTGAGCTAGACAATTGCTTTGTAACTCTAGGGAGCGATTTCCCTGTCTGTGAGGCGCTGGGGCACGACTGCTCAGAACACCGCGCACCAGGCTGGGGTGGGTGTGCACGCCGAGGTCCCTCGCCCCACCCGCCTCCTCGGGCCTCTGAGGACGATCCCTGCAGCGGGGTAGGGGCTGGTCCTGGGGACCGAGCAACCGCGAGAGCTCTCCCGTGGCCGGTCCGTGTCCACAGAAAGGGCTACCTCAGCGTCCCCACGCCCTCTCTTCCTGAGTCTGCTCTTCCACACAGCACAGCCCCGCAACCACCATGGCCTGTGAGGGTCCAATACTGGAAACCTGGCCCCACCCTGACCCACACAGGCGGCACAGGGAGGACCTGGCCACAGGCCTCACCTTCAGAAGGAGGGAAAACATCCCACCAACAGACTCCCCGAACTCCCAGCCAGCCCACGCCAAACCAAGCTGCCTTCTCCAGCAGCCGGAAGAGCCAAGTGTGTCCATTTTCCTGACGGACAGCCGAGGCCCCAAGAGGTCAAAGAGCAACCCCGGGTGGCCTGGCCACCCGCCCAGCAATGGGACACCGCCTGTCAGAGCCGCTTCCTGGGATCCCTGCAAAACTACCACCCCCATCCTCCAGGTGGCAAAGGCCCTGAATGGGAGGGGCGGACGAGAGTATGGAAGACAAGCTGCACCCCAACAAATGGAAACATGCGGGCAGGGGGGCAAGGTTCGGGGGGGACCCCTACCTACACCACAATATCCCGAAAGCAATCTGCTTCAGAGCCTCAGGACAAAGGTCTGGAAGGTGACCCCCAAATGGACTCTGGCCCCAACAGCTACAGGCCAGCCCCCCAGTCCCTTGAGCCCCAGACCCCAGCCTCATCCCTAGCCCAGCTAACAGCCAATTCCCATGAGAAAACACCAGTTAACGGGCCACCCTGAGGCCCTGGCCACCGAAGCCAGCTAAAAACTACAAACGCGAGCCCGGCAGAGAAAGGAAGGCAGTCCCAATGGCAGTGCCCCAGCCCTGCGCCAGCTGCAGGCTGGGGAGGGCCTCTGCCCTGTGTTTACTGGGACAGCTGTGCCCTCTTCTCCAGAGGACAGGCCCTTGCTCACCACTCAAGGCCTCAGCCCTGAAGCATTTGACCCATGGCAAAACCCAACATCACCCAAGAAATGAAACTCAGGCAGCCTCCAGTGGTGCTGGGTGGGCATTTAAGACTTTCGCCCTACCCCCCCGGCCATCTTCCGTGCAGCTGAGGTCTGTCCCTCTCCTGAGGCCAGAGCCCCCCTACATGTGAGGCCAGCCCCCAGGGGCAGAGGGGCACACCCCTAAGTACCCCTGTGCCCACAGTAATTCCACAGCAAACCCTCCAGACACCCTTTCCCAGAGGAGGAAACAAAGCCACCAGCAGCGACCTCCTGCCCAGCCGCAGGGGGTGGGGCAGGGGCCGAGGGAGCAGTTAGAGGGGCCTCGTGGTGGAAGTGAGCCCCCCACGGGCCCTGAAGGACAGGCACAGCTGGAAGAACCGCCAGGTGCTGGCAGAGATGGGAGCCAGTCACAGCAGCTGCCCGTGTGACCAGGGCTGCCGGCTCAACCTGCACCCCACACCCCAAGGGACTCGGAGCACCCGCCCTCCACAGGCCCTTCCTAGGGGCCCAGCTGGTCCCACCCACATCTGGGCAGAGGGTCACAGCTGCATGCTCGGGTCCAGGCCCAGCAGCCAGCCCTAGGCAAGGATGGAGGCTGGCAAGGCCAGGGCCACCATTGGACTGGGCCATTTTTCTCACCCTGACACCTCCTCAGTCAACAAACAGGGCTCCTCCAGAGTTTACCAAAACAAACGCCCGCAGTCAGCAGTGCCCGTGCCGAGACGCCCTCGCCAGGCCTCAGCGGGACTCCAAGCCCAGCCTCCTGAGAGTCACGTGACCCTGTTATTTCGGGAGGACCCGGAATGCGCTCTATTTTGGGTCCCAAGGGCTCCAGTGTTACCAGAAGCCCCTCACCCAGACTGCAAGCTCACCCAGGTCCCTGAGTGCCTCAACTCCAAGAGTGGTCAGCGGGCCCATGGCTTTGCCACCGGTCTCTCCACGGGCGCACGGGGTCTGGCGTGGCCTGAGACCTTTGGACTCTGTGGACTCCGCCTGAGTCCCACCATTCAAGACGAGGCCAGCCGGAGCCTTCTCCCGGCAGCCATGGGAGCGCGGCCAGCCCCCGGCAGCAGGGCCAGGAAACCCGGACTGCCTTTGGCGAGTCCCTCCACCTTGCTTTCCTTCCAGAGCTGGACGCTGGACTCATCCCTGCCCTCACGGAGTGGCTCAGTGGGTGCCGACTGGGACCCTCCTCCGGCCCCCCGAGCCCAGCGGCAGCGCATGCTGGGGGCGGGAAGCCCTCTCTACCCTAGACCCCAAAAGTGTCTGGCCAGCCTCCCCAGCAGCTCAGGTCTGACCGGGCGGCCAGCCGGGCCAGGACAAGCCAAGCCGTCCGCCACTCACCCCCAGGAGGGATTAGGCTGTGTTGACAAAAGGGCTTAGACGAGCAGCAGCTTAAATGGACCTTCGACTGCCCTGGACTTCAGAGCTGGTCACAAGCTTAGAAAAAAATAAAACGTAATCAGAGCCCAGGACTCTCTGCTCAGCCCTGGGGCGTGGGCTGCCTGGGAGGCCATGGGCCTCCAAGAACAGAGGACTCCCAGCTTTCTTGTGGCAGAGAAGTGCCCAGGGAGGTCCCTGGGGCAGTGGCTCGGAGGCACGGCCTCTCCTCCTCACAGGGACTCCAGCAAGCCACCCTGGGCACTGGGCACCCTTCCTCCCGTCGCCCTACAGGCACCAACTCCGTGGACTGTCCCTGTCCCCCCCAGGGCATTGGAAACATGGACTTGTTAGGTTCTCGGTACTTGGCTAAAGTGCAACCAGCCAGGCCCCTGCCATGTCCAGGGGACAGAGACTGAGCTGAGGAATTCCTTGTTCCAGAGGAATCGTCTGGGAGAGCCTAGCTCTATGCGTGTGCACACGCGTGAGTGCAAAGCTTTGATGGGGGGAC
This sequence comes from Cebus imitator, assembly GCF_001604975.1. Classification (NCBI taxonomy): domain Eukaryota; kingdom Metazoa; phylum Chordata; class Mammalia; order Primates; family Cebidae; genus Cebus; species Cebus imitator. The sequence continues at coordinate 1,182,251 of NW_016107801.1, forward strand.
GGCCACCGCAGCCCACCCAACAGCACAGGCGGTCACAGTCAGCTTTCCCTCCCGCTCACACTCAGCAGTTCTACGAGCTGGGGGTGCCAATCCCAAACTCCCCACTTTGTATCCTGGGGCTCAGCCTCTCCCAGCCAGTTTTCTCATCTGCAAAATGGGCATGAGTGCCCACCCCTGGAGGCTGAGCCGTGGAGTTCATTCAAGGCCTCGAGCCTGCCACTCCGCCATGACAGAGTCAGGGAGTAAGCGTTAGGTCTGACAAATGTGGAACCCACCCTCACCCCGGGTCCCGGGTCAGCACACCTGCCTGTTAATGCCAGGGGTACTCAGACCCTCACCCCCACACCCAGGACGGGCTAGGTCCAGGCTGGCTCCCCTTCATGCCCCCATCTCACTAAACATCCCTGCAGCTACCCTGGCTTCTGAGCACCTCCTGGGGTGGCCAAGCTGCCCCCCGGGCTGCAGGGACGGTGAGCTGGAGGGGCTGTGGATGGCGAGGCTTCATTCATAATCAGCTGTTTTAATTTCCATTCAGCACAAATCCTTCACCCGGCCTGACAGCCTGGCTGCCGTCCCACCACCAAATTAATATCCTTCCCGGAGCTCATTTATAAAGTCCCCCTTCTCACTAGCTTCCAAACCCTTGGGAGAGCAATGGGTGGGGGCCCCAGCCGTGCCCTCTCCTCGTCCTCCTCGGTAGGTCTGGGCCTGGAGTTGGCGGGCAGTCTGGGATAGGAAGCCACCGGGCGGGGGGACAGCAGCAGGAGGGGGAAAACTGAGCCTCCGAGCCTCTGGGCTGTCCGGCTCACAAACGGAGAGCCAGCCTGGGAGAACACGAGGGGGTGCCAGAGTGAGCGGCCCCCTTTCTGGGATGGGGCCTTCCCAGGTCTGACGTTCTGTTCACGCAGCCCCCGGGGACCCTGCCCACCCGCGCGTGGGCTGCTTTGGGGTAACAGGGTCCCAGTCTGTTTCCTGGGCGGACGCACGCCCAAGGGCCAGCGGCCTGATGGAAGCGGCAACCCTACGGGCGGGCGGCGCAGAGGCCGCTCCGGGCCCAGCGCGCCGTCCGGGTGCCCAGGCCGGGAGGCCGGAGCCGCGGAGCGCAGAAGTTGCTCCTCCCGCCCCGGCCGGGTTCCTGCGCGGCCCGGCTGCAGCTGGGCGCCCGGGCTGCCCGGGGCCGGGGGCGCAGGCGGCCGCCGGTGACCGGGAGACCCCTCCTCGTCCCGGGCGAAGCTGCCGCCCGCCCGCCGCCCAACCCCGCTCCCCCGCCCAGTGAGCGGCCCGGCGCGGGCTGGGGGCCGCCGCCGCCCTCGCCCCTCCCCGCCCGGGCCCCGGGAAAAGTTGCCCCGGGTCGACCCCTCCCGGCCCGGCGCGCGAACTCTCGCCAAGGTCGGCGCGGGGTCCGAGCGGGACCCGGGCCGGCGA
>NW_016107801.1:1184237-1201473 GCF_001604975.1 Cebus imitator
CGCCGCCCGCCCCGCCGCCCGCCCGGCCGCCGAGTTGCGGACGCCCTGCAAAGTTGCGAGTTCGCCTCCGCCAGGGGTTCCCGGGAGCGGCGAGGGGGCGGCGTGGGAGGGGGCGGGGCGCGGCGGGAGCGGGGCGGGGGCGGGGCAGAACTCCCTCCGGGGCCCGCCGCACACCCGCGCGCACACACACTCGCACGCACGGGGCCCGGAGGAGGCGGAGAGCCGGGCCGGGAGCCCAGCGGCCGGGCCATTGTCTGCGCGGCCACACAAAGCGGCCGGGCGGTGGCCGCACGGGGATCCCGGCCCGGGCCCGGCAGGAGCAGAGCGGGGCGGGATGGCCGCGGCACCCATCCCTCGCGCCGTTTCCCCCCCGGCGGACACGTGGGGAAACTGAGGCCCGGGAGTGGCGATGAGCTTCCAACGCCAGAGGACGGGCTCCCGGTCCGGGGAAGGTTTCACGTTCCGGACGCTCCGCCGGGTCCACCCCCCACTTCACGCCCTACCCCCGCGGAGGGGTTCCCGGGCCCACCGGGCGGGGGAGGGGGCTTCGCTCCACACCGACCCGCGCCCCTGGGACTCCTCGTCAGAGGCACTGGGCTGGGCGGGAGCTGCCCGGAGTTGGACAGACTTTGTGGCCGGTGGCTATTTTTATACCCTGGGTAGTTCTCCGCCTGACTTTTAAATTCACGATCTGTTTGAAAACGAAAGGAAGCACTCCTGCCCCGGGACAGCCCGGGCCCCCTCCGCGCCGCGCGCCGCCCGCCGGGCCCGCCGTCTTGGGCGGCTGGAATTCGGGTTTGGGTGTGAGCTACCTGCGCGCCGCCAAGCCCAGCCTTCCTGAGCAGGCGCCCGGGCGCCCAGCCGCGCCCGCCCTCCGCGCCCCCACCGCGAGCTAGCCGCCCGCCTGGACCTAAGGGCCCGGGCTGGAGACCGGCCCTGCGCGGCGCAGGGGCTGACCAGTCACGCAGGCTGCACGTGGTGGCCCGGGTCAGGGGTGGCTAATGGAGAGGGAGGTGAGGAGGTGATGACCGCGTGTGGACAGCCATGACATAGCCCAGAGATAACAGCCCAAGACCAGAGAGGTGTCCTGCTGCCTGTGAGCCCTAAAGCTGGGCCACCCGGAGCTGGGTCCAACGAGGACCCCTGTGGCCTGTCATGGTGGGAGGTCTTGCTTCCACTTGGGACAAAAGCGCTTTGGGGGGCTGCGAGGGTAAGCCCTGATTGGGCAGCCCACCCCCAGCACAGCCAGAGGCCAAGGCAGCCCTCTCCCCCTCCCTTTGCTAGCCCCTGGGTCCCCTACCAAAGGCCACCCTGCCCCCCTATTCACACACCCTGTCCAACCAGCAGCTGCCCCTCCCTCTGGGATGAGGGCCACTGTGGACACCTGGTCATCACCCACTGGTGGTCACGGCTGCAACAAACCCACTTCCCCACTGCTCAAGGCCAGACCCACTGCCTTTCTAAACTTGATTTCGTCCTGCCAGGGAGTGGGGCGGCAAACACAGGACAAGGACTGAGGAGGAGCCCCGTGAGCACGCATACACTGCATAAGTGCCAAGTGCCTGACCCATTCCCAGCCTGCCTCTGTCACTGCTTCAGCCCGTGCTAACTATACTCAGGTGGAGGCAGGGTCCCAGATGGACAAGGCCTGGGCCAGATCTCAGGTCCACCTCCTACCAACCGAGTGGCCTGGTGGGGTCACTTTCCTCCTAGTATCTCAGTTTCCTCATCTATAACTGGGAACAACCACTCCCTCCTCACTGAGTCACTGAGATGACTAAATGAGATAATATGGAGAGTCTGGCCCCAGGAGGAGGAGCTCGGTGTGACGGTCACTGTGATGACGGTGATGATGAAATGACACTGAGCTAGGCAGGCCCTTCGTGCATGGTCAGTGCCAGGAGAGCAAGGCCCTGTCCAGCCGGAGGGCTTGGGCAGCTTCTGGGATCACTGGTTCTTGAGTCAGGTTTTGGAGGAGGGAGGTTCGGTCAGGCAGTGACCGCCCAGGCAGCAGGGCCAGCGGAGCAGCGGCCTGCAGAGAGAAGGAGCCTCAGGCTTCGGCCAGCAGGTCAGGACATGCCGAGCAATGGTGGGAAGGCTGGGCTGAAGTGCCTGAGGTCACCTCCTGACAGTGGGCGGCATGACACGCCGCATCTCACTCCTTGCCCCCAAAAACTCAGGAGCCATTGGTGCCTAGAGTCGGGGAGGCATAGGCAGGCAGATTTCCATGTGGCTTCCTCCCAGGGAGGCTGAAGGTTCCAGAAAGTCCTCTGTTCCTAAGAAACGCTGGAAGGCATCATGCCCTGCCCTGGAGACCACGTGGAAAGCTCACGGAGTCTGGCGTCCTGCACATCTGGGCTCCCATCCAGCCTTGGTGCCCACAGACGGTGAATGGCTCTCAGCCCCGCCTTCCTCGTCTGTGGGTCAGGGGCCTGGGTACTCGGGGAGGCCCCACCAAAAGCACACCAGGTCCTTGATGGAAAATGACGACGACGCTTGTTATTTCTGCGGCCACAGTTTTTATTCCCCAGTCCCCTCAGTTTGGAGCTTTTTGGTGCAAATGATTCTACAGGAAACCTCCCGGGATGGTGGCTGCCCGAATGAGATGGCCGGGCCCGAGCCAGCCATGGAAAAAAACGCCCAGCCTTCCCACCATGTGCTGCTACAGCCAAAAATATTTTTATAGTAATATCCATTTATTTACAACCTGTGATCTAAGAGGGTTTTGTTTTTTGTTTTTTTGTTTGAGATTTTTTTTTTTTTTTAATTTCCCTGAAGGATGCTTTTTAAGGTACTCTGGTCTATTTCATATGCCTGTCTCGACTCAGCCTTGTAAACAGTCCCGGGAATTGCTTGTCGAATAATATTTTTAAAGGCCGGTGTCTGTGCTGGCTGAGCCTATGGAAGCTGGCGTCTGCTCCCAAAAGTTCCCAGGACACCAACGGGATGCTGAGCTGCTTCCAGCCCAGAGCTGGTCACTAGCAGGACCTCACAGGGGTAGGGGGAGCTCAGCCTCCAACGAGGCAGGCCAGGGGCTTGGGCACTCCTGGACAAGGTGGCCCAATCTGTCCCCAAGCACCTTGGCCTAAGGGGGCCCTCTCTCACCTCCCCTGTGGCTCCTTGGGGACAACACCTTTTGTCTGTGGTGACCGATGATGACTCAAGCTGGGAAGTAGGGCTGAAAGCCCAGAGAGGCAAGGGGCTGGCCTGAAACCACCTGGCAAGGCCAAATGGAACTGGGACGAGGCCGAGGGTCCCAGCCCCCACCCCCTTTCTTAGGCAGAGCCAGTCTCTCCATCAGTCTAGAGGGAAACAGGCAAGCCTCTTGTCCACACCTGGGCTCCAGTCTGTTCTGCTGAGTGACGATAGGGAAGGGAGAGGAGAGGACAGGAGGGGAGGAGGGAAGCGAAGAGGGTTCCTCTGCTCCTGGGCCTGGCCCTCTGGCAACATGTTCGCAGACCGGCAGGGCAGCCACCATTGACAGCATCTGCCTTCGTAGCAGTTAGCTGGCCGGCCCTGCACACCCCAAACCCACACAGGGGAAGAGAAAGGTGAGGTCCTCTGAAGGCCGGCTGCCACCTCCACCATCAGCCAGGGTCTGGCTTCCAGAACTCTGGGAGCTGAACAGTAACTTGAGCCCAAGAGTTCAGGTGAGTGAGGCTTAAGGGAACAGGAACGGGTTTGTAAAGAAGAACCAGGATTTCAGGACAGCTCCAGGTAAGAGCCAGTGGGTTCCCTCCAGGGGCCACCAAAGAGCCCACCAAAGCCCAGCGCCAGCTGCAAGGAGCCACAGATGCCCAAGAAGGGCAAGGGCAGTTCCAAGAGTCCAGAGAGGAGGAACCTGAGGTTTCCAGGCTGCCTCCAAGGTGCCCGTCTGCTGCACACTGCCGGGTACCAACTCCTCTAACCCCACCCTGGCTGACCAAGACACTGGTTTCCCCGTTTCCCAGACCGAAACACTGAGGCCACGAGCAGCAGTGGCTGGCTTCAGACCATGCAGTGACTCTGGCACCACAGTCACCAGACCCAGGGCTGAGGTCAGTAGTCAGAACCCCCAGGAAAGCCCCCAGACAATCGCCAACCTTGCACCCCCAGCCTCCAATGAGCCACTCTGCCTCTCCGATTCTCATGGCGTGGGTAGGCCAGCCAGGGCAGCAGGTGCCAGGTCAGACCAAAGTCCAGAGAGAAGGGACACAGGTAACAGACTTGGAAAACAGGGTGCTGGGGAAGGTACCAGGAGGAGGAGGCCATAGCCTGGCTCTGCCACCAACTCTTACATGGCCCTTGGACAAGGGTCCTCTCTGGACATCGGTCTCTTCTATAAAACAGGAGAAAAGAACCAGCTAATCACAGAAATGAGACTATGACTACAGGGAAATAGAGAACAGCCTGGGTCACAGGAGCTAAGGAGACGCGCTGAGGCCGAGACTCCCAGCCTCCCTGGCTCTGAAGGTGGCACGCCCCCCCCCCCACACTCCACTCCACCATGCACCCCCAGATGCCCATCAGGCGAGGAGATAATTTGTTGTATCGGGGGCATCTGTTATCACTGCTTTCTGCATCCCTCTCCCCTGCACACACGTGTACATATGAGGTGGATGGATGTGTAGGGATGGACGTGTAGGGGATGGATGTGTAGGGATGGATGTGTAGGGGAGGCCCCGAGCCCCGTCCCCTGATGTAGTCAAGCAGCCCCCATAAAGATAACGGGAAATGATTCATAATATTTATTTGACAGACATGATATGAACCGTAATAGTCTGTTGGGATTAAAAATATCCGTACGTCTCTGTCATCCACCAATGTGGTTTAAATATGATGTATGTGGCCTCTGCGGCGGGGAGATGGCAGCGGTTATTGACGGGGCCGTAAAGAGTGGTTTTGCATTGAAGGATGGGGAACGGAGCCCGCGAGTTTGCCTAATGCTCCTTGGTGCTTGCATGAAAAGAAACTGTACTTGAAAATGCGGCTCCCTCCACCCCCACACTGCCAGCAAGAGGGGGTGCAGACACAGCCCGGCACACACTGTTCCACTCGTTGGCTTGTGGAGGGCCTGGCATGGCTCCAGGCTGCAACTCAGGGTCCGATGAGGCTGCCGTCCTCGAAGAGGAGGCCTCAGGACAGCCACGTGTGGCTAGGATCCTGAAGGCCTGGCCCCACCCGCTCCCGGTCAGCAGGTTCCCAACCTCGCCCAGCCTAAGCAGGCAGCACCCCCCGCCCCAGCCCTGACACTCCCAGCTTAAAAACTCTTTCATGCTGCCCACTGCCCTTGGGATAAAGTCCAAACTCCTGAACAGAACTCAGCAGGCCCTTCCTCCCTCCTTTCCCTGCGTCACCTCCCTCCGGCCTGCACCCAGCTCTTCCCACAGGAGCCCCCCGGGCCAGCACAAGAGGCACTGCTGTCCCAGGCAGTCCACACCTGGCCGCTCCACTTCCGCCCGCTGACTACACTCCAGTGTGGGCCTCAGCAGCTAGGCCATCTCCACCCCCAACCCCCAAAACACACACACACACAAGCACGCTCACACGCACTGGCTGGGCTGGCTTCTCTGCACCCCATAACACACACGCAGATACACACACACACACAAGCACGCACACACACACTGGCTGGCCTGGCTTCTCTGCACCCCACAACACACACACAGACACACACACACAAGCACACATGCACACACTGGTTGGTCTGGGTTCTCTGCACCCCACAACACACACACACACACACACACACACACACATAAGCACTGGCTGGGCTGGCTTCTCTGAACCCCACAACATACACACAGACACACACACACAAGCACACACGCACACACTGGTTGGTCTGGGTTCTCTGCACCCCACAACACACACACAGACACACACACACAAGCACACACGTACACACTGGTTGGTCTGGTTTCTCTGCACCCCACAACACACACACACACACACACACACAGACACGCATGCATGCATGTAAGCACTGGCTGGGCTAGCTTCTCTGCACTCCACAACACACACACAGACACAGACACTCACACACACACTGGCTGGCCTGGCTTCTCTGCACCCCACAACACACAGACACACACACACAAGCACACACGCACACACTGGTTGGTCTGGGTTCTCTGCACCCCACAGCACACACACACACACACACACACACACACACACACACATGCACGCGCTGGCTGGGCTAGCTTCTCTGCACCCCACAGCAACCTGCATGTTCCTCTGTCCCTCAGCTGGTCATGTCTTCCCACGGCCGCAGGTTGCTGAGGGCAGGAACGGGGAGCCCCAGCCTCCACCTTGCCCCCTGGACACAGCTGTGGGGTGAAAATGCTCACGGACTGAGAGGGTGACACTGTTTTCAAGGGGCCCAGCTCTGCCACGTGTCAGTGGTTTCTCTCTAAGCCCCAGTGGGCACCCAGGATCCCTGCTTACAACTCAGACCTTCTATACTTAGAAAAAATGATCTTCCCTCCCAAGGCCTCGGTTTACCTGTCAGTAAGTGAATCTGTGGCCCCTGAAGACTAATGCACATTTATCCACAAGGGAGCCTGGCAGGGTTTGCTGTGGAAAGCACCAAAGACTTAACACAGAGAAAATCTCTGGGGGGGTACTTTTAAAATATTTCTCCCCAAGATTTCAATGGGGGGGACACTTTTAACCCCACCCATATCCCTGCCCCACCACACCCTGCCCTGCCAGCCCCCAGCCCCGAGCCCCCAGCTCACGGCTACCTCACTCCCTGAGGGGGAACCCAGCCCGGAGGCTGATGAATCGCCAGCTCCCGGTGACAACTGGCCTTTGTTCCTCCCACTAACGAGGGTCCCCGAGGAAGGAGCCGCTTGAGCTGAGACGCAGGGAGGGGAGGGGCTGCCCTGGACATGGAATCACCCAGCAGGAGGCCCGGCCAGCCACCCGCAGCCCTCCAGTGACAGGGGTCTGCAGCCCGGCCCCCGCACTGCTCCTTGGGGCAGGAGCACAGTAGTCACAGGCAGGCCGTCGGCAGGACCGGAAGAGCGTCTCCGAGGCCCGAAAGAGGCGTCCGCGCTGCAGGCCTGGCCCCTCCTCCCAGGCCCCTGCCCGCCGTGTTCCCCGCCTCCTGTTTCATTTACAGGGCTGGGCCACTGAAGCAGCCACGTGTGGGCTCTCACAGACCCTTCACCTCCCACCCAAGACTCGAGGGCCTTGCTGTCCTCCTGCTGGGGCTCCCTTGGGCAGCAGACCCCTGGGTTTCAGGCTCCCCTCTTCCCCCGCAGAGCCTCCTGGACCCCTGCGTGCAATGGGACCAAGCAATGGACCCCACCCTGTCCTCACCTCCTTCCCATCATCACTGCCCCCTCCTGCCCAGGGGTGACAGAGACCCAGGAAAGGCAAAGAGAGATAGGACCAGAAGGCCTCAGGACCCACACCTGGATGACTGCCTGGGGTCAGCGGGCTTTAAAAGGGTTTTATTACCAAGCCCTTTCCCCAAATGCCCTGAACATAGAAATTGGGTGTCAGATGGGGGTGCCATGCCCTGGTTGAAGCCACTTGGGGGTTCCAGAGCCTGTCCACTAGGCCGCCACCCTGAGGCACCCACTAGATTCCCCAGAGTCACAGACCACCTAACCCTGGAAGGAACCTCAGGGCCCCAGCCCCAAGTCTCTGCCCCGCGATGCTGAAGCTCAGGGCTTTGGGGACAGCTGAGGGCTGCACGTGCCCATGAAAGGAAGCCAGCGTCCCCCAGGCTACCCCTGCCTGGCAGCAGCGAAGGGAGGGGACTGGCCTCCATCTGATTTCCGCACCCCGGGGATCAGCTATCTTCATTTTGCTTTCGTGACACAGTTGCTGTTTGAAGTTTTGCTGTTGTGGTTGGGGAGATTTAGAAAAAATAAGTTTGAGGAAAAAACGTGGTGTTTTCCAGATTAATCGTGCCTGTGTATCCATGGCAGACCCTGGCCGGGAGGTGGGGGATAGCGGAACCCAGCCGGGCGGTAGGGGATGGCAAATCCTGGCTGGGCAGTGGGAGAGGGCATCCTGGACTTTGAAAAGCCCAGGGGTCAAAGCTATCTGACCCTGATTTCCCCCTGGGCCAAGGGGAGAGGCCCCAGGCCTCAGATTCTCCCTCTAACAGGGCTGACCCTGCGGCACCCTCGTGTGAATCGAATGAGATGTCTATACAGCCATCAGCCCCGGCCAGCCCGTGAATGGGATCATCAGGCCGGCCGGGGCAAGGCTCTCCACAGTGCGTTCCATCAGGGAACCTCTCAGCCCCGTGGCCCAGCCCCGTGGCCCAGCGTCATGCTCAGCAGGGAGACCAGCAGTTGTGCAAAAGGAAAACTTGCCCATGGCCAGGCCCCAGCCTTAACTAATTGAAGCTGTGTGGCCGAAAACTTCCGACTGACCTGGTGTTGATAGACTTGTCCTTGATGTTCTGAGTGGGTTCAGGGCCACTGTAGCTAGTCCATCCGTAGATGGGATGATGGGTCGGAACATCCTGAGCCCGTGGTCACAGACCTGCCTGAAGGGCTCTCCCCCCATGTGCTGGACCTGGCTTGGTTGGCCCCTGGATCTCAGCTCTTAGGAAGTTCTACACTTGGAAAGGCAAGAGGGGAATGGAAACGCCTCCCAGCAGGGCCCCAGGCCCGTTCCGAGGTGGCTGGGGAGGGTATGGATTCCTGCTGTCATGGAGTGGCCACATGGACACGGGCAGGGAGGGGACCTCTCACCTTGCCAAGTCCACACCTTGCCACAATTCGGCAGAAAGGAGGAGTGGAGAGATCCTGGGGGAAGCAGAATGTCCCTTACAAGGTGGTTGGTCATCGGGCTGGCCTCAAGAGCCCCCGACACACAGCAGCCCAGCCACGGGTCCTCTCTGCTCTCCAGGTTCAGGGAAACATGAGCCAAGCAGGCACACTATTAACTCTGACATCCTGGGAGAGGTCACTTTGTGGGCTTCGGAGCCAGCGAGGTGCCGGGATCCACGCGTGATCTGAGGGCTGACCGCAGTGTAGGCTGTCCAGCCTGCAAACTCAGTTTCCTCACACACACAGTGCTCAAAATAATACATGCTTAGTGAAAACAAAAAGCAGTTAACATTGCACGCCAAAGAATGCCAATTATAAATGTACACACAGAGATCTGGAAGGAAACACCTCCCGCTGCCCCCACTGGCTGCCCTCGTGGAGCGGCGGGGCTTCACGCGCTCCTTCGTGCTTCCCCTCCTTCCCTGCAAGGAGTCTTTATTACTTTTACAGTCAGAAAAGAAAAGTAGGGCTAACAAGAAAGTCCCGTCTGAAATCCATCTGGAACCTAATTCCTGGAGCCCGCCGCCAACCCCAGCTGGCCCCATCGCCCCATCTCAGAAGGCCCCACCCCATGTCACCCCATGTGACAGCCTGGAAGCCCACAGCCATGAGTGTGGAGCCCTCTGCCCTCTTCCCTAAGCAGCCCCTGTGCCCATGCCCTCTTCACCGCCGGGTTCCCAGCCACCCCGCCCCCAGCAGGCTGCACTCCATCAGTGTCATTCTGGAAACACCCCGCATCAGCTCCGCGCTGACGAGAACACGCTCACACTTCTCCATCCTGCTGCAAAGATCCCTGTCTGCGCTGCCCACCCTGTCACTGCGCTGGATAAGATTAATAATACACCTAATTTCACAAGCACAGAAGGTTGCATCCAAATGGCCAAAATATTTGGACCACAGCATGAGTGAGCTCATTTCGGTGGTTTTAACGGCTGACGCAGAAGCCGCTTGGCTCTTGTTCAGGCCACCTCCTGCCAACACAGCCGACTGGCTGGGCTCCTCCAGACCCCAGCACCCCGCCGACACCATGCAGGCTCTGCAGCACCTCCTGTGGGCCCGGGATGGAGGGCAGAGGAGGGGAACGCAGGCCTGGTGCTTCCCCAGTCACCATCCCTAGGTGACATACCAGTGTCCAACACAGACTCTGGGTGCCAGCCTATGGCTGCCACAGTGACCAGACACTCAGAGCAAGGAGGAGACAGGACACAGGGTCCTGAAGCACAAGGCCAAGGAGAGAAGGGGATGAGGAACCAAAGCCGCCTTCTGCCCAGGCGTTGGGGCAGCAGGTCCACAGGGAGAAGGGCAGGCATGGGGCCAGGTGGGCAGGGGAGGGCACCTGCAGGGTGTGGGGCCACAGGCGCTTCGAGTGCTCAGTGGGGAGCCGCTCCACGGTTGGGGTGGCCCAGGTCTGGAAGGGCCTTGATCCCCAGGCTGAGGGGCTGCTTATAGAGGTTCTGAGCCCAGAGGGGCCTGCACTTGGGGGACACATCCCAGTGTGGCCGCCGAGGTGCTTCATTCTCCCCCAGAGAAGTGCAATTATTGGCTCCATTTTGCTGAGGAGGAGGTGACTTGCTTCCCACTGGGGCCTGCCTGGGAAGCAGCTGGGGCTTGTTCCGAAAGGGCAAAGCTGGCTCGGGGAGGAGCTGGGGAGCCTCCACACACGCCCACCCCAACACCCCCCAGGCCAGTTTAGCTGCAGGGGCCACGGTACCCTGTACCCCAAGAAGAGCCAAGGGCCTCGCCCTGCTGACTGCCTTCCAGAGGCCCCAAGAGCAACACAGAGCCCTCGCCCCGGGCAAGACTCGGATGCCCAAGACCACCCTAACTGCCGTGGAGGTTTTCTCTTCCGCTGACCCCCCCCACCCAATTTTGCACATGGGAACTCTGAGACCTCAGAAGAAGGGAGGGGCTTCCCCGTGCCATCCCATGTGCTGGGCCTCGCAGCCCTTCCAAGCCACAGAAGCCTCCAGCAGTCTCTAGAGCCCAGGGAGCTGCCACCCAGCCCTTGACTCCGCTTTGGAGCAGGGATTAGTGCCTGTTGGGGGTCCGCACCGCCTGCCCAAGCCCGCTGTCCTCGGGAAGCCCTGGAGCTACTTTGTCAGGAGCCACTTGACGGGAGCCCAGGGGAGCAAAGGGCTAACAGGATTTCTCTGCCCGCCACGCTCGCAATTACCCGCTTCAGCGTCTGAAGAGGAATTAGCACAAGTCCTCTCCCCGGGCCCGGACCACCAGCCTGAGCTGCTCTGAATGGCTTTTCCTTGGAAGTCAGCCTCGCTCCTAGCTAAGCCGGATTTCAGTCCAGCAGGCAAAGGTGATGCACAGACGGCCCAGCCAGACAGCCAGCTCTCAGGGCCAGGCAGCCCTCCCTGCACTGCTGGGGGCCATGCTGGGGTGCAGAACAAGTGGAGTCTGCCAAGCACGTCAGTTTAAATCCACATCCAGGAGGCCCAAAGTAAGCACTGTGGCGGCACCCTCCCTCCCTCCAGTCCAGAGCCGGTGGCAGGGCCTTCCGCGGAGGCTGCTGTCAGCATCGGGAGGCAGTGGGTGTCCCCTGTCCCTGCCAAACATCCTATCTTGGCTGAACGAAGCCCTCAGAGGGTGCTGCCAACTTGGAAAGAGCCTGATACCCCTTTCAGGGGGACCCTCTCATCGACATGCTGGGGTGCCCACAGCAGAAACCCCAGCCCTAACCCTAACCTTCAGGCCTTTGTCTGGGACTGCCGGGATATCCTGGGAAAACGTCCACACTGTGGCTACCTCCAAGGGGACCGAGACTGGTCCCCATGGGCCCTGGGTTACTTCAGGCTTCTCCCCTCTGAAATGGAACCCAGAGGGCAAGGCCTCCATGCCTCAGGTACCAGCATTCTCCAGGGTGTGCCAAGATGGGTTGGAGCCCTATGTGATAAGGGAATTGGGGTTTGGCCTGTGGGAGTGGCCAGATCTGGGCTCCGCCACCTCCTGGCTATGTCCTGGGACAAGTCGCCGCTCTTAGTCTCAGCTTCCTTACCTGTAAAATGAACACCAGTAATGACACCCCCTGGGAGCCGTAGGGCCAAAAAGCAGGGCACAGTGCACATCCACAGCAAATCATGTATTTTTGCTTTAAGAAAATTAGAATTTGACTGTGGGAAGAGGGGAGGAGAACCCCCAGACACTCCCCAGAGGTCATCTATGTAGCCGAGGAAGGGGACCAGCTCTTCTTTGTGAAGCCGTGTGTCCCGGACCCCTGAGCCCGCCTCCCCGGCCTGCACCTTTGCCAGGGCCTCTTGAGGAAAAGGCACTCCTGACAGCAGAGGGCCCAACCCTGCGCCCAGCCAGCAGCTCCAGCATGAACAAGCAGACACCAGCACCACTTCCACGTTACCGCGAGCCAACGTTCTAGATGCTTCCCAAGAGCTGCCCCTGCCGCTGGGAAGCCACCGCTCCTGTCAGCAGTGAGACGTGCCCTGCGCTTACCACTCTTCCATAGATGAGTCATGTGCCAATGAGCCTGGGCAAGGCTCTCAGCACCTCCACACCTTCTTTCCACAGCTGTATAATGGAACAATAGTCTCTGCAAGGGGCCGGGTGCAGTGACTCACACCTGTAATCCCAGCACTTTAGGAAGCAGAGGCCGGTGGATCACAAGGTCAAGAGATCAAGACCATCCTGGCCAACATGGTGAAACCCCATCCCTACTAAAAATTACAAAAATTAACTGGGCATGGTGGCACGCACCTGTAGTCCTAGCTATTCGAGAAGCTGAGGCAGGAGAATTGCTTGAACCGGGGAGGCAGAGGTTGCCATAAGCTGGATTGTGCCACCACACTCCAGCCTGGCAACAGAGCAAGACTCCGTCTCAAAAAATAAAATAAAATAATAAAGTCTCCACAAGGGCCAGAGTAAGATGGACACCAAAGCACCATGGGTTGTGCCGCCACAGTGATTGCCAAGTGCCAGCCTAGAGGAGGAGGAGACAAAGCCTCCCAAGTGCGGAGGACGGGACTCGTGCAGCCAGGAGGACCAAGACTGCGGGTTCATGCAGGAAGAAACCAATGTCCAGAGAGAGGAGTGGACTCCGGCGCTGGGTGGGTTGGACCAGCGGCCTGGAGGAGTGGCACAATGGGTGTGACAAGACAGTGCTAGCTGTCGTGCCACAGCAGCAGAGAATGAAGGGACAGAAGGGGTCAGGCTGCAGGCAGGCTTGGGGTAGGCATGCAGACCCCCTCACAGGCACTAATCCCTGCTCCAAAGAGGAGTCAGGGCTGTTAGAAGCTTCTGAGGTATCGAAGGGCTGCTGAGAGGAGGATGGTGAGGTCTGAGATGGTGGAGTGGATGGAGCCCAAGGGAAATGGGGCCCATACAGGAATCTGTGTGATTGCCCAGCGCTTCCCTAGCAGGCCAGCATGCCAGAATTCTCCCAATCATGGGCCTATTTCTGCCCTAGTGCCTGAAAACGAAATCACGTATGTGTCCTCTGGATCCAGCCTGCCCTCTCCAAAAATAAGGAATAAAATTGCAATTGAAAAATGACCCTGCATGTTGACATGTGTGGGATGCAGCTAAAGCAGTGCTTAGAGGGAACTTCATAGCATCGAATGCTTATATTAGAAAAGAAGAAAGTCAGAGAATAAATGCATGGGAAATAAAATTAAAAATTAAAAAAAAAAAAGATCTAAAATCAGTGACCTAACGTTTTACCTTAGGATGACTTAAAAAAAAAAAAAAANAAAAAAAAAAAAAAAAAAAAAAAAAAAGGCTGGTAAAGTGGCTCATTGCTATAATCCCAACACTTTGGTAGGCAGTGGAGGGAAAGTCACCTGAGCCCAGGATTTTGAGACCAGCCTGGGCAACATAGTGAGACTCTGTCTCTAAGAAATTTTTAAAAAATAGCCAGGCATAGTAGTATGCACCTGAACTCCCAGCTACTTGGGAGGCTGAGGCAGGAAGATCACTTGAGCTCAGGAGTTAAAGGTTGCAGTGAATGATCATCGCACCACTGGACTCCAGCCTGGGCGATAGAGTGAAACCCTGTCTCAAAAAACAAAAAGCAAACAAACAAAAAGGAGCAAACCAAGTCAGAATAAGTAGAAGGAAGGAGATAAGAAAGGGCAAAAAGTCAATAAAATACAAGTAGATCATTGAGAAAGTTGACAGAGGCAAAAACTGGTCCTTTGAAAAATAGCAACAAAATTGATAAACCCCTTGCTAGGAGGGTCAAGGAATAAAGAGGGAATACAAAAGTCGTCATTTTCAGGAATGAAAACTTGACTGTCATCACAGATCCTATAAACATTAATAAGATATAGGAGGATGCTACAAACCACTTTGTGCCCAAAATATGACAACGTAGAGGAAATAATATTATTTCTTGAAAAAGACAACTTACCAAAATTGACACAAAAGGAAACAGAAGATATGGTCAGCCCTACAGCTATCAAAGAAATTAAATTTGTTATCAGAAATCTTCCCAAAAGAAAACTCCAGGCCCGAATGGTTTCACTGGTAAATTCTATTAATCATTCAAGTCCTTTATCAAATATTTAAGAAAAAATATACTTTTAAAATGTAGTAATGTAATAAGATCTTGATCAAAATATTTAAATACAACATTAAATTAAAAAGGCGATACCTCATGACCAATGGATGCAATGTTGATTTTTTGTTGTTGTTGTGAGATGGAGTTTCGTTCTTGTTCTCCAGGCTGGAGTGCGATGGCACAATCTCAGCTCACCACAACCTCCTCCTCCCAAGTTCAAGAGATTCTCCTACCTCAGCCTCCTGAGTAGTTGGGATTACAGGCTCCTGCCACCACACCTGGATAATTTTGTATTTTTAGTAGAGACACAGTTTCTCCATGTTGGTCAGGCTGGTCTTGAACTCCCGACCTCAGGTGCTCCGCCCACCTCAGCCTCCCAAAGTGCTGGGATTATAGGCGTGAGCCACCACATCCAGTCACAATGTTGATTTAACATTCAAAAAACAATCAATGGATTTCACCATATTGACAGACGAAAGGAGAAAAATTATATGAAAATATAATTATTTTTAAAGATTCAGAAAAACCATGGACCAAATTCCATGCTCATTTATACTAAACACATTTAGAAAAACTAAGCATAGGAGGAAACTTCCTCAAACTGACAAAGACAATCTACAAAATAAAGACAGAACAATCTTACCACACACATCATATTTAACCATGAAAAACTGACTTGTTTTCCCCAAAGACTGGGAATGAGCAAGGATGTTCTCTTGCCACTCCTATTCAACATTGGACCAGGGGTTGTAGACATTGCTATAAGCCAAGAAAATGAAATAAAATACATAGAGCCCAGAAGAGAAGTCAAACTGTCTCTATTTGCAGATGATATAAATAGTTATTTATGTAGAAAATCCCAGGGAATGCACAAAATAACAATCAAAACCAGTGAATGAATTTAGCAAGGTCACAAGACACAAGGTTGATATTTTTAAAAGCTATTTTTTTTCTATATGTTAGGAATAAACAATTGGAAAATAAAATCTTTAAAATTCCACTTACATAGTACAAAAAAAAGTAAAATGCTTAGATGCAAATCTATCAAGTTTTGTCCAGGAACTCTGTACTGAAAAGAACAAAACAGTACTGAGAAAAGAGTAAAGAAGCTACAAATAAATATAGATATACCATGTTCATGGAGTAAAGGGCTGAATGTTAGATAAGATGACAATTTCCCCAGTTTGATTCAATACAATCCCAATCAAAACCCCAGCATGATTTTTGATAGAAATTGGCAGTCTAATTCAAAAGTTTAGAAGAGTCAAAGCAAATTTTTAAAAGAACAAAGTTGAAGGATTTATCCTGCCTGATTTTAAGACTTCTATAAAATCACATTAATCAAGACGGTTTGCTATTGGTCATATATGTACACACACACATATGTATATATATGCACACGTATGAATGTATAGAATATATAGAATCGGAGTAAGATATATTAGAATCTAAAAACAGACCCACATGTATGCAATCAGTTGTTCACACAGGCACCAAGGTAATTTGATAGAAAATTTGTTGAAAGGAAAGCTTTCAACAAATGCTGTTGTATCAACTGGATATCACATAAAAATTAAATATCTGCCCTTACATGAAACAGAAAAATTAACTTGCAATGGACCATAGAACTAAATGTACACCTAAAATTATAAAAACCTCTAGAGGAAAATACGAGAGAGCTTTGCAATCTCTAGTAAAGGACATGAGAATACAAAAATCATGACACTTTTTTAAAAGGTAATTTATACTTCATAAATATTAAAAACTTTTTTCTACAAATATATGATTAAATATCAAAAGACAAGGCATGGATTGAGAGAAATATTTGCCAGACATATATCACACTGAGGATTTTTTTTTTTTTTTTGAAATGGACTCTTACTCTGTCACCCAGACTGGAGTGCAGTGGCACAGTCTCAGCTCACTGCAACCTCTGCCTCCTGGGTTCCAGCAATTCTCGTGCCTCAGCCTCCCAAGTAGCTGGAATTACAGGCACCTACCACCATGCCCGGCTAATTTCTGTATTTTTAGTAGAGATGGGGTTTCACCATGTTGGTCAGGTCCTGTCTTGAACTCCTGACCTCAAGTGATCCACCTGCCTCAGCCTCCCAAAGTGCTGGGTTTGCAGGTTTGGGCCATCACATCTGGCCCCAGAACAAGGACTTTTACCTAGAATATATAAAGAACTTGTAAAGCACAATTGTAGGAAGACCAGCCAATTTTTAAACAGTCAAGATATTTGAACATATATTTCACAGAATAAGATATGTGAAAGGCCAATAAGCATACTCAAAACACACAACATTATTACTGAGTAAGGAAATGCAAATTAAAACCACCATGAGATAGCACCACCCACCCACTGAAATGGCTAAAATCAAAGGCTGATATTCCACATGGTGGGGAGGATATAGAGCAACCGGAACTCTTCTGCACTGGTCATGAGACTAGACGATGGTATAATCACTCTGGGGGTGAAATGGTATTTTTTAAAAAGTTAAATATCCTTCTCCCATATGACCCAACCATCCACTGCTGGGACACGTGTTCTCAGAAAGACCTGCATGTGAGTGTTCATAGCAGGTGCCCCCAGAGTGGAGCTCTCCTGCCCAACTCCTGCAATATGTCACCAAAGGAAGAAAGAAAGACAGGAGGCTCTGCAGGCCCTGGAGAGTCCAGCTTTGGTTTTGCTACTTGTTAGCTGTGTCTTCCCCTCTCCAATTCTTCACTTCCTTGACTGTGAAATGGGGAAGTATACAACAGCCCATCTGGTCTGCTCTCATGTATCATGCAGGGAGAACAGCAGCTCAGCAAGCATCAGCTCCCAAGGTTGGGAGCGGGGAGCCACATTGGACACCCATGGCATGGGCGCTCACGGTGCCTGCTCCTGTGTGTCTGCTCCCGTGGTGTCTGCTCCCATGGTGTCTGCTCCTGTGGT
>NW_016107801.1:1202424-1205165 GCF_001604975.1 Cebus imitator
TGTCTGCCTCCGTGGAGTCTGCTCCCGTGGCATCTGCCTCCGTGGTGTCTGCTTCTGTGGTATCTGTACCCGTGGTGTCTGCTCCTGTGGTGTCTGCACCCATGGTGTCTGCACCCATGGTGTCTGCTCCCATGGTATATGTCCCTGTAGTGCAGGTGCCATGGCACAGGTGTTAGGTGAAGGCAGGAAGAGAGTGCATAAGCAGAGCCAAGAATCAGGGCAACCATACAGCCATGGACAGCTTCAGCGTGCCTAAGAAGAGAGTCTCTGGTGTAGGAGGGACTGGTCGTGTGGTCTGGGGCTCAGAACCAGAACCCTGGAGGGAATTCTGGCAGAACCTAGAGCTGTCAGTGCTAGGCACAGCTGGACTGAGAGGGAGGAGCACCCATACCTAGTAGTATGTGATTTGGAGGCTGGGGAAAGTCACTGGGCAAAGGGAGGGCATTGTCTCAAAATCACCAGGACCCTGGGTCACAGCATCAATGCGCCTCCACTGTCCCCACCTGCTTGACGTCTGGCTCTGTATCTGGGGGCCCAGAACATCTGGGGCACAAGCAGCTCCTGTAGGTCTTTAAAAGATGTTCCTGTCCCCTGGGAAACAGCAGGCAGTGGGCTGAGTCAGGATCCCTGGCCCTGAATCTAAGCCATCCCACATTTGGCTGCATTTTCTTTCCAAGACCGCTCCCCACGCCCACCTAAAATACAGTGAGCTATTTGTACTGGGTGTGTCTGATCAGAGAAGACTGAACTTCACGCGTGGTGGATGCGGGGAGTTAATCACTGAAGAGGGCGGGATTCAGTTAGCAGCTCACTCCAAGATCAGTGGGCTTCACTCCACACCATGACCAAACTGGGCCGTCTGAGAAGGAGAAGAGCTTCAGAAGGCACTCTCCCTTGTAACGAGAAACCCTGCAGTTTCTCATGGGTGACCCTGGGAAGAGGCAGGGGGCACGGGCTTGCAGATCAGGCAGACCTAGTTTCAAGTTCCGGTCCCGGCAGTGTGACTCCG
Source organism: Cebus imitator (assembly GCF_001604975.1). Classification (NCBI taxonomy): domain Eukaryota; kingdom Metazoa; phylum Chordata; class Mammalia; order Primates; family Cebidae; genus Cebus; species Cebus imitator. The sequence goes on from NW_016107801.1 coordinate 1,203,434, forward strand.
GTCCAGTCCCCAAAGCTCCAAACCCCCCAGTTCTCACCTGTAAATGAAATGGGTGGGAGAGGAAGTCCCTCTCCCCCAGGCCAGTTCTGGGGCAGGCAGGCTTCCCTGTTCCCACACAAACCCCTCTCCACTGCCCACGCCCCTCTTCCCCTCGGGGCAGCCCCGGGCAGCCAGGGCCCTGTGGTGACTCCCCACTGGAAGGCCTGGAAGAAGAAAGTGCCCAGCTGTGGGTAGCATGGGGACCCCCAGAGCTGCTGGGTGGCACCTTCCAGCCTGCCTCACACCCTGCTCTGGAGTGGCCATGCCCCACCAGGGCCCCAGGGCAGCTCTTGGCTCACTTTGTACCGGGGCCACGCACGGCCTTCACGGCCTTTCTTCCATGGCTTGGTACAGATCCTCGAGTGCCAGCCTCAAAACATGCCCGCCCTCCCCATGCTGAGAAGTCAAAGGTCTGAATGGCTCTTTGTCTAAAGGAACAACCACAGTTTCCAATGGACCCCATGGCAGGACAAGGGCCAGGTGGGGGTTCAAGCCTGTGACACTCAGCCAGGCGGCCAAAGCACGTGTCCAGGAGGTGGCTGAGACCCGCTGTACTAGTGCTGATTGTCACGGAACACACTGCCCCCAGATTTGGTAGCTCCCGGCAGCCATTTCCTTACATTTCACAATTGCGTAGGTCAGGAATCCCATGGGGTCCAGCCAGCTGCTTCTGCTCCATGAGGTGTGAACGAGGCTCACGGGTGGCGTCTGCTGGCAGCCAGCTGGTCTGGAGGCTCTAACAGGGCTTTCTGCACAAATCTGACTCGTTGGCAGTGTGACTGGAAGGCTGGGCTCAGCTGGGACTGTCACCCAGAATTCCTGTACATGCCTGTCCCACATGGTGTTCTCGGAGTAGACAGGCTTCTATGTCACAGTTCAGGGCTCCCAGAATGTCCCAGAGGCTCAGAGGGGGAGCTGTAAGCCTTCTTCTGGACATGCTTAAAAATCATGTGACATCATTTCCATTGTATGCTATTGGTTAAGCAAGCTGCAGAGCCAGCCCAGATTCACATGCAGAGGAATTAGATCCCACCTCTCAATAGGAAAGGGATTGCGCTGGGAGGCTTCTCTGACAAGTCTGTTTCCATGGCTGGCTACACAGTGAGCCCATGAGAAAGGGGTTTTATCATCAACATAAACATTATCATCATCACCACCATCATCATCACCACCACCATCATCATCATCATCACCACCATCATCATCACCACCATCATCACCACCACCATCATCACCACCATCATCATCACCACCATCATCACCACCACCATCATCACCACCATCATCATCACCACCATCATCACCACCATCATCATCATCACCACCACCATCATCATCAGCACCACCACCATCATCACCACCACCATCATCATCACCACCACCATCATCACCACCATCATCATCACCACCACCATCATCATCACCACCACCATCATCACCACCATCATCATCACCACCACCATCATCATCAACACTACCACCATCATCACCATCAATATCATCACCACCATCATCATCACCACCACCATCATCACCATCAATATCATCACCACCATCATCATCACCACCACCATCATCATCACCACCACCACCATCACCACCACCATCATCACCACCACCATCATCATCACCACCATCATCATCACCATCAATATCATCACCACCATCATCACCACCATCATCATCACCATCA
>NW_016107801.1:1206171-1243146 GCF_001604975.1 Cebus imitator
CCATCATCATCATTACCAACAATCACCACCATACCACCATCAACATCATTACCACAATCACCATCATCATCACCACCAACACCATCACCACCACCATCATCACCACCATCACCACCACCATCACCATCACCACCACCACCACCATCACCACCATCACCATCACCACCAACACCATCACCACCACCATCATCATCACCACCACCATCATCATCACCACCAACACCATCACCACCATCATCATCATCACCATCATCACCACCATCAACATCACCACCATCATCATTAGCTTCTTTACCATCATCATCATTACCAACAATCACCACCATACCACCATCGCCATCATTGCCTCCATCTTCCTTACCGTCACCATCATCACCACCATGGTCATCGCCATCATACTGCCCTCATGTCAGTCACCCTCACTGGGGTGCACTAACCCTGTGCCTATGCTCCTCTGAGTCCTGTGCTGTTAGAAGCCCTCTGGAACCCATGAAGAAACTGGGACACAATATGGAGTGCCCACACTGACCCTGAGAGAAGCACTGGGACCCGGGTATAAATTGGTCTATACCACATCACTGGCCAAATGGTCACCATTAAAGCACCTGCTCCCCTTTTCTCCCAGAGGCCACGCTGAGGCCAGCCCATGAATCCTGACCACGGACTGTGAGGGAGGCTTTATTATTTCAAATGAGAAGTGGAGACATCAGGGCCCAGAGAGGCTGAGCCTGGGTGTGCCTGGAGACCAAGCCTCTTGTGTCTAGTGCTTGGGTCCTGCACAGCCGTCTAAGCTCAAGGGACGGAAAGGATGGGCTGTGCAGAGCAGACGCTGGCGGTGCTGTCTACATTAATCAAGTGAATTGGATAATTGCCACTTGACGGTGTTTGGTGTTGACACAACCTTGAGCTTGGCTTTTTAACAGAGACTTTTATTGGAACCTCTCCAGGAGGTTCCTCTAGCTGGTGAATGGGGCCTCCTGCCCGCCCAGCCAGGGGCACCAGGGTCTCTTTTTCTAGCTGGAGGTGGGGAGATGCGGCAGAGGAGTGAGGCCAATGGCTGTCAGAGGTCACCAAGCGACCCGTGGATGAGGTGACAAGAGCAGCCCGCATCTGCCCACTGCCTCCAGCTCTGACAACTAAATCACCCCAAAGAGACGTGTGTGATTTCATTTCTGTTCCATCTGCAGGAGGGAAAAAAATCAATGTTTGCTAAATGAAAAGGAAAGAGAACGGCGGAGGAAAATGTATTTTCAACTTTTAATAGGATCTTATCGACAATGAGGTGTCAGAAGTGAAACAGCAGGACCCACCTGACCGTGGGGCTCAGCTGGGATGGGGGGCGTGATCGTGGGGGCCAGGGGCCAGGGACAGTAGGGGACAGTGAGGAGAGGACAACACTGAGGACACCAGACGCCCCTTCTGCCAAGCCCAGGGTGGCCGGCAGCCAGAGTGAGAGTCAGCCCAGCTCAGTGCCCCCAAGTGCTCAGAGAGGGGTCCAGCTGGGAGACCAGGGGAACAGGAAGAAGAAACTAGACATGGGCTTCTCGAAGAGCCCACCCCTGTGGGGGTGTGAAGTGCAGGTGGAGGAGGGCTGGCTAGATCAGGGACGGGGCATCTGTAGAAGCGTCACACAGCCTTCCAGGCATCCTGCGCATTTGGGCCACGTGGATTGGGAAAGGTCTGGTTTTACTTATTCCTTTACCCTGCTGTCTATTTAGGAAAAACGTTGAGCACCCCTTATATGCCAGGACTAGTACCAGACGCAGGGGACGCCGTCGTGACCGGGCAGCAGCTGCCTTTTTCCCTGAGGCTGACGGTTTGACAATTACAGGGCTAGGTGGTGAACTTGGGCTGGGGGAAGAGGCGTGCTGGCAGAGGCGATGCCTCATTCAGGCTGGGAAGGGAGGAGGCCTTCTGAGGAAGGGCTGTGGCGTAAGAGCAGCCAAGCAAAAAGAAGGGAAGCGCGTTTCCAGCTGAAGGAGCCACATGGTTGAAGGCCAGATCCAGAAGGGGGTTTGGAGGGGAGAGGAATGGCCCAGGTGCCAGGAAGTCCTGCCACAGGGAGGGGGGCAAGGACGGAGATGAGGGGGCGCGGGGGGGCTGGCAGGGATGGTGCCCAGGACCTGCCTCACCTAAGCCAGGGATTCTGCACCAGGAGCTCAGATGTGTTTATGTCAGGGCAGGTCTAGATTTAGGGGAGGCAGAAAGCATGTTTAATCTGCAGGCCTCTCAGAAAATCAATCCTGGCTGAGTGAGGTGGCTCACGCCTGCAAACCCAACACTTTGGGAGGCCAAGGCAGGTGAATCGCCTGAGGTCAGGAGTTCAAGACTAGCCTGGCTAACATGGTGAAACCTCATCTCTACTAAAAATACAAAAATTAGCCAGGCATGGTGGCAGACGCCTGTAATCCCAGCTACTCGGGAGGCTGAGACAAGAGAATCACTTGAACCCAGAGGTGAAGTTTGCAATGAGCCGAGATTTCACCATTGCACTCCGGCCTAGGCGACAAAAGCAAAACTCCGTGTCAAAAAAAGAAAAAAGAATACTAGCTTAGGAGTCTAAAATCAGGTCTACGGCCTTGCAGGAAGGGCCTGCGAGTGAGGGTGGAGAGGGTCCAGCTCCGTCACCTTCACAGCAAAGCCCCGTCCATCACACACCTCCATGTCCCCCAAAGCTCCCTAAAGCGATTCATTTACACTCCAGGGGGTCACCCTCGTCACCATGCTTATGGGGCTTTATCCGCCTGGAGATAACCTCAGCTGCCCCATCCATCCCTCATGGTCTAGGCCTGCTTTCTTAGTTCTGATTCAGCTCTTGGTCACCTGTCACCACCTCTCCGGAGCCTCTGTAGGGGCCTTTCCCTGACACTCTGCAGGGCCAGGCATTGGGAGACCACAGGGTGCAGGGCACAGGTGCACAAGGGACTGTCTTCATCACGTTAGGTCGTCCGTCTGAAGTGGGCCTTTCTGTGGGTGTGGTCCCAGGAGGTATGAATTGTAAAGTCCTTTCCTCTTTAAACGGAAAAAGAAATTCGTTTGAGAAAGCCTAGAAATTTTAAAAAAATAGAGGATAAGAAACACACTAAACAAATAAATAAAAGAGACAAAAGAAAAATACCAATAATCCCATCATGAAGAAATAACCATTATTTGTGTTTTGGTTCATCTCCTGTTAGCCTTTTTTATCATGAGTAAATTCATCATTTTTTTTTGCGTAATTCAGATCATACTATATTTACCACTTTATACCGTTTTTCAACTAAATTATTCACTTAATTTGATTATTTAATTGTTAATTATCAATGTACATTTTCCATCACATTATCAACGTAATAACTATTTTTCAATTAACTTTCAATTAGGCACATTTTATTGTCTCATTAAATACCCGTAAGCTCTCACTGGTAACGGTTGCAACGGGGTCGGGCAGACAGATTTATAGCAATTAACCCGGCTCTTCCCCAGGACGACTCCTCTGAAGAACGCCCTCATCCGTACGTCTCTCTGCGTCCTGGATGGTTTTCTTAGCGTGACTCGCTGGCCGGGGAACTGCAGGTGGGAGGTGTGTTCACTGCATCCCTGCAGCCTGGTGAGCTCCTGAAAGGCCTGGCCGCCACCGTTGCCATGTTCTTGAGAGCTGTATTTTGCTGTTTTCTTGAGGATTGGTTTTCAGTTCCTTTACGACTCAGGCATGTGAGCCTTTTTTCATATCCTCACCATCCACAAAACCAATCGGAACCAGGCACCCCCTGCAGAGACACAGAATTTATCTGCACAGGGTCCATTGGTCCACTGTCCCGTGCCCATGTTCCCCCCGAGATGCACATCAGCCGGGATTCCCAGCCTCCGGCACCCTGACACAGAGGCACTGGATGAGTGCTCGTGAAAGGGAGCGTTGGCAAAGGGTTTGGGGAAACTGCAAGGCCTGAGCCCTGCCCAAAGCTACTTACAGAACGGAGGGCCTATTCCCACGGGCTTGCCCGGGGAAGGGGGAGGAAGAAGTGACCTGAGCCCAGACACGCGGGGCGGGGGAGAGGGCCCTGGCAGGGGATGTGACGCAGCTCACCCAAGGTGACCTCTCAGAGAGAGCTGGAGAAATCAATGCCCAGACCACACCTGACACGCCTCTCCAAGGCTGGAGGGCTGAGCCCTTCATTCAGTCCCTAAGGGTCAGCCTCCGAGGCCACGAAGCCACGTGGAGGTTAGGGAAGAGGGTCCCAGGAGGCAAAGGGTGACCTGCCGCACACTCCGCTTCTCTTTCATTCTTTTTCTTTTCTCTTTCTCTCTCTGTTTTTCCTTCCTTCCTTTTCTCTTTCTTCTTCCTTTCTCTCCTCCCTTTCTCTCCTCCCCTCTCCTCCCTCCCTCCCTCTCTTTCTTCCTTCTTTCTTCCTTTCTTTCTCTTTCTTTCTTTTCTTCCTTTCTGCCTTTCTCTCTTCCTTTTATTTTTTTTTGAGACAGAGTCTCACTCTGTCGCCCAGGCTACAGTGCAGTGGTGCAATCTTGGCTCACTGCAACCTTCACCTCCCGGGTTCAAGCAATCCTCCTGCCTCAGCCTCCCGAGTAGCTGAGATTACAGGCGCCTGCCACCATGCCCAACAAATTTTTTGTATTTTTAGTAGAGACAGGGTTTCATCATGTTGGCCAGGCTGGTCTCGAACTCCTGACTTTGCGATTCGTCTGCCTTGGCCTCCCAGAGTGCTGGGATTACAGGCGTGAGCCACCATGCCTGGCTTCTTCCTTTCTTTCTTTTGGTCTCACTCTGTTGCCCTTGCGGGAGTGCGGTGATGCAGTCACAGCTCCCTGCAACTTGGACCTCCTGGGCTCAAGGGATTCTCCAACATCAGCCTCCCAAGTAGCTGAGACTACAGGCACACACCACCACGCCTGGCTAATTTTTTGTAGAGACAGGGTCTCACATTGTTGCCCAGGCTGGTCTTGAACTCCTGGCCTCAAGATATCCTCCCACCTCAGCCTCCCAAAGTGCTGGGATTCTAGGTGTGAGCCACTGCACCTGGCCTTTCTTATTGATTTATGAGCACTGTGGATTATCACGGCGTTGACCATCCCACAAGCACCAGAGCCACCATCTGCTTCCATCTTTATTGTCCTGTGTAAACCGTCGTGGGCAGGATAGGATGTGCGTGGGGACGTTGTTGCCTTCGGTACCTAGGTTTGTCAGCTTTCCCACCTGCTAAAGACAGAGCATTAGGCAGCTTTCAAAATGCCGCCTCAGGCAGATAAATGCACGCAAGATTTGGTGCAGCGTGGGCAATCACAGGGAATTACCGTCAATTTATTTGAAAGGACTAAAAACGGCAACAGCGAAGCCTTGAGAGATTGCACTCCCGGCTCCAGAAAGAGTTTGGCTTTAAATGTAAGCTTAGTAAGTTCATGCTTGTAGCAGGCAGATGACAAGATGGCCCCCAATGGCCACCACTTCCTGGTGTTCGTGCCCTTGTACGGCCTCTGCAACCTGCGTAACCAATAGCACGTTGTGGAAATGCCATGTGTGACTTCTGAAGCTAGGTCCTGAAAGACTACATGGCTTCCCCCGCCCTCTCTCAGGTCATGTGATCTGGGGGAAGCCGGCTGCCATGTTGTGAGAACACTCAAGCAGCTCTGTGGAGAGGTCCACGTGGGGAGGGACTGGTGCCTCCTGCTACCACCAGCACGAGTCTGCCAGAGAGGCAGGTGAGCCCCTTGGAAGTGGATCTTCAGTTCCATCAAGTCCTGTCAGCCCAGCCAATATGCTGGTGGCAACCTCTTGAGAAACTCCAAGCTGGAACTGCCCAGCTAAGCTGCTTCCAAATTCCTGACCTTAAGAAACTGTGGAAGATAATAAATGGTGATTTGATTTTATTGCATCTACTACGTGTTGGGGGATAACGTCTTCTTCGTCAATAGGTAACGTGTATATACTCAATGGCAAACCTGTGGTACATTTGAAATCTAGGTATCCAGATGAATCCATTAGAACACTCATCAATATGGCTTCCACGACCATCTTTGGGAAAAGCGCTCAGGACTGACGGTTGGGAATTCAAAATTCTCCATGGAGTCTCCATCCCTTTCAGGGCCTCCGTCTTCCGTCTGTAAAATTAAGGAGTTGAGCTTCGAAGGCCTGTTCCAGCTGTGAGCTTCTGAGATTCCAAGGTCGTCATCCAAGAGTCCTGCCCCACCCCCAACACCAGCTCCCCTCCAGGGGCTGAGGCAGGGCTGCACCTGCACCCCAATTTCAAAAGCACCAGAGAACAGAATGTTGCCCTGGCGGATCACCAGAGGTCAGGAGTTCGAGACCAGCCTGACCAACACAGCTCCCCTGCGTTAATCAGGGTTCTCTGGAGAAAAAAATGAACAGGATAGATGTATAGAGATGTAGAAGGGTTTATTACGGGACTCAGCTCACGCGATGACGGAAGCTGAGAGGTTGTGTGATCAGCCGTCTGTCAGCTGGAGGTCCCAGAAGCTGGTGGTGTGGCCGCAGTCTCAGTCCAGACGTCAGAGAACCGGGAAAGCCAGGGGTGCAGGACCCAGTCCGAGTCCAAAAGCCCAAGAACCAGGAGAGCTGATGTCCCAGGGTGGGAGGAGGTGGTGTCCCACTTCAAGACAAGAGAAAAAGAACCCACCTTTCCTCTGCCCTCTGCTTCTATTCAGGTCCTCAGTGGATTAGACAATGCCACATTGGTGAGGGTGGATTTCCTTTACTCCGTTTACTGATTCAAACACTAATCTCTTCCAAAAACACCCTCACGGACATGCCCAGAGATAATGTTTTGCCAGCTAGGCACCCCTTAGCCTCAATGAGTTGGCGTAAAATTAACCATCACACCCCCTTTATGGCTTTCTAAAAACATTGAGATATAATTTCCATACCACAAAATCCACCATTTTCAAGTGACCAAGCAGGTGGCTTTTAGAGTATAGTCAGGGAGTTATGCAACCACCACCACTACCAAATTCCAGAAAGTTCTCATCATCCATCCCCAGAAGAAATCATCTCCTTTCTGTCTCCAGAGATTTGCCTGTTCTGGACACTTCATATTAATAGGGTCGTATAGTATGCAGGCTGTTGTATCTGGTTTCTCTTACGGAGCATAAGTTTACAGAGTCCATCCATGTGATAACTTTTCATGGCTGAGTAATATTCCACCTGCCATCTGTCCTTGATCTGTTCATCGGTGGTGGACATTGGGGCTGCTCCCGTCTTTTAGCTCCTGTGAGCAGAGCTACCCCACACTCCAGGAAGGGAAAACCGTCTACAGACACGAGGAACAACTCTCTTGTTAAGGGAAACGTCACTCCCTTCGTTTCCATTTGGATTTGGTTTCACATGTGAATTGAACCCTTGAAGGACAGCCCTTTGGATTTTCAAAAGTAGTTTCTTTCCTGGAGCAAGAGACAGGGTCGGCCCAGAAATGTGAGCCGCCATTACAAGCCCCATTGTCCTGATACACAAGGTGTGGTGGGCAGGTCCTCGGTCCCTCCCAGCCTCAGTCTCCCCATGAGGGATGGAGTCACATGACACTGCCAAAGACTCCAAGAGGCCAAGGGTCAGGGAGGCCTACTTGCCCCTGGCACTGCACAGCAGAAGCCCTTGGGCCGGGGAGGCTGGAGGTCCTGGACTTCAAGAGGGTGGCGAATCCTCCATGCTGCCCCTCTGGGGAGCTGGGGGCTGGGATGCTGGCTCAGCCTTTCACCGGCTGTTCAATCTCCGCTCCTTAGTTTCTTGATCTGTAAAATAGGGATAACAATGTCTGTGTCATCCACACAGAAGATGTGAATAATTGGGTCAATGGGGAAAGAACAGCAGAAGTGGACGAGGAGCCCCTTACAGCTTAAATGAGGGATCAGCTGCATCTAAAAAGAACAAAGGCTCATTTGGGGGTGCTGTGTGTCAGTCCACCTCTCAGCCAGGGAAAGGGCTGGGCATGGGGGTCTCCTCTGCCGCTCCCACACTAAGGCTGGGCAGAACCCCTAAGCCCATATGTGGCCTTGTTGACTGCTGGGGGGCCCTACTGGGGTAGGCAGGAGCAGGGGCAGTTTGGAATTAGGGTCCAGCACCCCAGGAGGCCACAGACCAGGTCCTCAAGGAGACTCCAGGGCAGGGAGTGGCCGCCCTGCCTCTAGCCCCCACGCACCCCTCCTCCTGCAGGCTTTGTCCGACCGGGCTCCAGGCGCACAGTGCCAGGCTTAGGGGCCGGGGCGGGCGGGGAAGGCACCGCCCATCCCAGTGCGGGGCCATCCATCTTGGTCGACCCTATTAAAATACATTATAAAAGGAAGAAAAGGGTGGGCCAGAGGGTGAACGGGGAGAAAAATGATGCCGCCAACGCCTTTGTCTGTCCTCTTCCCAGAGCCCTGGAACAGGGAAGATAAAAGGGACCTGGGGGCTATAGCTCCCAGGCCCGGGAAGGCAGAGCTCAGTGGGGGTGCTGTGGGAAGAAGATGGGCCCGAGGATACCACATCTGCTCTGGGCCTGTCCCCACCACCGCCAGCCTTCGCACCCTCAAATGCCACAGTGGTCTCGGCACCGGGGAGCAGCGGCCTCCCAGCTGGAGACAGAGGCGGTGTCCGGGGCCAAGCCAGGCGGGCTACAGTCCCAGAGCAGGCTGCGGGCTCCAGCTGCACCGCCAGGGAGGCGTGCAAGGCACCGTCCTGCTGGCTTTGCAAAGATGGAGTGTTGGAGATGGGCCCCAGCAGCTGGCATGGAGTGGTGCATGGGCAGCCGGGGCATGGGCAGCCAGGGCATGGGCAGCCGGAGCGTGGGCAGCCGGGGCGTGGGCAGCCGGGTCTGCGTCCTGGTGCTGGGGAAAGGGCAGTGCTGCCCCGAGGCAGGTGCTCCCCAGGAGATGAAGCCAGGCAACACATGAAGAAGCTGAGCTACTGTCATCCCAGAGCTTTGGGAGGCTGAGGCGGGCTGATCACCTGAGGGCGGGAGTTCGAGACCAGCCTGACCAACATGGAGAAAGCCCATCTCTACTAAAAATACAAAATAAGCTGCGCAAGGTGGCAGGAGCCTGCAACCCCAGCTACTCGGGGGGCTGAGGCAGGAGAATTGCTTGAACCCGGGAGGTAGAGGTTTCCGTGAGCTTAGATGGCACCACTGCACTCCAGACGGGACAACAAGATCGAAACTCCTTCTCAAAAAAAAGAAAAAAGAAAAAAAAAGAAGTCGAACCGCACGGTGACAGCCCCAGCTCCCCGCTTGACCCCCTGCCCCAGGGCGACCCTGAAGTCAGGCCAGGGCAAGGCTTTTGTGAACATTTTCAATTTCAGCCTCTAAACCATCTGTTATGGGGCGCCTTTGCTCCCCAGCAAAAGACACGTTGCAGCCCCCACCCCCAGTCCCTGAGACCGTGCTCTTATTTGGGAATAGGCTCCTCAAAGGTGTGATTGGTGAAAATGAGGTCACACTGGGGTGGGGGGGATCCTAATTTGACATGATCGGTGTCCTTATAAGTGGGTGTGATGTGTCAGGGGCAGCAAGAGATCTGAGCAAGGCCCCTACCCAGGGTGGGAGGCCCGAAGTGGTAACATCCTAAAGGGTGAGTGGGTGCAGGAGGGCAGGGAGGGTATTCCAAGCAGAGGGAATGCCCGTGCAAAGGCCTGGAGAGGACGCTGCCCATCACAGCCCACCCCAAGCAGCAGGTGGCTTTGTCGGACTGGTGGGCAGAGTGGGGGTGGGCGCAGGAGGGGCACAGTCGGGTCCCACAGAGCCTGGTCAGTTACATTGAGTCTGGGTTTTATCGAGGGCACTGCAGAGCCTCGGAAGGGCTGTGGTGGGGCGTGAAGAAGCGCTGGAGGCCGGATGGAGATTGAGGAGCTGTGGAGGAGACATGGGTGTGGGCGCTGGGACCTGGGAGCAGCGGGGGCATGGCGACAAGGGGAGCAGAGCAGAGAGGACACCAGACCGTGTCCACCAGGCCCGCACTCCCCAGAGGACACCAGACTGTGTCCAGCAGGCCCGCACTCCCCAGAGGACCCCGCCTTCCTGAGGGATCTCCCTCCTCTCTCACCACGGAGGGCAGGCGCATTCCTGGCGGGTGCCTCGGGGGATTTAGGATTTCTGCCTAACACGCTCTCAGCCAGTCGCCTTCGCTGTGCGTGAGTTCAGGTCTTCAGGGGCTGGGGACTGCAAGGCGTCACAAAGGTGGCCACGAGAGACAGGTAAAGGCCCCCAAAGTCTTTGCCATCATCCTCCTCAGAAAATAACGTGTCTGATCATATGGGACGGGATGTGGGGTGGCGGGCAGCGGCATCTGTAAGGGCCTGGGGCAGGGAGAGGGTTGTGTCATCCAATCGCAGTGCTGAGTGTGATGCTTTGCTTCAGGCCTCAGCCAACCTGTCCGGGCCACACAGTGCACAGATACGGGGTCAGATCTTATCCTCGCTGTTTCTTCAAGGCGTTTTTGGAAGAGACTGACATTTCAGGAAAGCAGATTGCCTTCCCTGACATGGACTGCCGGCCTCCCACGGGGCAAGGCCCTGCCTCCCCACCCCACCCGCAGGGGACCTTCATCTGTGTGCCCCCCCACCCCACCCGTAGGGGATCTTCATCTGTGTGCTCCGTATTTTGCGCTGCCTGGAAGATCCCCTGGGGGACTCCCATCTACACTTGGATCCACTGACTTGGAGCGTGATCTCAGCTACCTCTGGGCACACCAAGGCCAGGGAGTGAGCCCGTCTCACGCCATGTGACCACGCCCTCCTAACCATGGGAGCCGACCCTCTCCACCCAGAGCCCCGGCCTCCACAGAGATGGGTCAGGTCCTCAGGGATCAGGTGTCTATGAAAATGATCCCAGAGTCATGCGGAAGCTCCATTTCCAGCCGGGGTTAGGGTTCCAGAGGTCACCCGAGCGTGTTATGCACACGACCTATCAAATACTCTCCTTTCCCCTGGCACCCCCAGGAGGTCGGGGTGTTCGCTGGGCTCCGCCCATGCCCTCAGCTCATCTTCACTGTGGTCTGATCAGCTCAGGCTGGGAAACCCAGCTGAGGGCATGGACGGAGCCCAGCGAACACCCCGACCTCCTGGAGGTGCCAGAGGAAGGGAGTTTCTCAAGGGAGCTTCCGGGGGAGCCGGGACTACGAAGGCCTCCACGTTCACCAGGACCTCATTGCTGCTGCGGCCAGGCTGGGCAGGAGAGGTGGCCGCAGGCAGGCAGCACGTGTGTTCATGATGCAACCCACAGCCCCAGCCCCATGCCTGGAGCCCTCTCTGGTCCTGGGTGGACGAAGCTGCAGTGCTGCCAGCCGGGGAAGGCCGAGGAGCCGCCCAGGTGAGGCCCGAGCTGCCTTGTGGCAGCTGTGTGGACCCCGGGCCACGTAACTGCCTCAGCACACCCAACTTCCAACCCACATTCCCCACAGGCCTCCGGGGGTCCCCCCAGCTCCGCGGGAGCCCCCGAGGCGGCTCACTGGATGGCACAATCTGACTCAGAAATCAAAGCACCGCTGCCAGAAGGGAGCAGGAGCCAGCCTCGAGCCAGCCCCCGCCCGCCCGCGCTGCAGCCAGGCCCGAGCCCCCCAGAGGCTCCCTGGGAAACTGGAGCTGTGGTCCCCGCCAGCTGCTGCTTCCCCCCGGGCTCACTGGAGCACAAACTGCTTTCGCTTGTTTGAAATGGAAATTTTTTCCTCTCTTTATACTTATTGTCACTTGTATTTTTCTCCCCAGAAATGGGGCTTTGGATGTGAAGGCGGTTCGTGTGTGCGTTTCCGTGTGCGTGAACAGACACATCTGTTTCCACTTTGGTGGGGGGGCTGGCGCAGGGCGAGGGCTGCAGTCTGAGCCAACAGATTCTATGGAAGCAGAGACAGAAACCCGTGGAGGGGGCAGGGCGTGGGCGGAATCAGCCCCTGCGGGTGGGGCTGAGGCCGGGGCTCCTCTTCACCAGCCCGTTATGGCTGTGCCAGGTGTGGGGGGCCCGGGGAGCTCTGCTCCTTCCTGTGGCTTTGGAGGCTGCCGGGGCCTGCCCCAGCCACCCCCCGGGACCTGGCTCTCACTGAGCTGCCCATCTCCCTGCCCTTGTAACCACGTGGGACCCACAGTGGAGGCAGCTGGGCCTGAGCCGCAGGGATGAGTGGTGACACATGGAGACCAGGAGCTGCTACTCTGCTGAAGATGAAGGTCAGACTTGGGAGGGACCAGGAGAGCACAGGAGAGCCAGGCCTCAGACGTGTCCATGAATGCCGCCTTCATTCATTCACCTCAGACACATCCATGAATCCTTCCTTCCTTCATTCATTTAGCCAATTTTCAGCAGACACCCACAGTGGCTGGGCACCCACAGTGAACCACACAGATGGGATCCCTGCCCTTGTGACCTACATGGAGGAGGCAAGAGAGGGGGACCCACGTGGTGACGAGCAAAGGGGCTGAAATGGAGAGGGGCGCTGGGACCAGGGAGGGCAGGGGCTGAGGGGCTGAGGCCTGTTCTCTCAGAAAAGCCCAATCCCAGGTGTTGGCCTCAGGCTTGGGCAACTGGACCCAGGCACCTCCAGCCTCTGGGCATCACCAGGTCCCACCGGGATGGCCCTAGGTCCTTCGGGGCAGGGCTAGGCACGGAGCAGACATCACAGCCATGCCGTGACCACAGGCGCCTCCTCCTAGCCTCCAAGGCACAGGTGGGGAAACCGAGGCACCAAGAAGAGACAAGCTGCCACAGCCCCCATCGGGGGTGGGGTGCCCACCAAAGCTCCGTCCATAGTGTAAGCTTGGAGCTCAGTATCACAGGAGAAGAGGGAGGAGCCCCATCGGATGCCACCTTGCCTGGAGGAATGCCCGCGGTCCACACTGACTGGCCCACACTCGGAAGGTGAGGACAGGCCCGGGGGTTTGGCCACACTCCACCTGCACATGTGTCCTGGGCAATGCTGCATTTCAGAAACGGTTCACAGTGGGTGTGGGGAGGGACATCCCAGATGTAACTGTTGGAATCTTGGTGGCCAGGATGAGGCAGCCTACAGACCGAGGCGCGGAGCCGGGTCCCAAGGGTGGCAGCAGCTTGACTGTCACAGGTGCCCAGCGATCCTGAGCTCACGCATCATGCAACGTGCATTTGTCCACCACGCGTTTGTCTGGTGGCCGCACTGTCTCGCTGAGTCCTCTCCAGCCCTAGTGCAGGAATCCCGGGCCCAGAGTGGAAGGGACTCTTGGGCCACCCTCCCGCCCCTCCTCCAGGAGCACCTTGGAGGCACCCAGGCCCCAGCAGCCTCAGCCTGGGCCGCTCGTACAGAGCAGACACCATGGCCAAGTTCTGCTACGCCCTGGACACAGATGCCTGTCCACAGGACTCCAAGACAGGGGTGGGGAAACCGAGGCACCAAGAGGTGAAGAGAGCTGCCCAAAGCCCCCATCCTGGATTTAAGCACAGGCCTGTCTGATTCTGGAGGCTCCCAAAGGCTGCTGCTGCCTCTGCCGTCCCTCAGAAAAGATCCAGAACAGCCACGGGCAGGCCCTGGCCCAGCAGTGTGGTGGCTGCCTCTGGTCTCTCTGTGGGGGAGGAGAGGCTGGGGTGCCCACCCCACCCCGTGGCTGTGGCACTGGCTGGGAGGAGCTCCAGGTGCAGGCTCTTGGCCTTGGACGAGACTGAGCGTCCTTGTACACCAGGAACAAATTTAGCCTCAAGAGCCGGAGGTAAACACCTCGGTGCCATCCTGCCAAGGCCTTTATTGACTCCTCCATGAAGGGCAGTGGTGGGTGGAGGAGGCCACCATGGGCTGCCAGCCCTCCCCTGGGGGATAGGGAAGGGCTCCAAGGCCCCAGGACACCCTGATTCATGTCTGCACCCACTCTATGATGAGGTCTCAGGCAGAGAGGGCGCTTCCGTGGTGGCCCCTTGGCCATCCCAAAGTTCATCACACCCCTTGCCCCAGCCAGGCCTTCCTGTCCGAGGCCAGGATCCCCATCCCCAGTGGCGCCCTGAGCCCCAGCAGGACCCCGGTGGAGCCCAGGACCCAGCTCAGCCGCAATGTCCACACAGTGTCTTCTGCACAGAGAAGTCCGGGCCACTGGTGACCCTTCTGGGGCTGAGAGGGAAGGACCCGCACCTGTGGCCAGCAGTCCCTAGAGATGCTGTACTGGGCCCTCACACAAACATGCCTGTGTGCACACAGCCCTGCACACACAGGTGTGGTGTACAAGCATGAAACTGCAAACACACCCTCCGATCAGTACTTATGATCGCGAGCACAGTCCCGGCCACACGGCAGCACAGACACTACGCGAACTACGTAGAGCTGCACATAGTAGGACATGCATCCCTCTCAGGGAACTTGAGGGGCTCACACACACCTACACACCCACACACAACAAGCCCACACAAGCAGGTACAAGTGGTCACATGTTTGTGCACCAAGCCACCCGTGGGGTGATTAATTTTATGTATCAACTTGACTGGGCCACGAGGTGCCCAGATGTTTGGTTGAAATGGAAATGATTTCTGGGTGTGTCTGTGCCGGTGTTTCTGGAGATGGGCATCTGAAAGCAGGTGTCCCCAGCATGGGTGGGCTCACCCGAGGTGCCGAAGGCCCGAATGGAATGCAGAGGCCGAGGAGAGGAGAATGGGCTTTCTCTGCCTGCCTACCTGAGCTGGGACATGGGTCATCTCATGCCCAGGGACTCAGACTTACACCACTGGTGCTCCTGGCTCTCGGGCCTTCAGGATCTGATTGAATGCCAGCAGCAGCTTTCCAGCGTGCAGAGAGCAGAGTGGGGCCTTCTCAGCCTCCATCACGGTGTGAGCTGATTCCTCACAATTACAAGCCTCTTCATGGCCAATTGCTTCGTTTCTCTGAAGAGCCCCGAGTAACGTGCCAACCCAGCACACGCTCCTAAGCAAAGCTGCGGTGGACGGAGCCGCACGGTGACCGCAGGGGCTCCATGCATGGACGACCGCTCCTGGGAGCCTCTGCGCTGGGCTGGACTCTGTCTGCGCCAGTCCTCACAGAAGGCATGCGGCAGCAGCTCTGCCGTCTCCACGGTCTTCAGGTGAGAGGCCATGAGTGACAGTTCTAGGGTTCCCTGTCCCGTTCAGCTGCGCCCCAAACTCCCTGAA
This sequence comes from Cebus imitator, assembly GCF_001604975.1. NCBI lineage: Eukaryota > Metazoa > Chordata > Mammalia > Primates > Cebidae > Cebus > Cebus imitator. The sequence continues at coordinate 1,221,231 of NW_016107801.1, forward strand.
GTCCACAGCCCATGTGCAACTCCTGGAGCACACGTGTCAAGTATGTTTCTGTGCACACATTTGCACAGGCCTGTGGGCGCCCCCAGAGGCACCAGGGCACGGAGCACACTGGTGCTGAGCACTCAAAGTGCACCCCACGGGCTCTGACACCTCTATACTTGCTCCCATCTGCAGACCCGCATGCACCCGCAAACTCATACACGTGCCCCACACAAGCTCACACAAATCACGCTTCGTTCCCTCCCCACCCCACCCTCTTCCAGAGGCTGTCCACCCACTACAGGTAACTGGGTGGGAGACGGAAGCCCACCGTGCCCCCTCCCTGTCCCCAAAGCAAAGCATCATTCTCCTCCCTGCCATTAGCAGCCAGGCTGTTGGGTCACCTTTCGGATGACGCAGCAGCCGTCCACCAGTCTGCGAAACAGCATTCACACCACCAGGCTGCCCCACGTCCATCAGAGGACAGGCCCAGGCGGCCTCCTTCGGGACCCTTGGGAGGGCAGTGCAGGGGGCTCCCCAACACCCAGACCCATGGCCAAGAACTGGGAGACACAGTGCCTGGACAGCGCCCCCAATGATGAAATCCCGAGCCCCCCACAGGGGGCACAAAAGAATCCCGGAGCACCCCCACCACAGGAGGGGAACCTCAGAGCCTCAGGGGAGCCCCCGGGGCCATGGGCATCCTCACATCTTCAGTCCATGCCCCGACCCTGCATGAGAACCCTGTTCTTCCTCCTCAAGATGTACCCTTTCCACATGGGTCTCCCGTGCTGCCTGGTACAGCAAAGGTACCTGGAGTTTGATGAATGAACCGTCATTGTATAAAGGACAACAATCTACTAATGTCTGCCTTGGGGGCATTTGCGCTTAGCCAGATACGAAGGCGAGAGAGCTGCTCCCAAGAGCAGGCTTCTGGGCTTGATGCCCCGGGCCTGAATCCTGGCTATGTCTCTTAGCCGCTGTGTGGCCTCGGCCAGATGACACCACCAGCCTGTGCCTCAGTTTCCACCTTAGTAAAGTGGGCGCAGATGTCAGACTGACCTGGCAGGGTTCTCACAAGGACTCAGCGAGTTAGTTCTATAAATAACCCAGAGCTGTGCCCAGCTTAGGTAAGGGCGCTCCGTGGCTCACCACACAACTTAAAACGCATCTGATGTAGCCTCTAGCCAGTGCCAGGGGCCCGAGGTCTTTGCCCCACTCTCCAGTTGAGGAGACCAAGACCCGGGGGGTCCCCAAGGGCCTCGCCGCTTATGGAGGACCCAGGCAAGGTGCTCTGCAAAGACCTCTGGTGAGCTTCCATTTCAGGAGGCGAATTCCCGGCTGGACACAGGAGCCCTCGGAGCGGCACGGGAACTCCAGAATATTGAATTTCACTGGGCCCTGGGTCAAAGTGTCTAAAATCAAAGCCATTTCCAAAAAATTTATAGATATGTCTGTCCTCAAAAAGAGGTGGCTATTAGCAGGACTTTGCTTTCGGAACAGGGCGTGGTCCTGGCTGGTGCTTCAGGAAGGCCCAGCTGGCCCTCTCCAACCGTCCCCAGAGCCAGCTCAGCCTGTCCTGTCCTCCCCCATTCTGGGGTGCCACAAAGCCAGCGAGTCCCTGCGCTGGACGTGGAGCCTCACACCATCCATCCCAGGTGCCCGATAGGTACGTGCTGGTGACCAGGCTGCCCGTGGCGGCCTCTCTCACCTGGACTCTGGCCCGGGCCCACTTGCCCTGCCTGGGTTGACTTGGGCAGGACTGGCCACACCCCCAGGCCATCCCACCCCCACCATCATCTCTGCCGAGACCCTGTGATCCCGACACTGCGGCAGGAACAGCCCCCTGGCGGCCCCTTCGCCCCAGCGGAGGGGAGGGTCACAGCTCTCAGCTTCCTCTGGGGCGGGAGCAGCAGAGGATTTGGCTTCATTAATCCCTGGGGGCCAAGGCCCCCCTACCCGGCCACAGCCTGGCCCCAGCTCTGACAGCCAGGGCCTCGAGCCCAGGTGCGTGACTGTCACCAAGATAAAAGAGACGTAATTAAATTCCAATCAGCCGAGTGATTTGCTATCATAATGTAATATTTCCCTCTAGCCCCTTAATCCCACAGACCTGTCTCCATCAGCCTGCCTGGACCAGGGCCCCTGCCTGCCCAGGCTTCAGGCCTTCCTGCCACCCTGGGCCCAGCTGCAGGAGGAGTGATGGAAGGGGACGTCCACCCCACCTGCCCCTCTGGGCCACTCACACCCCTCCCCCAACACTAGGCTGCTGAAGGTGATAATGAAGTCATTTTTCTAAGGAATGTTCACCTGGAAGACAGCCGTGTCCGCCAGCCGGCTGATCAGGCCTCGAAGGCAGGCCCAGGGGAGAAGTGGAGGGTGGTGGGGGGAGAGAAGGTGGGGGCGAGGTGCGGCGGGGCCCTGAAGGCCTGGTGCTCTGAGCCTGCTGCCACGTGGGGGTGATTTATATGGGAGCTCCTCAGCGCCCAGGCCCTGCCTTTGCCCCGGCTGGAGGCAGCGGGAAGGGGGCCGGCGGAGCCTGGGGACCTGGCCTCGGTGGGTAGAGGTGCCAGGGTGGTGGCGCACTCCAGCGAGGCCGCAGAAGACGCGTTTCCAGTTCCGGGAGGAGCCATGGTGCGCCCTCGCCTGACCTGGGCACAGCTCTTTTCAGCAGAACTCATAGGGTCCTCCTGAGGGCCCTGCCAGGTAGGTCAGACGACCAGCCGCGCCTTCCTAATGTGGAAACTGAGGCACAAGTGACACAGGGCTGCTCTCTGTGGTCTCATGTCTGAAACTCACCCTGGCGTCTCCTGCCATTTCAGGACACGTGAGGGACCATGAGACACTCCAGCCCGAGTCACAGCCTGGTCCTGGGGTGTCAGGACCTTCTCGGGAGACCCAGATGTCTCCTGCGCTCTCCTCTCGCTCAGCTTCTCTCCCAGGCATTCCCTCCCACCGTGGCTACAAGCCCACAGGTAGCTGGGCTCAGGGCACCAGGGTTCACTCGGAGCCAGAGCTCCCTAGCTGTCCCTGTCCCCCGCCCCGGGGCCACTGTGTCCCGGTGCTTCAGTTTCCTCATCTGTGAAATGAGCGTCATCATCAGGACCCGGCTCATAAGCCGTCCTGAGACTAGAGAGGCCTGCGGCAGGTCCCTGGCTCGGAGGAAGGGCTGGGCGCTTCGATCAAACCGTGTGTAACAGCGAACTCAGGAAGGACAGTCAGAGGGTGGCGCGGGCGGCGGAGTGGGGAACGGGCAGTTTGTTTACATCTTTCTGCTTTTCTGTGGCTTCCACGTTTGCTAAAACGGGTCTGTTGACTTTCGGGGGGAGCCAAGGGCTGTGTGTGGCTGGCTTGGCCGGCAGAGGCGGCCTGCGGGCAGCCACAGCGGGCGGCACAGCGGCCCCCACCTGGGAGGCGGCTCCCAGGACAGAATGCCTCACTTCCCCAGCCTGCAAGTGGGGGCGGCCGTGCTGCCAGGCCAAGCCCCAAGAGCAAGCTTCCCTGGCGGCGCTGTTTGCGGTGGGGGTGGGCGCTGGGCCCGAGCGATGCTGAGGAGGAAAGAATGAAAAAGACCTGTGTGTTCGGGACCTTGGATTACATGTGATTTTTTTCATGACTTGTCTTTACCAGTATGACATTTTTAAAACAATAAACAAAAGGCATATCCCAGGGTTTTGGGGGGGGGCCAAGTTAGGAGGATCTGTTGAGGCCAGGAGTTTAAGACCAGCCCGAACCACGTAGTAAGACCCCCACCCAGCCTGCAAAAAAATAAGAATTAGCTAGGCACGGTGCCATGCCGTAGTCTCAGCTACTCAGCGGGCAAGGCAGGAGGATGGCTTGAGCCCAGGAGGTCCAGGCTACGGTGAGCAATGATTGCACCACTGCACTCCAGCCAGGGCAGCAAAGCTAGACCCTGTCTCCAAAGAAAAACTAAAAATAAATAAATAAAAGACATAAAATGAAAACACGGAGGGGGCGGAATTATCAGCAGTACATAATTGGGGTAGGCTTCAGAATTTTATTTATTTATTTATTTATTTATTTCAGAGACAGAGTTTCACTCTGTCACCCAGGCTGGAGTGCAGTGGCGTGATCTCAGTTCACTGCAACCTCCACCTCCCGAGTTCAGGTGATTCTCCTGCCTCAGCCTCCCTAGTAGCTGGGATTACAGGTGCCCGCCACCACGCCTGGCCAATATTTTGCATTTTAAGTAGAGACGGGGTTTCATCATGTTGGCCAGGTTGGTCTCAAACTCCTGACCTCAGGTGATGTGCCCACCTCGGCCTCCCAAAGTGCTGAGATTACAGGCATGAGCCACCATGCCTGGCCAGCTTCAGAATTTTAAAATATGCGTGCCCGGGTGCCACCTTGTGAAGGTTCTGAGATGGGTCACGGCACTTCACACACACACATGCCGTATACACACAGACACACACCACGCACACAGACACACACACAGGCACACACCACACACACTGACATACACACCACACACACACTGACACACACCATACACCATACACACAGACACACACACCACACAGGCACATACACCAACAGACTCACATACCACACACAGACACACACCACACACACAGACACACACACCACACACACACACTGACACACACCACACACACAGCACACACACACTCACACCACACACATACCCCACACACCACACACACACACATATCCTGCACACCACACACACACACACCACATACACCACACACACACCACACTCACACACCACACACACAGAGACACACACAAAGACACATACCACACACACATACACACACCACACCACAGACACACAACACACACCATACACACAGATACACACACCACACACACACACAACACACACAGATACACACCACACACACACAACACATACACCACACACACACCACACTCACACACCACACACACCACATATACCACACACACACACACCACACACACACCACACACAGACACACAACACACACCATACACACAGATACACACACCACACACACACAGACACATACACAACACACACAGATACACACCACACACACACAGACACACGTCCTAACATACACATACCACACACACACACCACACACCATACACACACACACCCCACACACAAACACACAGACACATAACACACACCATATACACAGACACACACACACACTCCACACATACACCATACACACATACACAAAACACTTACACACACACACCAACACATAGACACACAGACACATAACACACACACCACACCATACACACACACACCACACACACACACAACACACACACCATACACACACACACACGCACCACACAGACACTGACACACACCATACACCATACACACAGACACACACACCACACAGGCACATACACCAACAGACCCACATACCACACACAAACACCACACACACACAGACGCACTGACACAGACATGCATATCACACACACAGACACACAGACACAGGTCAGGGAGCCCACCCTGGGCAGAGTGTGGGGAAGGTGGGGTCCCCTGGAGGGATGGGCAAGGCCCAAGGCCCAGCAGCAGGTCCGGTTCCCTCCGCAGGAACGCATCTCAAGAAGCCCCCCAGTGCCGCGGTCTCTGCAGGACTCTGGGGTCAGTGAAGCTCAAGCTGTGATGATGAGGCAGGACACGCCCATCCCAGGCTGAGGGTCCTGGGGACACACAAAGGCCAGCGGAACATTCCGGGGGGCACATCCATGGCCAGCTCACTCCTCCAGGAGTTGGCACCTTCCATGGGGGAAGAGCAGCACCTTGTCCTGGGACCCTAGGGACAAGACCACCCAGGGCTGTGCTTTTGTGGGATGGTCCCCAGAGCCCCCCCGCCATGCCCTCGCGTGGCTAGGCCTCTACCTGTGACCCTGGACTTTTGGCGTGAACACGGACTCCCAGCCTTTGCGTGAAGTGAAGTGGAAGAGGCAGGGAGGGTGGGAGGCAACCAGAGAATGAATCTGTGCTTCCCCAGAGCCTCTCAGGTGCCCCCCAGGCTGGTGGCATCAGGCACATTTGCGTTTCAACCCCTGAGTTTTCACTAGAAATGGAGCTGGGATGGCGGAGTTCAGCCTCTGCCGCCTGTGCCCAGAGCTGTGCTGGAGCTGCTCCCACATCCGAAACTCAGCCTGGCATCTGCTGCCATCCCAGGACACATGAAGGATTCCGAGGGACTCGGCCTGCCAGGGAGGGCCAGGAGCCAGGTGCCAGGGAGAGCAAGCCCCGGGTGATTAGTCATGACTGCAACAGTACAGGAGGGGTCCTGGCTGCAAGTGGGGGTGCCTAGGCTTGCCACGTCCAGCTGAGGGCTGAGATTCCATCACCAGGAAGCCCTCCAACCTGCCAGAGCATGGGGTCCAGGTGGGTGCTCCCCTGCTGGCAGACAGGGCCTCTCAGGGCATCTGTGGCACTTTCCAAGGCTTCTATGGCACATCCTAGCACCTCTCAGCCAGCTGCCCATCCATGGGTCCACCCGCCCACCTGTCTGCCCGTCCAACTAGCTCTTGTCAAGGTTGGGGTGGGGGGTAGGAGGCAGAGGCGCTGGAGTGGGAACCGTGGGCTTCTCAACAGGGCTCCCCACCGTGCTGCCCCATAGCCCACCGTAGAGCTCAGGCCCCCCCCACAGACCGCCCTGGAACAGTCTGTGTGTATGGTATGTGGTGTGTGTCTCACAGGAGGCGCCTCCAGATGACCCAGTCAGGGGACTTGATGCCAGCCCTGGGCAAGAGTTTGGGATGGGAGTGGGGAGAGGCTCAGGCTGGCGTGGGGGACCCCTGTGTTTCCTGGGGACCTGCCTTCTGGAACAGGGAAGCAATGAGACTGGAGTGAACATAGGGCAATGGGCACAGGACAGGTGGGTGCAGATGGGGCTCCCAAGGACAGGATCTTGGCGTTGAGCCTGGCCTCTGCTTAGACTGGCCTGGGCCAAGTCCGGCCACTCCTCTACATCCTCGGTGTCACTGCTGAACGTCTCTGAACCTCAGTCTCCTCATCTGTGAAATGGGGACGCCGGCTCTTGCCTCACTGAAACCATGCGTGTGCAAAGCAATGGGTGTAGAGCTGGGCACACACACTCTCCAAGGTGCCAGGAGCCCTGCGCTCCCAGGACAGACTCATCTGCAGCAAGAGGCAGAGGCTGAGGCCTCCTGAGAGGCGTCCTGCCAGCTCCTGGCTGCACAAGAGAACGAACGTGTCAGGGAAAGTGCCCAAACCCTTGCGAGAGGGAAAGAACGTGAGCGGGAGGAGAAAGCAGCAGCTTGTGCCAAGATGGTTAGAACAACGCTATTCATACAGCACAGAACTGGAAACCTCCCAGGTGCCGACAATGAGGCTTGGGGAAGCCAGCGGCCGGGAAGGCAGCTGTACGAGCCCGGCCGGCACACGGCGCTGGCACGGTTGGCAGCAGAGGCAGGGGGGCAGGATGGTGGCACGGGCGTGCCAGCCACAGCAACACAGCCGCTCACGCTTGGTGGGCCAGAGGGCGAGGTGGGGGGGGTGGCACATGGGAACAGTGGCTTGGGGTCTTCTGTGTCCCAGTCCCCAGCTCTGCAGGGAGCCCCATGTCTTGCTGCCCACCAGACGGCACAGCAGAGGCGCTTTGGAGTCAGACAGCTGGGGACTGAACCCAGACCTGTCATTACCAATGCTGCCATTGCCGGCCAGTGGTTCCCCGTTGCGGGGCCTCGGTTGCCCCACCTCCAAATGGGGGAGGCATAGTTCCATCAGGCAGAGAACAGGGCCATTAGGCCAAGGCAGGGGCAGCCTTCCTCGCTGAACAGTGGGGTTGCAAGTGGAGGGAGTTCTGGGAACCCTGGAAATACAGACTGCCTCCCACCTCTGGATCTTCCAGAACTGGGGCTCCGTACTGCCCCAGCCTCACACTGCACCACCCCCACACTGCACCACCCCTCGACGTGAGCTGATCTCCTGAGTCTGTCAGGTAACAGGAAACCACAGACCTCTAGCTGCTGCAGAGGGGAGCCCAAGGGAGCAGAGGGGATGGGCAGGTGTACGTCTCCCCGCCCCACCCCAGGCCGAAGCTCAGGAGGTGGCCACACAGCCAGTGGGGAGAGTCCAAAGCCGGGGGGTTGGAGAGGAGACTAGAGCCCTCAGTGTCCCTGTGACCAGGGCCAGGATCTGTGTCTGTGTAGCCCTCCGATTCCTGTACTCGGGGCCCTGTGGGAGGCAGCCTCAAGGCAGGAGCCCTAGGCAGGGTGAGGGCAGAACCTGCTGGCTCAGGGCGGCCTTGAGCAATCAGGAGGCCCTCAGGAGCACACAGCGAGCCCAGGCTCCAGCCCCCGGGCCACCTCGGCCAAGCCGCAGCTTCAATGTGGGACTTTCCAGGGATCCTCCGAGATGCCTCCGCCATGTCCCTGAGACCAACACATTAGAAAGCTCTTTTTTTTTCTGAGACAGTTTCACTCTTGTTGCCCGGGCTGGAGTGCAATGGCACAATCTTGGCTCACTGCAGCCTCCACCTCCCAGGTTCAAGCGATTCTCCTGCCTCAGCCTCCCAAGTAGCTGGGATTACAGGCATGTGCCACCACGCCCTGCTAATTTTGTATTTTTAATAGAGACGAGGTTTCTCCGTGTTGGTCAGGCTGGTCTCAAACTCCCAACTTCAGGGGATCTGCCCGCCTCAGCCTCTCAAAGTGCTGGATTCCAGGCGTGAGCCACCGCCCTTTCTCGGTCACCCTGTTATTGGATTCACAGCCATCAGCACCATTTCACACATGTTTTTACAAGTCGTGGCAGGTTCTCCCAGATGACAGTGGCAGAACCGGTATCCAAGCTCGGGTGTTGAGGGAGCCCTTGCTCGCTTTCTGCTGAGCCACAGCGCCTCCGCCCCGGGGCCTCAGGAGGGGTGGGGTGGTACCACCTGTGGCCGGCCTGTGGTCCCTAAGCCCGCCCACTGCCTGGCCACGGGTCAGGATGCAGCATCCACCCACCCTGTCCCCATGCCTGTTACCTCCAGGGCCACACCAGCTCTTCCTTTCCTCCTCTGGGTGGACCGCGCTGGGCCCGGGCTCTGCTGGACCTGGGGGCGGCTCTGCCGGAACCAGAGAGAAGAGCTGAGCACGTACAAGCCATTTTCTCGGATGAGTTATAATTTTCCTTCATTTCCCCTTCAAAACACACTAATTAAACGGCCATTGTTGAGGCAGTCAATTGAAATGCAAAAGAGCATCCTCTTTCTAAAGAACATCCCTGTTTCTTTGGAGGCAATTGTGTGCTTTGTGTAAACCCGGCAGGGACACGGCACACACACATGCACACGTGCGCACACGAGCACACACACGTGTGACTGCATGCGTGCTTCCATAAGCACAAACGTGCGTGCATGTGCCCGGCCACACACGGGCCCGCGCAGACAGGCAGCCTCACCTGAGCGCGCTTTCGTGCCCAGCACCAGGACTGTTCCGGGACGCCGACAGACTCAGGGACTTCTCTCCTCCCGTATCGGGGACACTGTCTCGGGAGCATCTGGCGGAGCGCCATTCCAGGAGTCTCCTCCCTGGCTGGCCACTCCCACAGGGTGTTGCTCTCCTGTGCCCCCATCTGCGTCCTCACCTCTCCCCAGACAGAGGTTTCCGGACTCAGCCTGGAGACAGGGGAGGCAGGTAGCCTTGACAGGCCTGGCCAGACCCGGACCCCTGTCTTCGGGCAGAGAGGACGGCTCCTGCTTGAAGCCTGTTGGGAATGAACCCAACTCCGCACGTGGGTGCCCTTGGTCCAGCGGTGACGAGGGATTGAGAAAGGAGGTAAAGACAGAGACACCAGAGTAGAATTTACAGCATGGGCCCCAGGGACGAACGCAAGCATGGGAACCGTGCTGGCTGGCCCCGAGCTCGGGGCTCCAAACACTCTTATTAGGTGCACAATCTCATTGATCTTAGGGGCGTGGAAGGGGAGGGTGAAGGTGTAGGTAACACAGCTGGGCGGAGAGCACTTGGGATCCTTCTAAGACATGCTAAACGGGTGCTCTGAGTTTATCACCCATTGTTGTCAGGGCGCGGCTGCATCAGACTTATAGCGGATGAGGACACCGGGTCCGACCACACCCAACGCATCAGGGGCTTTACCTCCCTAGCACTGAGGATCTAGAGCAATCCAGATCACTCCATACTCCCGGAACCTCCGCAGAGCCTGAGGCGTTCCATGAGCTCTGCCCTGCAAGGCATGTCTCCTCCTTGCCAGCTCCCATCTGCAAAGACCCTCCCGGATCTTGTGAGCAGAGGTCGCCGCCCTTCTCAGAGATCTTTGCATAAACCCTCTTTTCGAGGCCCTCATGCAGTCTCCATGTTGAGGAGCATTCGTGGGACCACAGCAGTATTCCCCGCTCTGCAGCCACCCCGAGGTGTCCCCGGTGTCACCGCGCTCTCAGATGGTCTTTACCTTAGATGGTCTTAGGCTTCCTGTTGCCGCTTGATTTCTAATTAAGTGCACAGTCATACAGTTTAGTTCAGTGTTTAAACTCCAGTGTCCTCTGAGCCAAGCAAGCTTGGAATTATTGGGCTAGAATTAGCATAGGTCTCCCCTTGGTCATCTTGACCCACAGAGCCCAAACCCCGAGGAGGGACTTGTGGGTCACCAAGGGCTTGCCTGGGGCACCACCCTCCTTTTGAAGTGTAACCCTTCATTTTTTTAATCAAGACACGGAAAACATACGGGAAAGTGCACAGAGAAGTGAATTGCCACAAAGCAATGGTCTGTGTAAGTACCTCTCAGGCAAGGGGCGGGCACTCCCACCCCCTACAAGGCCCGATCCCCCAGGGGCTTCGAGATCCCAGATTCCCGCACCCCACTCGGGGCCCTGCGGAGGCAGCCTCAAGCTTTGTGCCCCTCCCAGCCGCACCCGCACGCCCCTCTCCTGACTCCCAGCCCCTAATGCTGCTTTGCCCGTGTGCAGCTTTCAACAAACACGGTCGTTTCTTACTTTGTGTCTGGCTTCAGCTCTGTGTGAGGCTCCGTGCTGTGTGTAGGTGGCCACATGCTTGTGTCTGCCTGGCCCACAGCGGAGGGACACCTCAGACCCTCCGCGCCCCTCCCTTGCTCCTGCTCCCCAAAGACGCGGCCAGCCCCACCCTCGGCAGGGCCAGGCACCTTAATGCAGGTGGTGGGCCAGGGCCTCCGCGGGGAGGAAGGGGCCTGCAGGGCCCCTGAGAGTCCGCCGCTTCCTGGGAAGCTCACCCCTTCCTCACTGACTTCTCACTGTCCAACAACAGCAGATCCTGAAAATATCCCCGGAGAAGAGGGGAGAGCCAGCAAGCTCCACCGTCCTGAGGCCACAGTATGGCCAGAGGTCCCCCAGGACATGGTTCATGGGACTGTCCTTCTGTGACCCAACCCCAGCCGTGGAACCCTTAGGCCGTGGCCGCCCCGTGACAGCTGACACTAGCAAAGTGCAGCTTGGCCTAAAGACATTTTGACTTCATTTACTTAACACTTTTGTCTGGTTCTTGGTGGGGACAAATTCTCTAGGTTGTGTCTGCGCCTGGGGAGAAAGGAGGAGTCAGATGCCTTGGTGGGGGTCACAGGGAGCTGGCGGGGAGCAGAGACCCAGAGGATACACTCCACACAGGAGCAGCCCCCACCACCAGGCCTGCGTGAGCCCCAGAACACCAGGGTCTGGGAGATGCCTTCCACAGGAGACCACTCCCCACTCCTGGGGACTGCGGGGCATAAGCCGCACACTCAGCAATGCTCTGCGGTGAACTGTGCCCTGGCTGTGGGCTCCTGCCACCATGAAGGGAAGGCATGAGTGTCAGCTGAGACGCAAGATGTATGTGCAGGGCGTAGGGGGCTGCTGCCAGGGAAGGCTTCCAGGAGGAGGTGACCAGCCAAGCTGAGGTGAAGGAGCAGGGCCAGGGAGGACGCCTGGCAGAGGAAGAGTGGCCGCAAAGGCCAGGAGGAGGGGTGAACCTGGTGCTCCAGGAACCAAGAGCTCAGCCTGGCAGGAGCTGCGCTGAGTGTGTGAGGGTGTAGGGGGACTACGAGTGTGCCTGTGTGAATCTGAGTGAGGATGTGGGAGTGTGTGAATGAGCGTGTGTGTGATGTGTGAATCTGCGTGTGTGAGTGTAAGTGGGTGAGGATGTGGGAGTGTGTGTGTGTGAATCTGAGTGTGAGTGGGTGAAGAAGTAGGAGTGTGGGAGTGTGTGAATTAGCAAGTGTGTGTGAGTGAGGATGTGGGAGTGCATGAGCCTGTGAGTGTAGCTATGCATGTGTGTGGGTGTGTAAATCTGAGTGTGTGAGTGGGTGATGTGGGAGTGTGCATGAGCATGTGAGTGAGTGTGAGTGAGGACGTGGGAGTGAGTGAGCATGTGAGTGTAAGCCCGTGAGTGTGTGTGAGTGTGTGAATGAGTGTGTGTGAGGGTGACTGTGTGTGTGTGTGAATCTGGGTGTGTGAGTGAGGATGTGGGAGTGCGTGAGCCTGTGAGTGTAGCTATGCATGTGTGTGGGTGTGTGAATCTGAGTGTGTGAGTGGGTGATGTGGAAGTGTGTGTGAGCGTGTGAGTGTGTGAGTGTGAGTGAGGATGTGGGAGGGAGTGAGCATGTGAGTGTAAGCGTGTGAGTGTAAGCCTGTGAGTGTGTGAGGATGTGGGAGTGTGTGAGCGAGTGTGTGTGAGGGTAACTGTGTGGCTATGCATGTGTGCGAGTGTGTGAGCGAGGTCTGGTGTGCAAGTTGCAGGTCACGAGCCTTGTGGGCCGCAGTAAGATGCCAGGTGCCAGGACTGGACCCTGCAGTGCTAGGGAGCCACCAAGTGTCATGGGGTGAGATGGACGCTGTTAGCAGGTCCCTAGGTGCTGGTGGAGGCTGGAGTGGAAGCAGGCCGTGGCTGAGGTCCAGCTGGGAGCCACCAGGGTGTTGAAAGGCAGTGAAGCCATCCTGGCCGGGGCCGACGGGAGACGCATTCGGTGAATACATGGTTCTGGTCTTGGTGTCTGCCCAGAAACCTTCCAATCCAGAGACAGGTTTTGAAGATTTGTCCACAGCCTGGTGAGCTGGGCAGGCTTCTACCTGGAAGGCGGAATTGCAGGTGGAGTGACAGTTCACAGGCAGGACTGCCTGAGTGTGACTCTCAGCCCGCCACTTGAGAACTGGGTGACCTTGGGAGAGTGACTTGGCCTCTCTGAGCCTGTCTCTTCACTGGTGGCACTGGATGATGATAACAGCACCCATGTGTATTAGTCAGTTTTTGCTGCGTAACAAACCACCCCAAAACTCTTCAGCTTATGACAGCAAGTGGTGGTTTCCTTGCCTGTGGGCCTGTGGTGGGCGGTGGCCCTGGCAGGTCGGCTGTGCCCAGCTGTGCTTGACTGTGCTCTGCTGGGCCCACCCCAGGCCGCAGGAGGGGTTCAGGGCTGCTCCCTGTACTTCCTCATTCTCCTTGGACCAGTGGCTCCATGGAACACGGTCATCCAGGACAGCTCAGCAGGGCGTAAAGAGCGAGAAGAAGAGTGCCCAGATCTGCCTCGCCGCTCACCCGCTGGCTGTCACCAAGCCCAGGCTAGTCCCAAGCCCAGGCCCAAAGTGGCTGGGCGGGGAAGCTCCTCACCCACAGTGGAAGGCAGACAGTGGCCTCTTAGAGGAGTGAGGACGTGGGCACCATACCCAAGACTCCGCCTTCACCATGAGGCACTGGGGGAGCGGTGAGTGAAGCTGTGTTCAGGACCCAGGAGCCGTCACTGCTCGGTAGAGGAGCGGACCAAGTCCCCTGCCCTGCCACTGCGAAGGACCAAGCGGGCTCTCCTGTGAGCCTTGGGAGCTGCAAGGGGTCAGGAGGTCCCCTGAGGGGTCCCTGCCCCTGCCGGATTTTTGTGCAGGAGCCTCTGAGACTCCACCGTGCTTGGAGACTTTGTACTCAGGCCGCCTCTGGACCCACTGGCCACGCCGCACCAAGGAAACCAGGTCAGGACGTGACACTATTACATTTCTACCATCTGGGGTCCGTGTGGCCCCCTAGTGCCACTCCCCCCGCCCCGGCCTGGGCACAGAGTCGCCTCTGGCTCCAGAGGCATAGCGTTGAACACAGCCTGCTTCAGGGAGGAGGCAGCCCCTGACTCCGCCCCGGGTCGGTCACCAGTGACCCCCAAGTGCTCCAGACCTGGCCACCAGGAATCATAGCCCACACTGGAGGCTGGGCTGGGAGACAGCCCAGGAAGCCTCCAAGGCAAGGGGGGTGTGGGAAGTGCCAGAGTGCTTGGCATTGAATTATCGGATGAATGAACAAGGGGAGCAGACAGGCACAGCAACTGACTAGGACAGCCCAGCGGAGGCTGGGCTTCTGAGCACACCCAGGAAGTCTGTGTCCGAGGCACCTCAATGCACAAACCCTGCCCCCTGCCTCCATGCCAGAGGTGGTTTGACTTTGCTTACATGCCTCTGGAGATGAGTGTCTCACTTCCACGGAGGCAGCAGCTAGAAAGCTCTTTCTTGTTTGACCTGAGTGGTGCCCCAAGGTCCCACTTCTGCCTCCACAAGGTGGATCTTCAGCCAGCCAAGGCACAACCAGCGTGTGCATGCGTTGAGCATCTGCTGACGCAGCAGCCTACTGGCAGCACAGAACAGCGTGGGCACCATTCCCTGGCCTGGAGGCTCAAGGCGCACAGACGCTGCAGGGAAGCCCAGCTGGGAGGTCAGAGCCCTGCCCTGCTGCGGCCAGGATGGCCACCTCCCTCCCACCCGACCCCTGCAGGCCCCAGCTACGGCACCAGGAGCCCAAGGCATTCAGAGACCTGGATGCCAGCACCTGCCTGCGCCTCCCCAACCCCAGCAGAGAGAGAGAAAGGGAAGGAGGAGGATGGGCAAAGGGAGGGAGAGGGGGCACTTGCCACCACCAGGGCACTGTTGTCCTTCTTAGCACCACTTAGCCCAACTGTTAAAAAGACTCCTAGGCAATTAGACTCAGGGGAAGCCATAAATCTCAATGGCCATCAGCCCAGGTTTTCTTCCCTCCTTGACACAGCTGCGACAGTGTCACTGGTTGTGGGCCCCAGTCTCTAGTGGGCATTCTGATAAGAAGCCACTTCTTCAAAACATCAAACCCAACTTCCTCTTTTCTTTCAAGTAGCCCAAGCGTCAGGTTTCCCAAGAGGGATGAGACGGGACAGGCCTGAGTCTGGGACCAGCGGGGGTGGATGGCCAGGGAGGGCTCCTCTAGCGTCCACGCGGCAGTGGGGCCTTCAGGCCGTGAGGTCAATGCCAAGGCTTCGAGTTCCAAGGTCACCTTGTGGCCTCCTCGAATCTGACATGAGACCTCTGCGAGATGCCTCTCTAACCTCTGCTTGGTTACCACCAGCGGCAGGGGGCTCACTTCCTCCCGCAGCCGGCAGGTGCCTCCTGGGGTGACTCTTCTGAAGGAAAATGCTTCGGAAGCCTGTTTCCAATCTGCCTTCCAAAATACCTGCGGTGTTCCGGCGCCATCCTCAGGGAGACTGGGAGTGGGCCTCGTGGCCCCTGGAGGCTGGGCTTCAGGGGTATGGAGCAGGGACCCTGGCAGGGGGTGGGTGGGAAGGGGACCCTCAGGCTACACTGTCGGTTTCATCCTGGACGTGTCTATTCTTAGACATGGAGGGAAAGCTGCCCGAGATGTGGGATCTGGGAATGCCCTGAGGCCCCCCACCCGCCTCACTCACTCCAAGCAGGGTTCTCTTTAGCCCTGGGGACTCAGGGGGCTTCTACTCTCCCCCACCCGCACGGTGCCTCCCTCTCTCAGTCCTGCCTGCTGGTCACTGCGTCAGTGAGGCAGCCCCACCCGCCTCCCTCCCCATCTTTTCTGCCCCTGCCTCACAGGGAGGAGGCTGAGGCTCCGGGGGCCTCACAGAAGCTGCGGAGCCTGGACCCAAACCCTGAGGCTTTGGCCACCGCACTGAGCAGCTGAACGGGGCTGCCCTGCGGGTTTGGGGTCAGAGCAGGGCCGAAAGGAAGGGTCTCAGGTGTCCGCCTCTGTCTATCCCCATCCTGCTGCAGGAGTGAGAGCTGAGCCATAGTTAGGCGCCTCCTGTGTGCCCCGACCAGGGTCCTGCTTTCCAGGCATGATCTCACTGATTCCTTGCAATTACCTGTTGTTGGAGAGTGGGGGACTCTATGCTGTCCCCGTTCTATAGAGGCGGGCCCTGCATGGCCCCCTTTTCAGGAAACCTCCCCGACTTGTCCCCCAAGCTGGAAGTGGGGCTACACCTCAAAACCCGGGCTCCTCCCCTGTAGGGAGGGAGGGATGGGACTCGGCTCATGGTTCATTAGGTCGCTTGCCATTTTCCCTCTGCCAGAGAGGGAGCTCGCTGAGGTGAGATACTGAGCAGGGTAGGAGTTGTCACCTCCCTGCAAACCCTGGGTGCCCTCTTTCCTCCCCAGAAGACCCCTCTGTAAAATGGGGGTTACCGTGAAGATCCAGTACGAAAATGCAGGGGGAACGCTGAGCCTCCTCATTTCCTAGGACCCCCTCTAATTCCTCTATGCACAGCTGCGTCAGCAGACGCTCAACGCGTGCACACGCTGCTTGTGCCTTGGCTGGCTGAAGATCCGCCTTGTGGAGGCAGAAGTGGGACCTTGGGGCACCCGGGGCCCTCCACAGCTCAGTTCTGAACACGCAAACAGCAAACGGCTCCGTCCCCTCAGAGGCCACCAGGCCGCCTTCCCCACGTCTTCTGCCCCACCCTGGCTTTGACAGGGCTTGGCTCATTTTCATGATGAGTGAGTTTGCTCCTCACTAGCAGGGAGCCAGGTCCAGACCCCAGCCACCCAGCCCAACCTGGGACCCTGCAAAAAGAAGCCAATGACGTCTGGAATGAGGGTGCCAAGGAAGCCCGAGGGTTGTAGAAGCTGGTCCGCCACATCCCCTGCAGAGCGTCCTGGTCTTCCTCAACTTCCGGGGTCCCTCTTGCTCCTCCAAGGGGTCTCGTACTGTTGTGAGAGGCTGCAGTGGCCAGAAACAAGCACAGCTGCTCCGTGACCCGGAAACCTCCTTCACCCACCCAGGCCTTACACCCACCTCTCCTCCCCTCAGGCACGGTCAGAAATAAACAGGCGCAGAGAGGCTCAGCCACCTGCCTAGAGTCACACGGCAAGAATGAAGACAAGGTAGGATTTGAACCTATGTCCGCTTGGGTCCTGAGTCTGGATTTGTGGCTCACACAGGGCAACCTTCCTCTCTAAGGAAGTCGAGAAAGCTTAGGGGACCCTCACTTCACAGATAGAGAGACCGAGGCCCTACAGGACTTGCCGAGGTCACACAGTGAGCCAGAGGCTTCCAGATTCCAGTTCCTGGACCGAGCTCCACAGCCCTCCCTGGGACACGTGTCAGGAGGTCCCTGGTGAGAACATTCAGGGACCCCTGGCCTGGAGGAATGCCCCCAGCCCTGTACCAGAAGCGTCATCTGGTCCCTGCACGTGCAGACAGCCTGGCCTTCAGGACGGGCACCAGCTGCGTTCCCCAACCTCATGCCGCCTGTGACGAGGACCAGGGACCCAGTGAGACAAACAGGAAGCCACTGGCTCCACTTGGTCAGCTGTGAGCCCCCTCACCCTCACCCTCGCCCTCGCTCTCCTTGGCAGGCCTTTGGCTGTCACCCCATTCCTCCAAGCAGCCTTCTTGCCTCTCTAGCTTACGGGCGTCACGGGCATCCGGGCAGCCCCCTCTGGCCCACGGCCTCCTAAAGGCAGCTCTTGTCTGCTCCTGCGTAGCTTTTTTCATTCCCTCATTCATTCATTTTCCGGGGAGTATTTGGTGAAGGCCTGCGCTGGGTTCCAGGGAAGCTGCGGGGAATGTGATTGGGTCCTAGTCCCTGGGGGCTTTGGTCCTGGGGGCTTTGGGGGAAGGCAGCTCCGATGTGTAGCTCTGATGCGTGGCTGGGCCTGGGCTGGGCGGAGCTCCGACCGCACATGCTGGGTGCCTCATCCAGACTGGAGGGATCAGGGAGGGCTGCCTGGAAGAAGCTGCATCCAGAGCAGCACCAAGGATAGGAGGAACTGTGCCGAGGGTGAGGAGGAGGAGGAGAGGAGGCTCGGGCAGGCAAAGGGCAGGCGCAGAGCGGTCAGGAGAGGGCAGAGGAGGAACCGGGACACTGTCCTCAGACAGCGACATCTCTGCGTGCCAGGCCTGGGTGGAGCTCTGGGGACGTCACGCAGCCTCCCGCAGCCGACAGTGAGTGGGGACCTGGGCCGGTACGGCGTGATCCAAGGAGAGAATGAGCAAATAGAGGGGCACGGGGTGCGTGAGTGAGTGAAACAGAACGAAATGTAACCCAGGGTCAGGGCGGGCCTCGCTGCAGACCACCCTGAGGGCAGGACACCCACAGTGCCGGCAAATTCACCAGGCCCCAGGTGCATGGCCTGCAAGAGCGGGGTCCCTGACCCCGGGACTGTGGCTGGGAGGGACATAGCCTCTGTCCCAGAGCCGCAGGTAGGCAGAGTCAGCTGAGGACACTCCCAGCTGGGGCCAGGCTGGACCACATCAAAGCTGAGGCTTCCTGGGGGCCTGCAGGCCAGGTGGGGTTCCCAGGACTGCACCCAGGTGCTTGGTGGGGGCTGCACGAAGAACGCAGGGCCATCGCTGTTTCTTTCTGGCTGGAGGTCCCTGGCAGGCAGTGGCGCAGGCTCGTGTATGTCCGGGGCCGTCCAGGAGCTCAGGAGATGACCCAGCATCCCGAACACCTTCACCCCATCACCTATTCCAGGCAGGGCCCGGGGCTGAGCAGGCTCAGCGCGTCCCTCCAGCCCTCCCAAGTGGGGTGGGGTGCACGCAGGGGCCCAGAGTGGGACAGGACCCCCAGGGCCAGCTTCCCTGCCAGAGCTGGCAGGGGAGGCCAGGAATTCCCGGAGGAGGTCAGGACAGCAGACAGTTAGAGTCTGGGCATTTGGGGTCTGGGTGGTGGCAGGCAGGGGACAGCCGCACTGGCCAGGACCAGGGAATGTTTGGCACAGGGACTCACAGAGGCCTTGGAGCTGCTGGCAGGGCCTGTGCTGACCTGGGTCCTGCGCTGACCTGGGTCCTGCGTCCCATAATGGGAAAGAAGCGGCTGGGTTTGGTCCCAGGATCTGTACCAGCCTGGAGGAGGCCTTGGGAGGCTGGGGTATCCGGGTTCTCTGCACAAATTAAAGGGTCAGATGGACTTAGATTTCACCCCAGATTTACAACTGAGCAGCTGAGTGGCCTTGAGTGAGTCACTGAGGTAGCCTGAGTTCAGCTCTTCGTCTGTAAACGGCATCAGAATTCCGCACCTGTGAGTACCGGGAGCGGATGAGATGGGCCTGCCACTCACCCACAGCCCGCTTGGGAAGGGCCCCTTTTGTAGCTCCGCACCTTTGCTTTGGGCACAGGTGTCCCCCTCCCAGAAGTCCGCTTCCCCTTTTCCTTCTGCTCTTCTCAAAACCCCCATCCCTCCTTGAGGCCCAGAGCACAGCCCCTGCCCTTCCTGGAGCCTCCCGCTGGCCCCAGGACTTTGTCCCCTCATTTCTGGCTGCTTCACAGTGCCAGACGCAGTGCTTTGCTCGGTCTTGGTCAGGCGCACAGACCAGGGTCGTCTTCCACCAGCTCCAAAGAGCTGGCGCCGCTGCCCGGAGCCTGGTGCTGAGGAGGATGCTGAAGGCACTCTGGCACAGCAGGCGGCACCGCTGAGAGACACAGCCACAGTGCGAGTGTGGCATGGACGCGACACGGCCACGGTGCGAGTGTGGCATGGACGCGACACAGCCACGATGCGAGTGTGGCGTGGACGCGACACGGCCACGGTGCGAGTGTGGCGTGGATGCGACACGGCCACGGTACGAGTGTGGCGTGGACGCGACACAGCACGCGTCTCGGGTCCACGGGCAGGGGTTTGAACGTTGTCAGCGGGTTGCTCGCATGCGTAACTGACTGGCAGTAATGAATGAACGGATGCCTGCTGGATGGTGGTACGAGGCGACCCCAGGACCAGCAGGAACCGCCTCCAGTTTGTGTGCCCCATGTGCACCCCAGAGAGGCCGTGCAAGAATGGCTACACTTTGTATCTGTTTTCTGTTGTTATTCCGCTACACATTCAGCAGCTTGGAACACACATCTGTGACCTCGCCATTGCTGTAGGTCGGGAGTTCAAGCAAGGCTGAGCCAGGTGCCCTGCTCAGGGGCTCACAGGGCTGAAATCGCAGGGGCAGTTCAAATAGGCCAGGACCCCTCTCCACGGCCCCTCAAGGGATTGGCAGGACACGTTTCCTTGAGGCTGCAGAATTCATAGATGTCTCCTTCCTCAAAGCTGCAGGGAGGTCAGGGAGGGCATCAGCTCCCGCAAACCTCTGCCTCTGGGCTCGCCTCTAAGGTGCTCCCCTGATTAGTCCATGCCCACCCAGCATCGTCCCCCTTGATTAACTTAAACTCTGCAGTGTGGGGATTTATCTGCACAATCCCTTCACCTCAGCCATTTTCTACTAGCTTAAAGCAAGTTACAGAGCTCACCCACACCTAGGGAGAGGGTCACGCGGGCATGGGGTCATTTCGGAATCTGCCACTGCCCCCCGTCACGCCCCTGCGAATGCCAGGCTGTGTGCTGGCACTTGATGTGCCTACAGGATCTCATTCCGTTTCTTTTCAAGGCAGATGCTTGCCGTATCGCCCAGGCTGGAGTGCCCACGCTGGAGTGCCCAGGCTGGCATGCGGTGGTACAATCGCGGCTCACCGCAGCCGCCACTTCCTGGGCTCAGGTGCTTCTCTCACTTCAGCCTCCTGAGTAGTCGGGACTACAGCGTTGCACCACCATGCCTGGCTGATTTTTTTAATCATTTTTTGTAGCGACGGGGGTCTCACCATGTTGCCCAGGCTGGTCTCGAACTCCTGGGCTGGGGTGATTTGCCTGTCTTGGCCTCCCAAAGTGCTTAGATTATAGGCATGAGCCACCATGGCTGGCCCTTAATTCAGTTCTTTCAAGATAAAGCTGGGGGTATCCCCCCGCATCACTATTGGCCCTGAGGGGCCTCCGTGGCTGCTTCTGCCGGTCCCTGGAGCCTCCCATCTCCTCCCCTACCCACGGCTCACCCCTTTCAGCCACACTGACCTTCCCTCCATTCCTCAGATGCACGTGGCTCTCGCTGCCTTGGGGCCTTTGCACGGGCTGTTTGATGCTGTCACCACTTGGAACACTCCCCTGCCTCGCCCCGACTCCAGCACCTTCCCATCCTCCAGGACTCATTGTAAATGTTACTCTTGGCTGGGCGCAGCAGTTCATGCCTGGAATCCCAGCACTTTGGGAGGCAGGCGGGCAGATCACAAGGTCAGGAGTTTAAGGCCAGCCTGGCCAACATCGTGAAACCCTGTCTCTACTTAAAAATACAAAAATTAGCCAGGCATGGTTGCGAGTACCTATAATCCCAGCTGCTTAGGAGGCTGAGGCAGAAGAATCATTTGAACCTTGGAGGTGGAGGTTGCAATGAGCTGAGATTGTGCCACTGCACTCCAGCCTGGGCAACAGAGCGAGACTCCATCTCAAAAAAAAAAAAAAAAATGTTACTCTTACGGAGATTCTGGCCCTGACCATGCTGCATGGCGTCATCCTCTCTCAGGACCTCTGCTCTTCACCTTCACAGCCACTGAAGCGTAGACCTTGTAGAATCTCGTGTTGATGATGCCTCTGTTTGTCTCTACAACTGGACAGTGAGATCTTGGCCACAAGGACCTTGCTGTTTGGCCACCATGTCAACAAACTAGGTTGGTGCCCACTGTGGCGGGCAGGATACTGGATGCCAGCAGGACCCCCTCCAGTGTGGGATGGAAGCACTTCATGAAGGCACTCTGTGAAGGTACTCTGTGAAGGATGAAGGGTGAAGCACTCTGTGAAGGGTGAAGGGTGAAGCACTCCGTGATGGGTGAAGGGTGAAGGGTGAAGCACTCCGTGATGGGTGAAGGGTGAAGGGTGAAGCACTCC
>NW_016107801.1:1243798-1246517 GCF_001604975.1 Cebus imitator
GATCCTGAGCAGAGTATCCAGACAAAATGTGCCAGAATGCAACCCACAGGGCCGTGCTCAGCCATGAACCACTAGAAGCCCACTGCTGGTGGGAATTCATTCTGCAGTGATGGCAGCCCAATACAAAACTCACACCCTCTCCACCCACCACTGCCCTGTGGCTGGCCTGACCACCAGCCCCCAGGACCCTGCCTGAGGACACTTGCTGGACATGAGCCAGTGCCACCTGCACAGGGCAGGCCAGCACTGTAGAGGTTGCCTGCCATGGGGGCAGCTTTGACCCTCACGGGGCAAGCATGGACACTCACCCCAACTCTCACCTCTCGTTGGGTGATGCTATGATGTGGATTCTGCACTAGTTCATATGGTCCCAGGTGGCATTGAGCTCTGGAGGCCCACAGCGGTGACCTATACACACACACACGCACGCACACACACACACACACAGCCTTGAATCCTGCTCTCCGGGTCTGTCCCAGGCATTGCCCCTGGCCCCCAGCCTGGCACCTGCATTATCGATGCCCACTTCACATAGAAGGAGAGATGTTGGTAACCCGCCTGGGGTCACGCAGCTTGTGAATGGGGAAGCTGGGGTTCCACCTGACCGCTTCCTCTCCATACACCTCCCTCACTCCGGTCCAGCCCACGTGGTGAGTGGACGTGGCTGCAGCCTCTCCGGGAGCGAAGAAGGAGAGCAGTCATCAGACCACCCTCCCACGACCTGGCCCCTACCTGTCAACACAACATAAAAGCTCATCTAGAAATAGAGAAATTTACTAGAAGGAATGGGAGCTTTAACAAAGAAAATTGAGAGGCCCAAAGAGGGATGTCTAATTTGTATCTCATTTCACAATTGAATTGTAAATCATGTTGGAGCTGAGCTCCCAGGCCCGGGGCTAACTGCACTGAGCTAGGACTCGGAGGAGGGGGCGAGGGCTGCAGCCACTTCCCCACCCCCTGGGCTTTCCTCTCCTGCCCTGCTAGCTCCCAGATCGACGCAGACCACGAGGACTCAGGTGACCCCAGGCCTCAGGCTGTAGCTGAGCTCCAGAGGCCAGCCCCGTGGGCGTTGCTCAGGTTCACTTGTGGTGATCAGGTGGTGGAGGGGGCTCGGTGTTGGCCGCTCACTGCAGAGTCAGATGGCAGGACACTGTAAGGTTTAGACACTGTGAGGAGTGAGGTCGGCTTTGGAGATCAGGTTTCCATTTATTTACGAACAGTCTGATGGCCACCTCCGAGTCCTGGGCCCGTCTCATTCACAGGCGCCCACAGCACTCTCTCCTGGATCCCTCCACCACCTGCAGAAGGAGGCTCCACTGTCCCAGCGTCCAGGCGAGGAAGCGGAGACAGGGACCCATGACCCAGCCCAAGACTCAGAGCTGGGCCGTGGCAGGGGCAGGGAGCCCGCCGGGGTCTGCTTGGTGAGGACCCTGGTTCCTTTCACAATAACAGGGCCCCTCCTCACGTGCTCCAGCGCTGGCTCCTGGTAAGAGTGACGCTTGGAGAGCAGAGGCACCATGCATGACAATCGGTTCCCAGGGTCAGGGTACGCGGGCAACTTTTGCCCTCACCTAGTGAGGTGCCAGTGCCTGTAACGTGCTGCTGACTACAGCTCCGGCCCTCCCCCTCCATCCTGACCCCAGGCCTGGGGGGTGGGAGGCCTCTCTGGCTGGACAGCTCAAGAGCAGGATTTAGACCCAGAGCAGTGAGAGCCTTTGCTCCCTGCCCTTCCGACCTCCTCCCGCCCATTCCAGAAACTGCTCCCATTTCAGGCCATAGTCACTTCCATGCCACCTAGGAAGACAGCTGGGGCCCCACTAACAAGCACCCCATCCTGTTCTTACAAAGCACCCTAAGTCTCTTCCCAGCCACTCTGCAGCCCCCTCAGCGACCCCAAGCCTCACCTGCTGACACCACCTTCAGCCAACAGATGTGGACGTGAGCCCGAATTTGTCCACAGCCTGGCACACGTGTGAGAGGTCAGAACCAGGGGTTCTGAAGACAGCCGCCCGGTGAAGAGGAGCACCCCCCGGGGGCTGGACAGGGTTCCTTTTGCAAAGACGGAGCCCCGCACCCCCCGAGCCCCGCTGGTCCACGCACCTGCCGGCTCCTCCTTCTGGCTGGAAACTCTTCTTCTGGGAGGGATGCTCAAGGGCTGGGCTCGCACTTCCTGAAGGCTGTCCTGTCCTGACTCTGCAGAAGGTCCACTGACAAGAGCATGGATCCTCCTCTAAATACTGATGGGCAGGCACTCAGGGAACCCTCAGGTCCCAAAGGCTTGTGGATTCCAACCCACTCACCAAGCCTCTGGTTGGACTGTGTTGGGGGGGAGTGTGTCGGGGGAGTTCGCCTTCTACTGAACTACTCCAGGGAGGAGAACCCTCACACCCAGGAGCCCACCTCCACCTGATTTCAGCAACTGCACCCCAAGGAGATGCTCCATGTCCACAGTGAATGGGACTGGGGGACCCACAAGCATCACCGTCCTCATAGCTGGAGACCTGGCCTCGGGGGGTTGCATTTAAGGTCAAGAGAAGGTTTGCTAACAAACCAGGCAGTCCATTTCCACCCCACAGAGGTGGCTCAGGCAGTAGGTTTTTACAGGTCTCTGTGGAAGCTTGCAGTTTCTGATCTAGACTGAAATGGTGGATGAATCCATCCATTCATCCATCCATCTATCCATCCATCCATCCATTTATATACCTACCCTACCAACCAT
>NW_016107801.1:1248134-1287033 GCF_001604975.1 Cebus imitator
TCCATCTATCCATTCATCCAGCCATCCTGACACCCCCCCACCCAGGCACCCATTATCTACCCTTCCATCCACCCACCCATCCATCTATTCATCCATCTGCCCACTCTGAATTCACCCAGCACCCATCACGTGACTTACTGCTCAGTCCCAGAGGGTACAGATGCACCAACCTGGTGTCTGCCCTTGAGACAGACACAGACACATAAACAGACACTTGTAAAACATAGGGTACAGGCATTCTGCGTGGATGGAACTTAGCCAGCAGGACCCCGTGCCCAGGTTGTGTAGTGCACTGTCCCGCACCGTCTCAGGAGGGACTTCCTGCTGAGCCCTTGCCAGCCTTCCCTGCTGCTTCCTATCCCCTTCCTTTTGCATGTTATAGAAGTACCATCTTTCCCTCCAGTCTAAATATCCAAATCCCACCTGTCCTCAAGGTGCAGCCCAAGGCTAATGCCTCCTGCGTGTTCCTGAGAAGCACTTCGCACGCTGCATCTCAACAGCCTTCTTGGTCTGTTTCTTCTAGACTGGGGGCTCTCTGGAGGGGCGGAGGCCCATCCTGTCCTGCTCACATCAGCATCCCCACACAGACCCAATACAAGAGATGATGCTTTTGCAAAATGTTTGCAGAGGAAGAAGTGAAGGCAGTGAGGGAAGGGGGGGAATGGCCAGAGCTGCCTTTCGTGACCCACCCACCAGGGGTTCTGGGCCCCGGCCGGCCGTCATTCTGGCCTGGTGAGCTGCCTTCCCTCTCCTCTGTGGACCCACATGTGACACCTGGCACCTTCTTTGAGGATGACTCCTAGGCCATGGGGAAGGTGCCCTCCTGCTGTCCTCAGCCCCAGGCCACAGGATCCCCACATCTGGATGGGGACTGACTACCCGTTCCTGGGAAGGAGGCTTGCCAGACGCAACCCTGGGAAACTGGCAAGTCTTTGGAGAGCCCCCGGCCCTGCGCTGCACAAGCGGCCCCCACCCCAGAGACTCTTATCCCCGTGGGGGCATTTGGGAGCTTCTTCAAGGGACTGGCTCATCTCAGGGGCGCATCAGAGACCCTGGGAGGCAGAGCTCCTGGCTCGTCACTTTTTGGTCATGGCCACTTAGAAAACCTGTCTGTTAGGAAACAACCTCTAGGCGAAGACCAAGGGCCACAACCTTGACCCTTGGCCCAGGACACGAGACCAGATTTCCAAGCACACACCATTTAATGTTTAATCTCCTGTGAGGTTTCCAGCTGTTACTGACACGACATTAACTTTGCACAAGTGAGATGGTTCAAAGGAGCCAACCTGGTATCCGTGAGATGTCAGCCAAGCCGCCACAGTCCCTCCAGCCACAAGGGTCTCGCTTGCCCAGTCCAGGGACAAGGGGTCAAGGACCATCCTGGTTCCCCAGCTATCTCGGGGTGGGGATGCAGTGGGGGTCGCAGGAGCTAGGAGCCCCACCTAACTCCCTCCTCCACCCACCATTCCCAGTTTCTCTAAAGGGACCTCAGCAAAAAGCCTGCCGACAGTGCTGACACCCCACTCCCCCTGTACCCACTGGAGTCAGCACTCACAGAGCTGGGCCTGGCCTCTATCCTGCCTCCTCCACTCTCTGAGGGTCAGGGTGGTGAACCCGCAATCGCCTTTCCTGGCCGGGCTTCCCCTGAAAGCAGGGATGCAGATGCAGGTGGGACCCCCAGAAGTGCTGTGAGGAGCAGGAGCAGCTGGGGAGGGACAGGGAAAGGAATGGGCTTTCATGGGGGGGCTTCTGCTGCAGGCAAGGGGGCTCAGTACCCCAGGCCTCTGTGAGGCTCTAGCCGTCATCCTGGGAGGGACACCTCGGGAGAGACACCTGCCTATCATCTCCCTGGCTGGGGGCCATTCAGGGACATCAACTCCCAGCACCTCCTGCTGACCCCTCCTGCAGCCAGAGAAATGCAGAAAGCCAAGAGAGACACGATGCCCCCGCCACCGTTCTGCAGATCCCACGAGCCAAGGGCTGTGTGGGTGAGCCTTTGCTGTCACTGCCTTCAGCTCCTGGGTTAGCTCTGCGTACTTAGAAGACTGCCAGGAACACTCCACCATCCCCATTTCAGAGATAAGGAGACTGAGGCCCGGCCTGGCCATGTGGCCTCGCCAGGTGGTGGTGGAGCTGGCTGTGGGCTGTGAACTTTCGGGCCATCTCCCTGAGTCTCTGGCCACCAGCTGCGTCTGCAGGACTCCAAGCTCAGCGGCAGGGAGAGACCCGCAGAGGCTGGTGGATAGAAGGGCAGGTTGGGAGCCGGGAGCCCCAGGACCTCCAGCCCCAGCTGACATGGAAACCCTGCCTCTTTCCATCCAGAAGTGGAGGAAGAGGGGCTGCTGAACACAGTCACGGCCACATGAAACTCAGAGAATGCTTCAGCAAAGACCCGGTCCCTCCACCGCTCCTGGGCCGCGGCCAGGCCGACCAGGGTCTCAGGAGCATCTCCATCCAGTGGGAACATCAGCCCTTCCTCATGGAAACACTTATGCAGCTGATTGGGTGGAAGGAACACTCCAAATCGTCAACAGCAGAACTGCAAGCCCAGATCCCGCTTGCAGACCACAGACCCTCTCCTCTCCTTCCCTCACTCTCCCCCTCCCGCCCTTGTCAGGTTTCCTGGCTCAGCCTCAACACAACCCTGCAAAGAAAGCGCTCCCCAGAGCAGACCTCATTCACCCCTTTGCCGAGGGGAGGGGAGGGGAGGGACCCAAGTGTGTCAAGAGTGAAAATAAGCCCTTTCCCTCCCTCCCAGCTCACAGCCTCGGCCCAGGGTCCCATCTTCCTGTGTCCCAACCCATCCACATGGGCTGGTCCTGAGCTTCTGAAGGTCTCTGGGAATAGGTTGGCCAGAAGCTGAGAGGAGGGGCTGTGAAAGGGGCTGTGGGTGGAGCTGGCCTTTGAATTCAGAGCTGTGAGCCAGCGGTGGGGGGCAGCTGGGGTGGTACACAAGTACAGGTGGGTGCGGCTCGTGTGGGAACCCGGACTGCAGCCCACGGAGCTTGCCTGAGCTATTTTGGTGTCAGCTGGACCAGAGGGGGACCCTTGGAGGAAAGGACGCCACACTTGCTCTGCACCCCGCTGTGGCCTGGGAGAGGGGCTGACACAGACACAGGCCCCCACCCCAATTCCAACGAGGGTCTCGGAGATCACCCTCCAACCCTGTGTGGGAGGGGCGCCCTGAGCACCCCCTGGGGCTGGGGCTGGAGCCACCATGGGCCACTTCGTTATCTTCCAGACTCTGCTCAGTTGAAAGGGACAGAGGAGGGCCACTGTCAACACAGAGGTAGCTGTGAGTCCCCGACAGGTCCAAGTACCCCAAGACACCCTCCCCAGCCTGGCCGCTCCACCATTGCCCCACAGAGCTGCACACCACGCCCACATCATGGCAGACACTGCCCAGCGTGCCCGTGTGTGCGTGCGTGTGTGCATGTGCACGCGTGCATGTGTGTGTGCGTGCGTGCCTGTGTGTGTGCGTGTGCGCGTGTGTGCGCGCACGTGTGCATGCATGTATGCATGTGTGCACTTGCGCACATATTGGGGGGTGTCAGAAGAGTAAACAATCCAGGCGCTGGTGAGATTCACAGAAAAGACACCTAAATGGCCTGAGAGGTCAGGGGGACTGCCTGGAGGAGGCAACGCCTAACCCCAGGACCAACTTCAGCCAGAGGAGCCAGCTTCAGGCGGGGGCACAGCACGTCCCAGCCGAGGAAGATAGGAGCTGGTGGGCTCAGGCCGTGCTAGAAGCAGTAGCCACAGCGTGGGGGTGGGACACGTGGTGGGTGGGGTTCCTGGAGAGACTCTGGAGAGGAGGGTGGGGCCAGGCCAGGGCTTTGGGGTGCCTTGTGCCCTGTCGGGGTATCCACCTCCTCTCCACAGCCTGGCCCTGCCATTTCCTGGCTCAGGGAAACACCAGCCCCTGCCCTGGGCCCTCCAGGCCTGGGAGGCACAGCCTCTGCCTCGCCGCCTCTTTCTCTCTGGATCCAGACCCACTGAATTGTTTCACCCAGATGCACTGGGCTGTCGCACGACCCTGCCATGGCTCCTGCCTCCCCTGACTGGAGACTCTCTTATGCCCAACCCAGCCTCACCTCTCAGGTGTCAACTCGGCTTCACGGTCACGTCCCAGGAGAGGGGCCCCCCATGTGTCCCTCTAGCTCCCTGCCTTGCCCCTAGCCCCAAGGCCCCAGCCTGCTCACATCCCTCCCCTGCATCTTGCCGTGGGCTCTGGAGGGGAGAGGCCTCCTCTGCCTCCATCGTCCCTCTGTCCCCAGTCCCAGAAGAGGGCCCGGCACACAGGAGGGGCTGCTAAACGCTGGGTGAAACCACAAAGGAATGGCCAAGAGACAGGAGCCTCCAGGAGGCAGATCTTCGGGCCCTAAGGGAAGCTTTCTGCCTTCACTGGTGGTGAGTTCCCCATCATGAAGGTATCTCAGCGGAATCAGGTGGCATTTTGCCAGGGATGGAAAGAACACTCTGTGCCTCAGTGGCAGGGATGAGCTCTATTTCGTGTGGCCCCTGCCCTCCTCTCCTACTGGGGTTCGCAGCCCCAGCTAGGGGAGTCGGAGCCCCTTTGCAAGAACAGGGGTCTGGATTCGGGTGAAGGGAGGCAGGAGTTCTTTCAGATCTGTAGTGGACTCGGCTCTGGAGAAGGAAGCCCTGCCTGGCCACCCTCAGCAAACCAGGCAAGCAGGCTCGCTGTGAAACCATGCCCTGCTCCGGCCTTGCTGAACCTCTGCCCGCCTCTGCAATGGCCCCACCCTGCTCAGGCCTCATCTCCGGCCATACACAGTCCCCTGTCGGGTACCTGTCTCCTTACCAAAAAGGTCAGGCAGTAGCGTGCATCAGGAGCAGGCAGGTGAGTGCCTGACCCCTCCCGCCCTGCAGGGCACCCTGGCCAGGACCCGGATGGGGAGGCGCCGGGCACTGGCTGGTCTTGTAGACCATTGGCCGTGGCCCTGTATGGTGGCAGAAGCGAAGGTGGTGTCTCTGCGGAGTGTGATGAGGGGGGTGGGGGGCTGAGCTCCAGCGATGCTCCCAGAACCGGGGATTACCCACATGAACTTTGAGAAGCGCCTGGGGCCAGGGCCCATCCCTAGCAGGGGCTGGTTCTGGCTCTGAGCAAGAAGGCAGTGGGGGGGCGGGGCGGAATGTGTGTGATGGGAACGTCCCCCAGGCCCTCGCCAGCATGGATGGCAGTGGCTGGGGATTTCTTTTTTTTTTTTCCTATGAGATGGAGTTTCACTCTTGTCTCCCAGGCTGGAGTACCCTGGCTCGATCTCAACTCTACAACCTCCATCTCTCTCCCGAGTAGCTGGGCTTACAGGTGGCCGCCACCACACCCGGCTAAGTTTTGTATTCTTAGTAGAGACGAGGGTTCACCATGTTGGCCACGCTGGACTCGAATTTCTGACCTCAGGTAATATGCCCATCTCAGCCTCCCAAAGTGCTGGGTTTGCAGGTGTGAGCCAAGGTGTCCGGCCGAGGCTGGGGTTTCTTAACCTTGAGGTATCACTGGGGGTCATAGGACAGACCCCTGCTTATCCTCCCAGCATTCCAGAAGCTTCTTATAGGTGTCGGTTTCCTGTCAACCATGGCTGATCAGCGTCGCTCATAGGAAGGGCCCCACACCCCGGATCTGTCCACACTGCTGGCCGTTAATCGCCTCTGTCTCTGCAGCCATCCCAGGCCCTGGATGGGTAGACCCCGGCACAGCAGTCTCTGCCTCTTTCGATTGGGATCCTGGGAAGGAGGTGAAGCAGAAAGTATGGAAAATATGGAAAATGCCAGGAAGAGGGTAAACTGAGGCTCAGTCCCAAAGCCCAGAGCCAGCCGCCAGGAAGTGACGGCCTTCTCTCTTGGGGGGATTCGAGTTGTGTTTCCTGTATTTCATGAAAGCTCCGTCCTGCTCTGTGTCTGTGTGACGGGCATGGTGCACAGTGGGGTCTTTGCTGGGCCTGGCGGAGCCGCTGCCCGCCTCACCCACCCCCGCCAGGGGCTGCTGGCTGCCCTCCTTGCTCTGTCCTTTCTAGACTTGGAGACAGGACAGTGCTGTCCTGACGAGCTTGGATTCCAGAATCAGAATGATGGGAATTAAAATCCCGACCCTAACATTTTACTGCACGTGTGCCCCAGGACGGGCGGCTCAGCCTCTCTGAGCCTCAGTTTTTTTCATCTGAAAAATGGAGGTGCTGACAATACCCACCTCAGTGGGGGGTAAGCAGTGTGTCCAGGGCCGTGCCTGGCCAGGAGCGTGCAGATCAAAGTGAGCGGGGAGCCCCTTCCCCTGCTGTTTTCCTTGTGTATGTCATCAGCAGCTCAGCAGCCCACGGGGTTCCTGGAACTGAGACCCGGGGCCTTGGGAAACACCCTCGTGGTTTTGGCCATTGTGTCCCCAGGAGGGCAGGTGACCATTTGGGGACAATAAATACACTGACAGGAGGTGAGCGAGGTGACCCCTTCACCTTTGGTCCCATCAGCCAGGCCTTATCTGCCCTGTCTCCGGCCTGGCCTCGGTCTGTTTGCCCACATCAAGGCAGACGGACAGTGGGTAAACATGGCCCAGAGGGCCAGCGTGGCAAGGGGCGGAAGGGTGGCCCTGGCCGGGAGAAGCCAGGGGCAGGGGTGGGGGATGAGGACCAGGGGCCTGGGCCTGTGGCAAGCACTGAGCCAGATGCAGCCAGGGCCAAAGTGGGCGCCAGGTCTTGAAGGAGAGGCCCACCCCAGGGCTACCCCTGCCATGGCCCTCAGCCCCCATCCCACAACAGGAACCCCGGGGCCCAGAGGGCAGGCTGGCACCATCCAGGCGCCCATCAGAAGCAGGGCCCGAGCTGCACTCCAGCCTCGTGCCTGCTCAGTCCTCTAGTGCATGGACAGGGAGCCCCGAGGCATGGGGGCCTTGGCGCTGGTGGCTGGGGGCCTGGGGAAGTGGGGTGCCCTGCTCTCTGCTGCACCCCCAGCCCCATCTCACCCAGGCCTTGCAGCCTTGTCTGTCGTTCAAACAACTTCAGGGAGAGAACTGGTTCAACTCTTCAGTGTTTTCGCTTCCAACCTTCTCCCTGCCAGGCACTGGCCTTCCAGAAACTTCAGAGAAAACCAAGACCTAGGCCAGTCACTCTGGCCACCATGGTGTCAGGGGGCTGGGGGCACAGGGGCTCACTAATGGTTCCCACTAAGGGAAGGGCAAACCCAGCGCCCTGGAGGTCACACCTTCCCACGGCCCAGCCTTGCTAGAGGCAGCCCACCTTCACCCCACCCCTCTCTGCTGTCTGCCCAGATGGCCATGGAATGGGGATTGTGAGGCCGGCAATGGGGTGGTGGGTAGGATGCCTGGCCGGCAAAAAGGCTAGAGTGCACCCCACGCCCCCTGCGCTGTATTTACAGAAGGAATCAGAGCTCACAGCCCCGGACACCGCAGCCAGGTCTGGGCATGGCCACCAAGCACTCCACACTTACCTGTCCAACAGGAGCCAGGCAGCCTCAGGCCCACCTGGGACCCTCGGCCCAGCTCTCAGCTCTCTCCCAGCCCCCACCCCAGCAGCACCCCAGTGGGCTCTGCCTCGTTCCCTCACCCCATGATCCCTCCTGCCTCCAAGGGATGACCCACGTCCTAATGCCACTCATTCATTGTCCTAGGCAGGAGGGACCACGGTTAGCCCAGTACCAGGTACTCATGGCCACCAAGCTGGCCCAAGGACATAGTGGGGAGTGAGGTAGGCTGTGCCCTGGGCCCTGGGCCCACTCTGTCCACACGGGATCCCATTGCCAGGAAGCCACGGTGTCCGCTCAGCCACCACCATATCTCAAGGGAACACCGTATCAAATCAGGCCCCTGCCTATGTGGAGGACTTGTAGAAAAACCCCCCGAGGTATGGACTCTTTTCCTCTTTTATGAGGATACACCTGATTGTCAATTCTGGATTTCCACACCAGGAAAATTCCTCCTCTAGGGGATCTTGAGTATATCTTCTTATTGGTAAAAACTGCAAACCCATTGTGTTTTCCTTTCTTGCTGTGGCTACCAGGAAGCTCAGACTCACATTAAATGACCAATGACAGCAGCAGCTCCTCTTTGGCTCCTGAGGTAATTCTTTTTCCTCTTCCCACTAGACTGTTCCTCAACTTCCTCTTCAATTTTCATGTTTCAGTTCTATATTGCGATATATATATTTTTTCAAATTTCCAACTTACACACAGAAAGTGGCTACTAACATTGTCTAGGGAGAATTTCCATTTGTGTCCTCAAAATCTTCACGTGGGTGGGCTCACACATGGACACACACACGTGTGCGCATGCACGCACACACACACACGCACACACACACAACCTTCAGAGCCTCCCCTGGAAAAGAATGCCTTCCCTCCCTGCCTCGTAAATATTAGCTCATTATTCTCACAGATCCCCCAAGTCCCAACCCCATTTTCAACACAGGCTGCGTCCCCGGTGCCCAGTGTTGGGGGCATGGGAGGACACAGGGCTGTGGCTCTCAACCCTGCTCTGCCCCATGAACACCCGGTCTTGGGGAGGCCACTCAGGTCCCCGCTGTGCCCCTGGAAAACGGGAGTTAGTGACTGTGCCTCCCAGTGGGGAGGGCAGAGGCCCCAAGGCCTGACATCTGGGCACCCCCTTTTCACCCGGGGTTCCCCTCTCTGTAGACTCTGACCAAAGTCCCAGACACTCCCAGCAGAGAGAGCCCCACAAAGAACAGGCAGGAGCCAGGGTGCCAGGCAGGAGCCACGTGACCACTTCCTACACAGTCAGTGCCACCCTGCCTCGCTGCCCACTCCAGCCTCGGGGCTCCCTGGACACAGGGCCTCCCTACGGCAATGCATCGCCTCATAGGCAGAAGCCAACCCTAGGAGCTCGAAGGCCCAGGGAAATGTCCCAAGCCCCTCCTCCCCTTTGCTGCACCCCCATCCTAAGCCCCCAAGGTCGCGGGCTACCCTCATCCCACAGGGCTCAAAAACCCACGCAGCTGGTGAGCCCACTCATCTGGGGACAATGACGAGGATGCCAGGTCTTAGGAAAGTTAAGCTGAAGACCGAGGCGGCATCCGGCTGCACAGGCCCCTGGGCCCCAACCACCCTGCCCAACACCAGGCCCCGCTGCGTCCCGTCCAGCCGCGGTGCAGAGCCACCCCTGTGTATCCTTGAAAACAATCCATCCCCCAGCTGCAAAGTGCAGTAAGGAGAGGACCATCACTGTTAATATTAGTCATTGTTATTGATTTCAGCTTTAGAGAATTGATTTTCAGTCTGGGCCCCTTTTATGAGGCTCTTTGCCAAAGACGCATGGATGCCACACGCGTCCCCTGGAAGCTGGTCCCCTCAACAAGGCCGGGCCTGCAAAACTCACCCCAAAGACCAGCAAGAGTCGAGGTGGATGAGCCCTGGGGGTGGGGGTGGGTGAACTAACCTTCCTTCTCTCTCTCTGTCCTCAATAAAGAGCCAACTCCAAGGCCTGGACCACCGGCACTCACTCAGGGCCGGAGTTCCTAAAAGTCCCTGCTGCTCCTTCCCGGCCTGCCACCTGCAGGATCGTCCTGAGCATTTGCTGAGGCCCCACAAGGCCCTGCCAGACAGGCCTCTCCAGACAGACCCCCTGCTGAGCTCTCCCCTCCCCCAACCAGCAACGATCACCCTGCCCCAACCCCCACCCTGACCTCCCACCCCTCACCCCCTACCCCCCACCCCCCGTCCATCGCCACTGCTGGGCCGCCTTCCTTCTGGAATCCCCTGGGCCTCCAAAGCTCCGCTCTGGTCTCCCGCCACAGCCCAGCCTCAGCCACACACTGGGGGCTGGCAGGGGAGGGTGGCAAAGCCTGGCCCTCACGCTCCTCGTCCTCAGGGACCAGCTCAGAGCCTGGCTCGGGCCCGCGCCACCTTGTTGAAGGAATAGTGACCGCCAGCATTTCTGAGTCCCCGCTGCCTGCCGTCCACAGGACCCTAGAGTGTCAGGGGCAACCGAGACAAATTATGTAGACTGTTTTTCGGAGAGTAAGTCAGCGTGTTTATGTAGGGAGGGAGCCGCCTTCGATTATTGATCTGTGGTCATGGGCAAGTCCTGTGCCTTCAAGAGCCACCGTGTCCTCCAAGATGAAATGACAGTGCTAACCTCGCAGGGACATTCGGGAAAGGAAATGATATAACCCATCTAAAATGCTGGCCAGGTACAGTGGCTCACGCCTGTAATCCCAGCACTTTGGGAGGCCAAGGCGGGTGGATCGCCTGCGGCCAGGAGTTTGAGACCAGCCTGGCCAACATGGTGAAGCCCCGTCTCTACTAAGAATACAAAAGTTAGCAGGGTGTGGTGACTCGTGCCTGTGGTCCCAGCTACTCCAGAGGCTGAGGCAGAAGAATCTCTTGAACCTGGGAGGCGGAGGCTGCAGTGAGCCGAGATCGGGCCACTGCACACCAGCCTGGGCAACAAGAGCGAAACTCCAGCTCAAGAAAAAATAAAATAAAATGCTGAATGTATTTCCTGGTCCTTAACAAGGTCCATAGCAGGAGATACCAGGTATTCTCTTTTTTTCTAAGTCTAGATTTTCATTATTTTGATTTTCCTCCGCTTGAGATTCACCTGCACAAGAATGGCACGGGAACACGAGCACGCTGCCGCACTTACCGCTCGGCATGCGAGCGCTGCGTGGGAATGAAATTCCTTTAAAGGCCCCTTGTCATTGTTTTCCTTTTTTCTTTTTTAATGTTTTTTATTTTTATTTGAATAGTTTTTGGGGTACAGGTGGGTTTTGGTTATAGGAAGTTCTTCAATGGTGATTTCTGAGATTTTGGTGCCCGTCACCTGAGCAGTGGACACTGTCCACGGTGTGGCGTCGGTACACCTGGCCCTCTCCAAGCCTCCTCTGAGTCCCCGGTGTCCATTACGTCACTCACGCCTCTGCATCCCCATAGCTTCACTTGACTTATGAGTGAGAACATTCGGTGTTGAGTTTTCCATTCCTGAGTTGCTTCACTTGGAATAACGGCCTCCGGCTCCATTTCGGCTGCTGCAGAAGACATCATTTCCATCGTTCTGATGGCCGAGTGGTACTCCACGGCGTGTGCATACCACATTTTCATGGGCGATGGGCACTTCGCAACCTAGGCAATTCAGAGACAAGTGAGACGTGCTGTCATCCATCCTGCTGAACAGAAGGGGAAACCGAGGCTCAGGAAAGGAAGTGACTTTCCCAAGGGGACCACATTGTCCTGTGTCCCGCCAAGGGCAGGGGAGGAAGGGGACCAGTGCCCTGGTCTTCACTAGAATCTTCTCATCTCCAGGCAAAAGCCTTGCCCTCTGGCCCACAGCACCCACGCTCCTACCAGGCTGGCCTCCTGGGGGTCGGAGAAGGCATCCTTTCCCCCTCCCCCTCCTCCTCTTCCTTCTTCTTCCTCTCCTCTCCACAAATGGCCTTCACTCTTCCCTCCCAACGCCCCGCTTGTCACATTCATTGCTTGTAGTGGCTCTGAGACTGTGTCATGGGTGAAGTCAAGGAAGGCCAAACGCTCAGCTTCCTGGTTATCCCCAGCAAGAATTTCCTGCCAATGAGGCAAGGCCAGGATTCATTAATTCATTCCCTTAACCATCCATGTACTCTTTGCAATCTTTACCAGGCACTAGGAATATCAAAGTCCAAAACAATACAGGAGACAAAGCATTTTATAATGACTTTTGTTTTTTAGAAACAGGGTCTCACTCTGTCAGTCACGCAGGCTGGAGAGCAGTAGTGTGGTCCCGGCCCCCTGCAGCCTCCACCTCCTGGGTTCAGGCAATTTTTGTGCAGCCTCTCAAATAGCTGGAGTTACAGGTCCCCACCACCATGCCTGGCTAATTTTTGCATTTTTGGTAGAGACAGGGTTTCACCATGTTGGCCAGGCTGGTCTCGAACTCCTGACCTCAGGTGATCTGCCACACTGTTGTCGCCCCCAGCACGGTGCACAGAGTTTCTGAGATTTCCAAGGTCACCCTGCCAGTAAGAAACAAAGCTGGCATCCCATCTCGGCTCTTTTGGGCCCCGAGCTCACATCCTTTCTGATGGGGGCCAGCTGTGGCTGAGGACCACTTCCCCTGGGGAATCCCCAGGCCCGGGCATTGGAGGCACATTCCCCCGAGCCAACCCAGGAGTCACAGAACACTCAGGAAGCAGCTGTCCCCAGGCCCTGCTTTCCTTCTCCCAGCGGGGTCCCCGTGACACCTCCTCCTGCCAAGCCCACCCCCGACCTGCCCGCTTGTCCTGGTGCCCAGGCCCACTGCTTGACCTCTGTCTGTGCTTCAGAGTCACACCCTCTGGAAGGGAAGAAAAGAAGCCTGTGAGCATTGCCAGGCTGCCTAGGGTGTGGCGGTTTCGTGCAATTGAGCATGGATTTCTCTTTTGGCCATGACTGAGCCACAAAAATCTCCCGGAACAGGTGGCCTCACCATCCACACCCGCCCCCCATGCACCTGTCCCTTCCCCCAGACTCAGGGAGGCAACACCAGCCTCAGAGTCCACAGCCTCCCACGCCGATAAATTCTGCTCTTACTGGTTAATGAGAGACCAGCGCCACCTGGGCCTCCATCCCGTGGGCGCCCACTTTGACTGGGCTGTGCGTCATCACCGCCAAATTAGGGCTGCCAGGAGCCCTGCGCAGCTGAGGGCAAGTGCAGGGTCCGGGGTGGGAAGCACGCCAAGGATCAAATGGGTCTTTAAGTAATTATCTCAACCCGTCCTTAAAAGCCACATTGGGCAAAGCGACTTTCAATATTGTTTTAGCCCATTACCAGCCTAGAAATTAATCGCTCGCTGCACACAGAGGCAGCGTAACTGTGGCCGGGAGAGAGCAGCGCGGTAATTATGCACAGGGCGGAGACTCCCGCAGAAGCCGCATATTTTACACTTAAATTATAATTAAACTTAGAGGAATCTCTTCCACCCAGTGCACACACATAATCTGCACCAATCTCCGAGAGCGGTGACTCTCGTCAATGTATGTATTTGCGGTTGGAAGACGCCGAGCCCACAGTGATGGCTGTCTCTCCGTGTCTCGGTCGTAGACAGGCGAAGAACCCCGAATGCAGCCTCTGGAGAAGCTCCATCGTGCGCAGATCTGTGGTTATCAAACCTAAAATCCAGAACCTACACAGCAGCCTGCACGGAAGAGACGCACAGTGAGCCTCCAGGGGCCCCGGGGCGGGAGCCAGGGGCTGGGCCTCAGAAGCTCCTGGGGTCAGGACCTGAGTGGAGGAGAGGCGGAAGCCCCGCAGCTGGGCGCTGGCGATGGGGGCTCACAGGAGTCCCCGGGGCAGGCAGGACTTGGCCTGGGAAGGTCTGGAGAGTGCCCAGTGGAGTCGGGAGACTGAACACCCTGCCAGGAAGCAGCACTCGCTCTTGTTCCCCCACCCCCCGTGGAATCCTCCAGGTTCTTTAATTGCTCAGTCTAATTAAAAAGTAACAATGTGGCCGGGTGAAGTGGCTCACCCCTGTAACCTCAGCACTTTGGGAGGCTGAGGCAGATGGATCACAAGGTCAGGGGGTTGAGACCACCCTGGCCAACATGGTGAAACCCCGTCTTTACTAAAAATATAAAAATTAGCTGGGTATGGTGGCACGTGCCTGTAATCCTAGCTACTTGGGAGGCTGAGGCACAAGAATTGCTAGAACCCAGGAGGCCAAGGTTGCAGTGAGCCGAGATTGCACCACTGCACTCCAACCTGGGCGATACAGTGAGAATCCATCTCAAAAAAAAAAAAAAAAAAAAAAAAGTAACAATCCATAAACACCTTCTTTCAGAAACATGGAGAGGGAGGGTGGGTCTGCCCTGTGCCTTGCCGTGCTCCTAGGGACAATTTTTTTTGTTTTTGATTTTGTTTCTAAGACAGAGTCTCGCTCTGTTGCCCAGGCTGGAGTACAGTGGCACGATCTCAGCTTCTCCTGGGTTCAAGCAATTCTTCGGCCTCAGCCTCCCGAGTAGCTGGGACTACAGGCGGGCAGCACCACTCCCAACTAATTTTTGTATTTTCAGTAGAGACGGGGTTTCACCATGTTGGCCAGACTGGTCTCAAACTCCTGGCCTCAGGTGATCCACCCGTCTTGGCCTCCCAAAGTGCTGGGATGACAGAACTCAGCCACCGTGTCCAGCCTAGGGACAGCTTTGCTGTGTCCCTGAGGGCTCCATGAGCACCTTCCTGTGATCTCCGCATGAAAGTCAGTAACAGTGAGGGTTATTGAATAGCAAGGGTGTGGTGAGGGATGGTCTTCCAGACTCGAATGACTGCCCTGCTCACACTTCTTCAGGAAAGTGTGTTTATTACCTTTGGTAGCATCGTGGTCATGCCCCTTAAATCTACCTAGACTCTAGATGTTCCCTAAAGAAATCTTTTTTTTTTTTTTTTTTTTAGACGGAGTTTCGCTCTTGTTACCCAGGCTGGAGTGCAATGGCGCGATCTCGGCTCACTGCAACCTCCGCCTCCTGGGTTCAGGCAATTCTCCTGCCTCAGCCTCCTGAGTAGCTGGGATTACAGGCACACGCCACCATGCCCAGCTGAATTTTTTGTATTTGTAGTAGAGACGGGGTTTCACCATGTTGACCAGGATGGTCTCGATCTCTTGACCTCGTGATCCACCCGCCTCGGCCTCCCAAAGTGCTGGGATTACAGGCTTGAGCCACCGTGCCCGGCAAGAAATCTTTTTTTTTTTGAGACAGGGTCTCACTCTTGCCCAGGCTGAAGTGCAGTGGTGCAATCATAGTTCACTGCAGCCCCAACTTCCCAGGCTCAAGTGATGCTGTCACCTCAGCCTGCTGAGTAGCTGGGATCACAGGTGTGCACCACCACACCTGGCTAATTTCTAAATTTTTTGTAGACACAGGGTTTTTCTATGTTGCCCAGGCTGGTCTTTCACCCCTGGGCTCAAGCAATCCACCTGCCTTGGCCTTTCAAAGTGTTGGGATTACAGGCATGACCCACTGCCCTTGGCCAAAAAATCATTATTATTTGAAAAGTCAGTACTTACTTACCTTGACCTGCATCTTCACCTGTCACGTGGCTCTTCACTGTTTCCTGTGCACCCACGTTTCTTTCTAGGATTATTTCTTCTCTGCCTGGAGAACCCCTTTAGTATTTTTTTCTGTTTGTTTTTGAGACAGAGTCTCACTCTGTGGCCAGGCTGGAATGCAATGGTGCGATCTCAGCTCACTGCAACCTCCACCTCCCAGGTTCAAGTGATTCTCCTGCCTCAGCGTCCCGAATAGCTGGGATTACAGGCACGCACCACCACACCTGGCTAATCTTTTGTATTTTTAGCAGAGACGAGGTTTCATCGTGTCATCCAGGATGGTCTCTATCTCCTGACCTCGTGATCCACCCACCTCGTCCTCCCAAAGTACCGGGATTACAGGTGCAAACCACTGCACCCAGCCTGAGCAACACACCTGGCCAGTATTTCTTATAGTTTAGCTCTGTTGGAAATTGTCTTGGTTTTTATTTTTCTGGGAAAGTATTTATTTTGCTTTCACTTCTGTTTTGGTGGTCATCTAGGGCTAAAGGTCTTCACATGGCCAGTCACTAGTATTTACTGAGCAACTAACAACTTTACATGTTACTGCTCAACTCCTGTGAGACAGATCAGATGGGTGCTGTTCCTGTCCACGTTTCTCCCTGTGGAATCTGAGGCTCAGCGTGGTTCAGTAACTTGTCCCGGGTCACACAGCGTATTCGTGAGTGTTCTCCAGAGACACTGGGCAAAGGGAAGACATATGTTCACATTGCTCCCTATTTATATTTCTACCTATCTGTAAAATCAGGAAGTGCTCACATGACCCTGGAGGCTGACAAGTCCCAACATCTGCACTGGCAAAGCGGAGATCCAGGAGTGCAGATGGCATGAGCGTCAGTTCAAGGAGGGGGACGACCGCCATCCCAGCTCCACAGTCAGGTACAGCCACTCTGTCCTACCCAGCCTTGGTGTCCTCAGGCCCCCAGTGGATTGGATGAGGCCCACGCACACTGGGAGGAAAGTCGGCTTCACGCAGCCCACCATTCACACGTTAATTTCATCCAGAATGATGTTCGGCCAACCGTCTGGGCACCCTGTGGCCCATTCAGGTGGACACAGAAGATTTTGTTTTTTGAGATGGAGTCTCACTCTGTCACCCAGGCTGGAGTGCAGTGGCATGATCTCGGCTCACTGCAACCTCCACCTCCTGGGTTCAAGCGATTCTCCTGCCTCAGCCTCCCAAGTAGCTGGGACTACAGGCGCGCACCACAATGTCCAGCTTATTTTTGTATCTTTAGTAGAGATGGGGTTTCTCCATATTGGTCAGGCCGGTCTTGAACTCCTGACCTCAGGTGATCCACCCGCCTCAGCCTCCCAAAGTACTGGGATTACAGGTGTGAGCCACTGCACCCAGCTAGATTGACACATAAGATTAATCATTGCTTGCAGTTACTAAGAGGCAGAGCTGGGGTTCAAAGCCGGCAGTTCAGGCTGTGCCCCACATTCGGCTTCACGGCTCGCCAGCCTGCCAGCTGGACACCCCTAGTTTCGCTCTTGCTGTCTCTGTCCACTGTGTGTGCACCTGCCACGTCCCGGGGGCATGGAGCTGCACAACTTGTGTTTCTGTTGCCTAGATTTCCCCAGCTCACGGTGGAGACCGACACGTCCAAAGCTCTGATCTGAGATGAGTCTCCTTCGTATCTGAAGGCGCTCCTTCCTCTCTGGGCCGAGAACTCTAGAACCACACAGCTCTTTTCTTCCCGCACTGTAAACACACCCCTCCCCTGCCTTCTGGATCCCGTCACTTTTGCTGAGAAATAATCTTATGGTCCCCTTGAAGGTAATTTGTCTATTTGTCTTTATCTCTAGCTACTTCTAAGACTTCTGTCTTTGGTTTAACAGCAGTTTGGCCATAATATGCCTAGAGGGGCTCTCCCTGTCCCTAGCCTGCTTGGCGTGTGTCAATCTTCTATCCGGGGTCTGTTTTCTTTCATCGATTTTGGAAAATCCTCAGCCATTATATCTTCAAACATTGCTTTTTCCC
Source organism: Cebus imitator (assembly GCF_001604975.1). Lineage (NCBI taxonomy): Eukaryota > Metazoa > Chordata > Mammalia > Primates > Cebidae > Cebus > Cebus imitator. Next base: position 1,265,154 of record NW_016107801.1, read on the forward strand.
TATCCTCTCTCTCTCTCTTTCTCTTTCTCTCTCTCTTTCCTATGATTCCAGTGACCTGTGTGATGGGGCTGCTCCCCAGCCCCGTGTGTATGGCGTGCCCTGCTTCTCATCCTTTCTTGCTCACTGAGTTCCATCATAGTTTTTTTCCCTGACTTATTATTCTACTTTATTAAAACTCTATTTCCCAGCCTGCTGTTAGGCCTGTCTATTAAGTTTCTAATTTTAATCATTACATTTTTCTAGAATTTCCATTTTTTCATAGACTCCAGTTGTCTGCTGAAATTCTCTGTTTTATCATCCGCTTGCCTGAATAATGATTTGAAAGCCCATCTGTGATGCCACCAGTAGCTGAGCAGTCCGAGGGGCTGTTGCTGGCATTTATTTTTCTCTTGGTCCTGTTTCTTGGTATTCCCTGACATCTGTGAAGCCTTGGCGCTACCTCTGGTTCCTTTCATAGTGATTAAGCTTGCAGGCATCCCGGCTGAGAGCCGGGAGCGTCTTCCAGAGCTTCTCCTCCTTGGCAAGTCCTAAGCTCTAATTCTGGTCTCTCCAGCACCCTACAACTCCTGACACCTCAAAAGCTTTCTTCTGGGCTTCTTAGCTTCTTGCTCTGCACACCTTCATCCACCAAATGGCTAGAATGGAAACCTCTGAGCATCAAACTCACTTATTTCCACCTCCATCCTCCCCAGAATCTTCGCCACTCAATTTCTGGCTGCCTTGACAGATCCAAGCCCCAGTTTCGGCCCCGTGGAACTCCGCTGGCTTCCCTGCCTCTTCGCGGGTATTGATGGCCTCTGGTCTTGCAGCAGGACTTGGCAAAGCCCTGAATGAAAAGCGAGCCCCAGTGTTGGCTGCTCTCTCCCCAGTTCCCCTTTTGCTGAGCTCTCAGCCCTTCCAGTCCCGACTGGCTCAGCCGCTCACCAGTGTCTTCAAAAAGAGCATTTGTATTTTACCCAGCTTGTCTATGTATTGATCTATGCCAGCTACTCCATAACAGCCAGAAGCAATAGTCATTAAGTGGTATTTTATTAACTATATTTGGATCATATATATATATACACACATGTACACTATGTTCAGAGCTACAGAGTCCAAATGCAGGACACTTTTACCCAATTATTTTATGTGTAAAGGCATCCCAGAGGTAATCAACACGCAAGATTGGAGTGTGGAAGTGATGCTCATCTAACTTCTATATTCCTCTCTCTCTCTCTCATTATTATTATTATTTTTAGACAGTCTCACTCTGTCACCCAGGCTGGAGTGCATTGGCATGATCTTGGCTCACTGCAACCTCCGCCTCCTGGGTTCCAGTGATTCTCCTGACTCAGCCTCCTGAGTAGCTGAGATTACAGGAACATGCCACCACCATGCCTGGCTAATTTTGTGTATTTTTAGCAGAGATGGGGTTTTGCCATGTTAGCCAGGCTGGTCTCGAACTCCTAACCTCAAGTGATCTGCCCGCGTCAGCCTCCCAAAGTGCTGGGATTACAGGTGTGAGCCACCACGCCCAGCCTGTATTTCTGATTATAACAAAATAGCAGCAATGGTCGGCATGGTCCACACATCAGCCAGCGCCCGCTGGGCATTCTACGGCTGTCCTCTCTCCCTCACAGCAAGTCCAGGAGGAGGGTGGAGGAGGCCCTGCTGGGAAGTGACACTCGGGATTTGAGCCCTGGCATGCCCAAATCCCTGAGGTGCTGCATCCTCCTGGCTCCCTGCAGGAAGATTTCTCCCATGCTGTTTATTTCTCTGCTTCTGAAACATGAGGGACCAGGCCGCCACCACGGCGAGGAAGGTGCAGGAAGGAACAGCACAGAGCCCTGAGCCACGGAGACGCTGCAGTCTGGACCCGCCTAATCGGACAGGTGTGTGTCGTCAGTTCTCGACGTGTGAAAGCAAGAACCAGGTCCTCCTCGGACCCCCACTAAACCCGAATGCTTCGGCCTGGCGGCCTTCCTCCAAAGGGGGTGCAGGCGGGGTCCACGGGACCCCAGTTCTCTAGCCTCACCTGACCCTGGCTGCTGATGTTGCTCTGATCTCTGGGCAGAACCGACTCAAGAGGCCATGAAGACAGGACCGTAGCTTCGGGTCCTAACTGGGCTGCAGGGAGTCTTCACGCCTCTTGAGGTCACACACTAAGTATTTCCACGCGTGCATTTTTCCAGGAAGACAGCCTGTGGCTTTCAGCACATCCCCACAGTGGACCGTGCCCCAGACAATAGCCTCTTTAGACTAGAGGAGGCAGGAGCCCGGATTCCAATCCTGCTTCCACCGCTCCCTGGCTGTGCGATCTTGATTTGTCCTTTCTCTCCCTGAGCCCCGATTCTGCCTCTTCTCTGCAAGGCCCTTGATTGCTGGGGATGCCAGTGCTCTGTCTGCTGAAGCCCAGCTCCCTCTGCACTCTCCCTGCGGTGCTCAGCAGCGTGGGCCCTGGCCCAGCAAAGCTCATTTCCAGATTTTGCTTGTGTTCTGTCCCTGAGAGGCTCTGGCCAGGGCTGGGAGGGTGGGAGGAGGAAGAGGCCAGGTGTCCACCCCCATCTCTGCTTCAGGCAGCACCTCTGGCAGGGTGGTCTCTGCAGTTCAGCTCCTCCAGGTGGCCCCTTCTTCCATGGGGCCCCCCAGGCGTGGGAATCTCACCCTCCCATACACCCCTTTTTGGACCCGCTGCGTATGAAACTCCCTGTGGAGCCGCCTGGCCTGGGATCCGGAGCCTGAGCCCTCACTGATAACCAGGTGACAGCCAAGAGCCTTGAGCATCGACACTGTCACCCGGGGCTGCCGGTGAGCTCCCGACAGGGCAGCACTCCCCCTGTGTTTGCCCTGGAACCCCTTTTTGGCCGACAAGTTGTATGTTTTCAGAATGGTTTGAGATGTACAGCCAAACAGAGAAGATAGCCCAGAGGGCGTCCGCATCCCCTCCACCCACCACCCGCCATCCTCATCCGCGTGGAGCCCCGTCCCAGCCGTCGGCCAGCTCGGTGCATCGCGGTGAACCGAAATTCACTTTATCCAGATCTCCTTCGTTACCGCGTGTCCCTTTTCTGTCCAGGGCCCCATTCCAGACACCACGTGACCTCCTGCCTCCCTGGGCTCTGCCTGGTTGTGACACTTTCCCAGCCTTTCCTCATCTTGGTTATTTTTCTTCTTTCTTTTTTAGAGACGAAGTCTTGCTCTGTCACTGAGGCCGGAGTGAAATAGCGTGAACTTGGCTCACTGCACCTCCACCTTCTGTGTTCAAGCAATTCTTGTGCCTCAGCCCCCTAAATAGCTGAGACTACACCTCCACACCCAGGTAATTTCTTTTTTTTTTTTTTTTTTTTTTGTATTTTTAGTAGAGACAGGGTTTCACTGTGTTGGCCAAGCTGGTCTCGAACTCCTGACCTCAGGTGATCCACCCGCCTCGAACCCCCAATTTTTTCACCTTTAGTGCCTGGCAGTTTTGAGCAGCGCTGCTCAGGTGTTATAGGGCGTCCCTGGGTGGCTCTGTCAGCCACAGGCCTCACGGTTGGGCCGGGCGATGGGTGGTGGGCTTGGGAGGAAGAGCATGGGGCAACACACCTCTCCCCACACACGTCAGGGACACGGTGTCAGCGGGCGCGCCGCAGTCGGTCTGGGCCTTGACTGAGGCTGAGGTGTGCCTGTCGGGCCTCTCCACTGTGGAGCCGCTTCCTCCTCGGGAAGCCTGGGCCCCTTGCTGGGGACGCCCTTCTGGACCCGTGTGCTGGGAAGTTCTGCAGCAGCTGCAGCCTGGCACACAGCAGGTGCCTCGTTCACCCTCTCTGAACTGAACAGAGTGAGGCTGTGGCCTCGTTAGGAAGGACGTTCTCCCTGCACCCAGCTCCCTCTGGGCTTGTGGTCTCATTAAGCTCTGCTGCTCCCTCGGGCCAGTGCTCCTCTGCTCAGCTCACCCGATGTGAGGACTTCCCGCCAGGCCCTGCTGGCTCCAGCTTCTGCCCACCCAGAAGGGGCACGCTGGGGAGCTGAGGTCCCCCCTAAGGGCTCCCAGCCAGAAGGCATCCGGCTCCCCCACCAGTGCCCTTTCTACCCACCACAGAAGCATCAAAAGCACACGGCACAGACAAGTCTACCCACAGTGGAGGAGCAGGGGGACCGGCTCTGCCACCTCCTCCCTGCCACACCCGGCATTTCTAGGAGATGCTTCTCCAAGGCTCCCAGCCCTCAGGAGCATGGATGGGTCCCTGTGCTCCTCAGACTCCAAGGGGTCACTTGAGCCTGGTACACCTGGAGCCCAGGAGGAAGGCCATGGGTGCAGGGGGCAAGGCCTGGGCCACCAGCCCCGAGGGGGACACAGGGAAGTCAACGCAAGGGTGAGGCGGTCTCTCCCGGGTGGGAAGGGCTGGGAACCATTGCTGTCCCAGGCAGAGCCCTGAGCTCCCCACACCGGCTCCCCTCACCCCAGGGAAAGGATTTCTCTCTGTTTTGCAGGGAAGAAATGGAGGCGACGGGGTGAGGACATTTCCCCAGGCTGTTTGACCAGGAAGAGGTGAGTAGGCTGCCCGCCCAGGAGACCAGGTGCCTGGAGCCCTTCCCACCACTGTGCCTTGGAAGCAGGAAGCCCCCCGGGGACTTTGGTTTCCCTCCATGGCCTGGCGTGTGAGCCCTCGAGTGAGGGACAAGCCCACCTGGAGCCTCGAGGCACAGCCAACAGTGCAAACCCGCTCTACCCGCCGCGGGGGAGCCTCTGTCGCTCCGAGATGGGACAGGCCTGGCTCAGGCCAGCCGGGTGTAGTGGAGACGCTCGCCAAGCACACGCCCCTCAGGGGGCACAGCAGCAAGGGGACATGGTCAGGATGGAGAACAGAGCACGCGTCTCCCTGGGATCCCAGGTCAGGTCCGAGGGAGCAGGGGCTGGACGTGCCCAGTCACAAGACCGGCAGAAAGGAGGTACGGGCCCAGCCCAGGCGTTCCCCACCTCAGTGCCACTGCACCCCTGCTCTTCAGGCCAGGAGGGGCTCCCACTGGGGGCAGGGTGTGTGTGGGGTCTTCCTAAACTGTACTCTTAGTTCACAAGCTTCGGGGGCTCTTTGAGGCCACGGGGCACGTTTGTTTGCAGGCAGCAGCCAGCCTCACCCAGGAGTGGCAAGGAGAGTCAGGGCAGGGGTGAAGGAGGGGCCCAGTCAGCAGGAGAGGACAGCAGGTGGTCCCCACAAACACCCCAGCAACGCCACTACCATGTCACTCTCTCCCGAGGCTCCCGATCGCCCTTGGAGAGAGTCTCAATTCTTTTTCTTTTTTTTTCTGTTTAGAGCGGATCTCGCTTCATGACCCAAGCAAGAGTGCAGTGGTAGTCACAGCTCACTGCAGTCTTGAACTCCTGCACTCAAGTGATTCTCCTGCCTTGACCTCCCAAAGCATGGGGATTACAGGCGTGAGCCACTGTGCCCAGCTACATTTTTTATTTCTTGTAGAGATGGGGGTCTGGCTGTGTTGCCCAGGTTGGTCTGGAATTCTTAGGCTCAAGTGATCCTCCCTCACCCAGCCAAGAGACCAGACTCTGGGCCTGGCCTGGTGGCTCACACCTGTAATCCCAGCACTTTGGGAGGCCGAGGCGGGTGGATCAACTGAGGTCAGGAGTTTGAGACCAGCCTGGCCAACGTGGCAAAACCCCATCTCTACTAAAATGCAAAAATTAGCCCAGCGTGGTGGCACGTGCCTGTAATCCCAGCTACTCCAGAGGCTGAGGCAGGAGAATCACTTGAACTCAGGAGGTGGAGATTACAGAGAGCCAAGATCACGCCACTGCACTCCAGCCTGGGTGACAGAGCTAGACTCTGTCTCAAAAAAAGAGGAGAAAGAGCAGATTCTTCAGTGTGGCCCAGGACTCGCTAGCTGGCCCATACCCCCCACCCTGCCCCATTCCTTCTGCCAGGGTGGGTCTGGGAGGTCAGGCAGTCCTGATTCCTGCCTGGGTCACCCCAAACTCTCTACCACTTGATGACGATGCCTACTGCAATCTTTTTGAAAATTAACTCCTTTCAGAACAGGGACTGTGCCTTGTTCCTGTCTGTTTCACCATCCCCTGGCTCAGGAGTGGCTCCGGTGAGCACTTACTGAATGGTGACTCCATTTAACTGGTGCCCGCTGGACCCGCTCTGTGCTGGGCTAAAAGACAAGAATCAGGAGCCAGGGAATGGAGTCCTCCTTTGGCCTCTGCTTCCCAGCCTGAGAAACGGTCCCATTGCGGCTAAAAAGAAGTGCCCCGATCTCCTTCCAAACCATGTCTCACTTGGTCCCCACCTCAGTCCCAGGGTGCAGCTGGAATTGTTACCCCACGGGGAAACTGAGGCTGGGAGGTGTCCCCGACAGTCGGTTGGCCGGGTTTTTCTGGCTCAGAGCTAGGCTCGTGGCAGTGACTGGGGTGAGGAAATGGTGCCTTTGGGATGCAGGAGGCTTGGGGATCAGGCGCCTCCAGGAAGACCCAGAACTGCAGGCTTCCTTGTCCTTGACACGATTTCACATGTGGCCTCTGGGGCTCTGGGTTTGACATCAGGGGGGTCAGTAACCCCAGCCTCGTCCAAGGGGGTCTGACAAATGGCCACCGCATGCCCACCCCGAGAGTGGCCGAGTTCAGGTCAGGGGCCCCTGGGACTGAATGGCAGAGAGAGGCAGATGTCGGGGAGAAGGCGGGTGCCCAATCTGATTGGGGGGCTCCTCTAGCGGCGGTGGTGCCATCAGATCACTGGGTCAGCCCTCGCCACTCCCACCATGGAGCAGGGCTATTCCTCTAGGGTCCAAGTCACACCCCAGTCCCTTTCCCCTCCTGGGGCCCCTAAATTCCAGACAGGGTTCCACTGGCCACTGTCATTCAGGGAAGCTGGACCCGACGGGGTCAGAGGGGTGGAAACCAGGAAGGGCCTGAGGCAGCCACTCACGGAGGCCACGCTCACCCACCACAGCAGCAGAGGACCCGGGCAGGCCCCTTAGCCTTCTCAGGAGAGAGGCAGCAGCCAGTCCAATCAACAGGGGTCTCCTCCCTTCAGGCTCCACTCGGGGGACCCAGGCTCTCTAAAAGATTACCCAACACACAAACGCACGTGTGGCTGGGCTGCTGCCCACTTATTCTACAGCATCAGAGACTGGAGTACCCGCGCTGGGCAGCTGCTGTGGGGACACCAGCCCTCAAGGCCCATGGCAGAATGGACATCTCCCTGCCACTCACTAGCCTGGATGCTGTGGGCAGAGGCCTGTGGGCCTACGGGGCCTGGAGGTCTTGACAATGCCCACTGCCCCCTACAGAGCACCCCCTAGTGACGGGCACTTCGTCCTTGCCATGAAGAATGTGGGAGGCAAGAGGGGCGTGGACTCAGCTCCTCCTCCCTGGAAACCCTTCCAGGGGACTCACGAAGGGAACGGCCTCCCTCCCACCATGGTGACGCCCTCCAGCTCCCCACACAGGGTGGTCCCAGCTCCATCCTCCAGGAGCACCCCCACGCCTTTTCCTGAACAGAACTCTCGGAAACAGAAGTGTGTTCGTGGTGGAGCCAATCCCTGTGCCTGTGCAGGAGTCACTGTACCTCAGTTTCCCCATCTGTGACATGCAGATGATATTCATCTTCACTTTCCTACTCCGTTCTCTGTGAAGGCCCAGCCTCACCGGGGCCAGCCTGGGCCACCAGGCCAGAGAGGTGGAGAGGAGACCCAGGCCCAGACCAACAAAGACAGACGCACCGCAGGCACCAAAGTCTCCCAGGCGTTGGTCTGGGTTTGGGCCAACGAGGAATCAAAAGAGGCGGCTCAGTCACAAGGTCAGGAGTTCGAGAGCAGCCTGGCCAACATAGTGAAACCCCGTCTCTAATAAAAATACAAAAAAAGTAGCCGGGCATGGTGGCAGGTGCCTGTAATTCCAGCTACTTGGGAGGCTGAGGCAGGAGAATCTCTTGAACCCAGGAGGTGGAGGTTGCAGTGAGCTGAGATTGCACCATTGCACTCCAGCCTGGGCAACAGTGTGAGACTCCGTCTCAAAAAAAAAAAAAAAAAGCCCTGTGGGCAGTCACCGCCAAGTACATTCAATGGCCCCTCCTACTCTAAGGCCCCAGAGTGGCAGCACAGAGCCTATGCTCCTGGTCCCCACCTTGCCCCCTGCCTGCCCTCCACTGGGGCGTTGCAGTGGGGAGAGATCTTGCATGCAGTCCGGAGGCCACTTGAACCCAGAGGTCAGCTTCAAGGCGGATGGCCGAAGGCTGCTGGTCCTTTAGTTTTTTTCTTCCAGCAAAATTCACAGCTTCCTGTTCCTCCGATAAAAGCCCCGTGAGACCCACCAGGACTGGGCAGAGCCCGGGCAGAGGAAGGAGTTCTGTGTGAACAAATCAGAACGGCGAGGACACCCCCCCACAGTCTCTACAGGGTAGGAACGGTCACAGGGAGTGTGTTTCCAGCTCCCCACAAGGCTCCCCGGGCCCCCAGCATGTCCTGGGGATGCCGCAGCTCCTGGGCAGAGCCCGGGGGAAGGGGAGCGGCTGAGTTGGCACAAGCACCTTTGGCGCAGGCGTGGCTGCATGAATCATCTAGAGGCAGCCCGGGGGCCCACGGCCTGGAGCCAAACCCGGGGGGCTGCGGCTGGGAGCCCTCTCTCATGAGCTGCCCCTGCCAGCCCTTCCTGGCCTTGCTTTACCTGCCTGTCCAGTGGGCACAGCCGCCTTGCTGGCACAGACGTGTGTGCCCAGGAGGAAGGGCTCGGTCACTCGTCCCCACCAGCAGCTCCGTCCTAACAGCCTCTGGCTCCTGTCAGCTCACCACAAACCGGCTTCCTCCGCCTCAGTGACTCCGTGACTTGGAAACAAAACACATGTGAAACGGCCTCTGTTGGCATGGCACAGAGCACTGCCCCCCACCCCCTCTGGGGGCCCCACCCTCACACCTCCTCCTGCACCCGCTGGGCAGCGCCAAGGCCAGCTGGAAATCACATCGCTCCCCGGACCAGGCCCAGACGGCTGCTTTCAAGCCAGGGCCACTGGTCCAGGGCCAGGAGCAGACTCGGCGGGAGGGGCGGGGGTCCGGAGCACCAGGTGGGGTCGGGATAGAGGAGGCGGTGGGAGGGAGGGGTGAGGCTTCACTGGGTTGGGGGTTGTGGGGAGAACAGGGCTACAGCTCTGGGACATTGTGTAGCTGGGAAAAGGGAGGCAGAGAGGCCACAGCCCCAACGGGGTGGATTTTCCACGGCGCCCCGTCCTCTGGGGCTCACGGGCAGTCCCTGACCCCCAGCCCAGGCCTGGGCACAGCGGAGGGCGGCAGGGCCGTGGAAGGAGAGGCTGCAAAGAGGAAAATTACAGCCCAGGAGTGGGAGCCTCAGTCCCAGGGCACTGCCATGGAAACCGAAATAAACAGACACATTGACGGGGTGCGGGGGCGTGAAAGTCCTGAGATGGGCCCTGCGTGACCCCAGACACTGGGAAAGTGGGCGCCCACCTCGGCCACAGCAGTGCCAGCCACAAGACACTGGCACCGAGGGCCCAGCAATCAGACAGCCTCTGCGTGGCCCAGGACACCCTGGACTAAGACCTGGGTCCCCAGGGCTCTCAGCTCTCGGGGAGGGGGAGTCAAAGCACAGCCTGAGGGCACCTCCGGGACTCCACAGCGACTACTGGCAGGGGGAGGGCTGGCCCCTGTGTCAGGGAGGGACCCCAGGAGGCTTCCGGGGGGAGGCGATGTCTGAGCTGCACTTGGAGAAGGCGGGTGTGCGGGGCAGGAAGGGGAGGAGGGGCACCAGCAGACACGGTGTGTGTCTGCCAGGGTACAGAGGGTGGGCACGGGGCCACGGGTACAGTGGGAAGAGGGGTGACATGGGGTGTCCCAGGGTCTCATCCTCTGGAGGGCCATGCAGAGGCATGGGAGGCTATGCAGTCCTAAGTGGCATGATCAGATTCGTGTTCTAGAAAGATCCTTCTGGCTGCGGTGTAGGGAAGGGCAGGAGGAGAGGAAGCCAGAGGCGAAAGGGTGTCAGGAGTTGACCTGTCATCCAGGGAGAACCGAGGACGACGGGGAGGGGACATGGGGCCTAAGGAAGAGTCAGCACTTCTCCTGACACATCCTCCCCAGCTGGGCCGGAGGGGACGGACCAAGCCCCTCTCCAGTAGCCCGCACCGCCCCGGCTCTGGAAGGGCGCCCACTCCACTCCTCAAGAAGTGTGTGTCGGGGGTGAGGGCTCCTGCTTTTCCGATTTGCCCCTGGCCTCAAAGGAATCGATGTGCTTGCTCCAGACCTCAGCCTCCTGGCCAGGGCCTCCTGCCAGCGTCTGACAGTCACCTTCAAGCCGCCAGGCAGCCCTCCGTTCCGTTTCCAGCGGGGAAGCCCGAGCTTGGGCGGCAGTCACCGGCCCAGGCCTGCACAGGTGCTGACACATGTGCTCCGGGTGAGCCATGCCGCACCCCACGGCCACGTGGCCCCAGGAAGCTGCTTCCGGGGGAAAGGGGACCCTGGCCTGCAGGCACCACTGAGGGCTTCATTCCCAACAGACTCTGCTGGTGGTGTACCCTCAGCGCCCCGGGTGTCCCGCCTGAAGGACCAACCTGAGGTCTAGAGGTGGGCAGGGCGGCCACTGCTCTCAGGACAGGAGGGGGGCCCGGCCACACTCTCCAGGAGGAGGCAGGAGGGCCTCTGCCTGTGTGTGAGTGGCTGGTTGTGAACGAACAGGGCAGATCCAATGCCTGGGCACAATGGAGGTCCCAGAGGAAGGACACCCACTCCACTCCTCAGGAAGTCAGGCCAGCCTGGCTGCAGCCGGGGAGCTGGAAGCTGGGCTCAGCCCAGACCCTGGCTCATTTCTGGGGACAAAGAGAAGGACTTGGGGTATGCTGGAGCCACCTCGCCTGCCTGGGTCCCGGTGGCCGCATCTGGCCCACAGGGACTTTCTAGAAGAGAAAATGCACAGGAGGTGGCGAGAGGGAAGGCTCCCGACGGGTGGTGGCAGGCGGGGGACATGGAAGTGCCAGGAGACGGGCGGAGTCACACAGCTCTGCCCCAGAGGAGAGTCTGGAGGCCTTGGAGACCAGCGAGCCCGTCCTGCTGAGGAGTGGGCGACACCGCAGCGGGGGCCGCAGAGGTCGGGGGGACCCAGGGCAGCTGCCAGGGTGGGCTTCTGCCGGCGCCCTGTGGGGCTGCGGATGGTGGGCCTGGGGCCCTCCCCGATTCCAGGGACTGGTTCTCTTCCCCCTCCGGTGTCTGGGTCCCCCCGTGTCACAGCCTGGGCTGAAGGAGGTTAACAAGATGCCGACGCCTGGGCCACTTACCTTCTATTTAAGCAACTCTGGAAGAGTGAAGCTTGCCTCCAACCCCAGGCGGAGGACCAGGATGCGGGAGGCGGCCGTGGGCAGGGGCAGCAGGCCATGGGGGCAGGCAGTGCCCTGCTTCCCGGGCACCAATTGGCAGGGAGCTGGGCCAGAGCCAGCGTGGGTCACCTCCCATTTCACAGGGTGGGTCGGGGTGAGAAACCCAGGAGCCCAGACAGGGCAGAACCCACCAAAGGCCTCACAGTGGCCAGGTGGCCAGGCGGGCTCGAAGCTAACCTACCAACTGCCTTTCCGGCTCTCATCTGGTAAAGAGGTCCAGGGGTCCCTGAGCAGCCCCTGGAGGGCCAGAACGCAGTGACCACTGTGAATCTGCTCACCAAAGCCAGGCTCTGTGGCTTCAGGGATCCTCAACCCCACAGGGACTCCTCCCCTGCCCACAGCTTGAGCCCTCAGCAGCCCTACGCGAAACTGCTCTAAGCAAGACCCCCAGGAGGAATCTGGCCTACATCTCCCTCAGACTACATGCTCTTCCAGGCCTGTAGTTAAGGACCCTCTGATAAATAATATCATAAAAGACTTCCCTCCTGAACAGAGAGCCCCTCCTTAGTCACATTTCCCTTTTTGCCCTGGCTGCCAGGAAGCTCAACATTGCACTGCAGGCCAACCACATGGTCACACTGCTTGCTTCCTCACCTAATCGTGCTCTCAGAGTTGGCTCTGCTTTTCCATCTCCTATGTGTCTTCCTGGGATATGTGTGTTTCCCTGGCAAACCTCCTTAGACTTTGGAGGACCAAGGTTGATTCAGCATTCATTTACTTAGTATCAGCTGCAGTGGAGCTGCATCTACAAGGCTGGTGTCCAAATGGGCCATGAGCTCGCGAGGCAGCAGGGCCTGGGGCAAGGAGAGGGTGAAGGGAGAGGTCTGGGGCTCTCAGTGGCATTGCTGGTGGGGAGCACCAGATGTCCAGACAGTCCATTGTCAAGGATGGAAACTGGAGGGGCCTAGGGGGTTGCCGGGCAGGGGAAGGGGGCTCCGGCAAGAGGCCATGTGAGACAACAGCCAAGACAAAAGTCACTCCTCCAAATTACCAGCAGCCCCAGGGGAGGGCAGGGGTGGAACTGGGCCTGGGGGGGGGGCAGCCCCTCCCCACCCGGCACCTCTGCCTTCCCCAGAAAGCAGGACCCCCAGCACACAGGATCAGGCAGCCAGGCCCGGCCCCTTGGATGTTCCCTCCACCACCTCCACTGAGGTCCTGCCGCCGTCCAGACCTCATGCTGGCCCTGGGGACGGGGTGGGGGTCAGCTAGACCTTGCCAATTGGGTGTCAACTGGGGAGTGGCAGGGGTTTGCCTCATGGACTCCATGTGCAGGGGCCTCTCACGCAGTCCAGGCCTTCAGCAGATGGGAACAGGAAAGAAGGTCCCACTGCCCCCACAACCCCGGCCCTGCTTCAGGGAGTGGCCAAGCAGAGGGTGCCGGTCAGGGCGACCTTGCCAAATCCAGGTTACAAGATAGGAACTCGAGGCCACCCTCTCTGCAATCCCCTGGGCGCTCTGCCAGGTGAGAGGCAGCCCCCCAGGTCCCCCCAGCACTGCTTCCCAGCCTCCAATCCTTTAACGCTTCATCTCACTGGGAGCCCAGGGTCAGCGGCCGACAGTCCCTGGGGGTGGCAAGAGGCCGGCCTGCTGGCCTCTGTCCAAGCCCCTGTTGCCCACTCTGAGGTGAGGCCAGCTGGCCCTTTAAGAGGCCAAGGCCATTGCTGGCACAGCCTGGAGACAGGCACGTTCCCGATCTTTCTGGAAGGCTAAGTTGGAGCGGAGAGAGAATGTCCCTGCACAGCTTGGGAAACAGCGGAAAGGGTTTTGAAAGCTTCTACCGACACGGAGGGCTGCAAGAGAAATGCAAGACTTGCAAAGGAGGCTCCCAGCTGCCAGAGCGGGTGGCGCAGGAGGGGCACGCGGGCTGCCCACAGCCCACGGGCACGTGTGCCCCATGCCACAGCCTCCCTGGGCACATGTGGTGTCTGCAGGCGCACGTGTGTGTGCGCGCCGTGGAAGGCCCCCAGGTCTGCCTGTGTCTGCAGGTTGTCTGCACAGACGTGGGGCTACAGAATGTGGATACAGCAGCTCCCTCCTCACCCTGAATCTTCCTGGAACCAGCCAGGAGGAAACCCTGATGAACGTCATTCTCTGCCCGGGCTGCCAGGCACCCCCAAGGTTGGGAAGGAGCAGGGAGCCCGGCTCCGCTGAGAGCCACCGAAGGGTCAGTGGAGAACAGGACCCTCATCTACACATCTGCTCCGAGCCTGGCGGGCAGTATGCTTGGAGGGCAGAACCTCGTCACGGGGGCAGTCCTCAGCTCCTCCAGGACTGCTCCACCCCAAAATGACAGTGCTGAGAGCACACGGAGCTCCCTCGGGGATCGCCCAGGAGCTGGGAGGTGTGGCCTCTGTGCAGCACAGATGCCAAGGCCAGCCTTAGTGACAGGGACCAATCCTGAGGCCAGCTCAGCCACTGCCCCCTCTGTCAACCTGGCATGTGGCTCTACCCTCCAAGGCCCAGTGTCGCCAGCTGTCGGGTGGCAGGACACCTCCCCTCCCAGAGTCTGTGCAGCCGGGCAAGGTGCCTGGGGCTGCCCACCTCTGTGGCATCGGCAGGGGCCTCTGGCCAGGTCAGGGGCTGCTCTCTGACAGCCTTCAGGTTGGTCCGCAGAGTCAGCACCCCTCGTGGATCCGGGCCTGCCCAGGGATGGGCAGACCAGAACCCTCCTAGGCACCTGGGAGGTGCCCAGCTGCGGGGAGAAACATACGCATGGCCAGAGAGCCACAGCGGGACATCGGGCCCAACCAGGGTGGGGGTGTGAGGACAGGAAGGCGCCCCAGAGGGAGAAGCATGGCGGGGGGTAAAGGGAGAGGTGGGGGGCCGGCGGGGAGGAGTGGCTGGACCAACCAGAACCAGGACTGGAGCTTCACCAGGCACACCGTGAGTGCCCGGCTAATGCCAGCTGAGTGACTGGATGAACTCTAGCAAGAGACCGAACCCCAGAGAGAGGGTGTCCCTCCAAGGTCACAGGTGGGAAGCGGCAGAGCAGGATGTCCCTGTCTTTGCTGGGCCTGAGCAAGGCCCTGCCCTGCCTCAGTGGTTGGGAGGAGTTGGATCTAGCAAGGAAGGGCGGAGCCCTGGCCCCACCAGCCCGCCGCTCCCTACCTGGGGTCGCCTCCCCACGTCTAAGCATGTAACCAGGAGTGGGCTCTGGCCTTGGAGCCCCTCGAGCCACAGCCGAACCAGGGGGACAGCCCCTGGGGGCAGAGGAGCACCCTCCCACCCGGCCACAGCAGGAGACAGCCTGGTCAGAGGCGCAGGTGGGAACTGGGTGTTGGGAGCTCGCTGCAGGGCCAGGCAGGGCCAGGACTGCCAGGCTGCCGACCCCTCTGGCTCCCAGCGACTGTCGGGGGACTCCCCAGCCGGGCTCAGCTCTAGGCACCTGTGAGCCAAAACCACTCAGAAACCGCAGGCCAATAAATCCACTGTCTAAAGGGGCCAGTGGGGGCGGGGGGGGGGCGCTGCGGCTTGGGTGCTCGCAGCCCCAGCCCACTTAAAGCGGCAAAAGGCCTAGGGTTGGGGGGTGGGCCCTGAACTGCCCCCAGTCCTAAGCACTGGGTGGACTGCGGGTGACAGGAATGCAGTAAGGACCCTTTCACAAGCCCAGCACTGTCCTGGCCCCGACAGCTCGAACACCTGGGTGCCTGTCTTCCCAAAAAGCAACAAAAGCCCCACAGCCTTGTCCCAGCCAGGGAGGGTGGGTGAGAAAGTGGCTGAGCCTCGCCACGCAGACAGCGGTCGGCCCAAGCCCGGGCCCACACCGCCTTCCTCCCACAGACCAGGCTCCCCTCCCTCAGCCCCCAGTGCCCACACAGCACCCCCGACCTACTGTCGCTGGGTGACACAGACCCCATCACCCGGGAGCTGGGCCCCACGACACCAGGTGAGGTCACCTAAACCTACCCAAGGTCACAAGTCAGTAAAGGGGCAGGACTTTGAACCCCAGGTCCCAAGAGCTAAATCTCAGGGACAAAGACTCAGCTACAAGCCTCCCCCAAAAGGAGAGAAAGGAGGAAGGGGAACTGGGACTCCACGTGGAGTGGCAGGGAGAGGAGAGCTGGGTTCCGCCAGAGAGCCGGGGTGTGCTCGGGCGTGCACAGGAGGCGCGACAGACATTGGCCAGACCCAGTCAGCACCTGAGCTCCTCCCCCTGCACCTGTGAGAAGGGTTCTTTCTGCCTCAGGGCCCAGGCCCTGCCCCACCCGCCCTCAGAAGGCCCGGGCCAGGTGGTCACCTCCCAGCAATTACACTGGACACGAAGGACTTTCTGAGGCTGGCGTCCCTCCCCAAGACCACGTGGTCGCCCTGCAGAAAGAGGAGAAGGTGCTCCCTTTGGGGAGGGGGCCCAGCATCCTGGGCTCCAGCAACCCCCCACCACCCTTGCCTCCAATACCCGACAGAGCCCTTGCCTTCCAGGATGCGGGCTTGCTCAGGCAGTGGACCTGTGGGGGCAGGGTAGGGCGCTCAGATGCCAGGGCCTGTGAAAATTAACGCTGAGAGGTGGATGGATCCCTGGGGAAATTTCTCTAGGCAAGGACCCCCAGGGGGCCACTGAGGGAGAAGGAGGAGAATTCAGAGCTGAGCCAGAGAGGCGAGGGGGGAGGCGATGGCGGAACGGCCCTTCCGGGACCCAGTGGCATCCCAAAGACGGAGCAGCCAGCCAGGAGCAGGCAGTGGGGGCGACCCAGGCTACCAAGGGAAGAGGCCGCCAGAGAGGCCAGCAGCCCTGGGGCGGGGGTGGAAAGTACACGTTTGTCCCCTCCTCCAGCCCACTGGACATCAGGAAAGGCTGCCAGGGGCCGGGCTGGGGAGGGGCTGCAGTTGCCTGGAGGGGGGAACCTCTGTGTGCCTCAGTGTCCTGCTCTGTAAAGCACCCCACCCCTGCAGCATGGACCTCGCAGGATGCTGTGAGCCTCAGGCAGGGCGTGCAGTCTTGGTGCTGAGCCTGGCAGTGCTGGACAGCCGGACGCTCCCTCCCAGCCCCCACCCAGGAAGCCCGGGCCTCCCTTCCTGCTCTACAGGAACTGAACGCAAGGACAGGCCAGCCCCGCCAAAGGGGGTCTTTGCTGGGCCCTGCCCAAGCTGGGGTCCCAGAGTTGCAAAATTTTGAAGAACAAGGCATGGTAAGCAGGCTTGGCGGGGAGCCAGGCAGGTAAAGGCTCAGGAAGTGTCTCAGTAAAGATGGGCTTTGACCTGACCCTGGGCTCCTGAGACCTCGGACCCCAGGGCCCTTTCCTGAGGAAGCTCTGCTGTGCTCCCTCCTCAGGGCCGGTGCTCCCTCCACAGGGTCTCCCTCCACAGGGTTAATGCTCCCTCCTCAGGGCAGGTGCTCCCTCCTCAGGGCTGGTGCTCCCTCCTCAGGGCCGGTGCTCCCTCCACAGAGCCAGTGCTCCCTCCACAGAGCCGATGCTCCCTCCGCAGGGCTGGTACTCCAGGAGCAGCTTCCAACGTTCTGGGCAGCCAAATGCCTTCCACTGCCCCACAGCGTGCTGCTCCAGGGTGCCCCTGGGCTCAAGGTTTGGCATATCTGCACACGGGCAGGGCCCCTTAGCTGTCACTCAGTCACCCGGCTCAAGTGCTGAGAGCTCCACAGGTGACCTAGAGGAGACAGCACTCCCTGCAGGCCAAGGAAGACTCCAAGTCCCTTTTCACAGGGTTGAGTGGACATTTCAGTGCTCAGGGCCCTATGCCCATCTCTCCCACCCCTGTTCATCACAGACTCCTAAAAGACGGGGGCGGCCCCCCTCTCCTGACAACCTTCCTGGGCCCCCAGATATCCCTGGGCGAAGGCTCCAGGGCAGCTTGGTTCACTCACCATCCACCAGCTCCGCCCCAAGCACGGAACCTTCCCCAACTCAGCTCCCAAAACACATGTCGCAGTTCCTCCTCCCAGGGCCCCTTCCCAGAGACCCCCAAGATGTTCAGCCTGATCATAAGTCTGCCCCTGCCCCTCCAGTGACTCACCCCCCAGCACCAGGCCCCTGTCCCCTGCAGCTATGTCCAGGTGGTCTGGGTGAATTTCTCCAGTGGCATATCACCATGTATGTATATGGGGCCGCTCCACACCCATAGCTGAAGGCATGGAGTTTTGGGCCAAGAAACACTTGCCAACATTGAGGCAGCCTGGGTGAACCTCCACTGCCCAACTCACCATGTCACCTCCAGGCTCCCCCAGTCTGCCCTCCCTTCTCAGAATCAAGCCCCTCAGGGGGACAGTGGCCCCACCAGCCCCTCAGAGAGTTGGTGGCAGGACGGGGTTGAGATCCCTGGGGTCTGGACGGCAAGCAAGTCCCTGTCCCCCTCCCCCGTGAGGGGCTGAGATGAGGGAGCTGAGCAGCCTCTGACCCCCAGAAGCATCCCTGGGTCGTGGGACTCCAGCAGTTGTCTGGCGAGGGCAGAGAGGGGTCTGGGAGTGGATCTCAAGGCCATATCACCAGGCGGGCCGGAGGTCATCATCCCGCATACCAGGCTAATTAGCGTCTGGCAGAGCGCACTCCCAGACAGCAGGCCTGGCTGTGCAGCCCTGCGTGCCGACATCCCCCGCGACACACACCCCAAAATCCAAACTGACCCAGCCCCACCCCACCTGGGCTGCCCCAACAGGCCTCTGAGCCCAGCCTTCTCCCAGCCAGGAGGCACCAGGGTGTCTGGGAGCTTCCCACCCAGCGATGTCACAACAGGCAGGGCGCTGGGTGGCCAGGAGGCACGCACGCTCCAGGGGCTCGGGAGGAGAGTGGCAGGCCGAATAAACAGTGACAGGGAGCTGTGGCTACGCTTATCCAAACAGTGGATGTGGAAGCCCAGCTCCCTGCACAGCGTCTGCCCCGCAGGAATTGCCTAACGGGTCTGTCGCAACAGTTTTGAATTCCCGAACTGCTGGCCCTCCAGATGCTGCTGGGGCCAGGTCTCCCAGCCCAACTGACTCCCCAGGCCCCTGCCTCCCAGCCACCCTGGAGCTCCCAAGGTCTTGGAGACCATAGCTCTAGAGCAAGGGCTGAAAGCCAGGTTCCTCTGGGTCAGGGGGGAGAATGGAGCTTTGGACTCAGGGCTGGACAATTTCTCATTCCCAGAAGGGTCCCAGGGATGTCATCCGCTTGACCCCAGGAAGCAGGAAAGACCCCTGGGTGCCTTGGGGCCTGGCAGGCCTCACACAGGCTCCTGCTATGAGCAGGGCTCCCCACCTTCCTCACATCTTGATGGGGCCTTGGGGAACAGGACGGGTCTTAAACCTGCCCCCACCAATGCAGCCCTAATCTCAGGCAGTCCCCCGAGCTCATGGTCCTGGTCAGGCCTCGGGCACCCTAGCTTCTCCTCTGGGTCACACTGCAGACAGGTCACCATGGAATGCCCTCTTCCCCCACTTTCCTCTCTTGAACAAAGGGCAAAACCAACCCCAACCCTCTCCCTGTCACTTACCTATGTTCCCTTTTGTCTACAGAATCTATTTTTCCCCCAGTCTGGCCACCATGACTGAGCACTTTACAAAGTGCCATTGGATATGACCTCATATCATCTCCAGGAACCCACCATGAAACAAGTGTCATCACCCCATCTTACAGGTGAGGAAACTGAGGCTTAGGGAGGTGACCGGGCATGGCCAGGACCACAGCCCAGAGCCGCAGGGTTTGCTCCTTTGAGCACCCATCCGCCTTGGTCTGAGCAAGAGTCAAGCTCTGCCCCTGCCTACCTCCCACTGCCCAGCAGAGCAGCATCTCCTGCCTCAGACCCCTCTGACCAGCCAGCCTGGGTCACAGGGTTCCAGTGGGCAGTGGAGGGGAGGAGGGGTTTCTGCAGGTGCAGTTCTGCAGGGGAAAGGGCTTCTGCAGGTGTGGTTCTGCAGGGGGAGGGGCCTCTGCAGGTGTGGTTCTGCAGGGGGAGGGGCTTCTGCAGGTGTGGTTCTGCAGGGGGAGGGGGTTCTGCAGGGGAAAGGGCTTCTGCAGGTGTGGTTCTGCAGGGGGAGGGGGTTCTGCAGGGGAAAGGGCTTCTGCAGGTGTGGTTCTGCAGGGGGAGGGGGTTCTGCAGGGGAAAGGGCTTCTGCAGGTGTGGTTCTGCAGGGGGAGGGGGCTCTGCAGGGGAAAGGGCTTCTGCAGGTGTGGTTCTGCAGGGGGAGGGGCCTCTGCAGGTGTGGTTCTGCAGGGGGAGGGGCTTCTGCAGGTGTGGTTCTGCAGGGGGAGGGGTCTCTGCAGGTGCGTTCTGCAGGGGGACGGGCTTCTGCCAGTGTGGTTATGCAGGGGGACAGGTTTCTGCCGGTGCAGTTCTGCAAGAGTTCAGGACAGCTGTCTGTGGAAGGCTGCTTCCCTGGGGGAGTCAACCTCAGAGGAAGCCCCCAGCCCTAAGGGACCCCCAGTTCCTCATTCATTCCCCTGGTGAGGGGTCCACCATCCAGTGGCTGGCCTGGGCCTTCCACCTCAGAATCAGATTTTCCAGGGCCCCACTCAGCCTCAGGCTCGCTGAGCCCCCCACTTCACTGAGGCCCCCACCTCACATGGGGAAGCAGAAACACCCTGGCCCGGTGCCCGGGGTGGATCAGGTTTACGGCTCGTCAGTTAGGTGCCCTGGACAGCCAGAGCCATCCCTGGGCCTCAGTGCCTTGTTGTAAACAGGAGAGGGGCCTAAAAAGCTAGTGTATGACTGGGTTCTCAGCACATCCATGGTGACAACAGGGTCCTCCTTACCAGATGAACCACCCAGGATTTTCTGCCCACACCCACCCCTCTGTCAGGGTCCCTGGCCTGCAGCCCCCGTCCCTCTCAGGAGGGCTCAGGTCCCCATGCTCACTCAGGCCTGGGCCTGGCCGCTGGGGTCCCTGCCGGGTTCTGTGTGGGCAGTGCCAGTCTCTGGGCCCCCACCACCTACTCAATTCAGGTCATGACCATGGGACCCCAAGCAGAAGCCAGAACCTTCCAGAAGTTCAAAGGTGAGCCACCCCATCAGAGAGCCCTGCCATCCAGCTCCGCCAAGTTCAGGGGCCTGTCCAGGACACCCGTCCACCCTGGAGCCCGCACTCTGCGTGGACCGACACAGCAAGTTAGAAGTTTTATTGATTGAACACAATTGAGTGTAAGTACTAAAAGTTCTCCTGATGTAACCCACTTTTTCTTAACGGGTAATCTCAGACACTCGAGTTTGTATGGTAAAGGAGGTTTAGGACAATTTAATAGCTCATAAAATTTTATAGTCTCAGTTGAAATCGGAGTGCTAACTCCGGCCTGCTCAGCTATAGAGCTGTCGTTTGCTAAATGCCTCTCATCTATTTTTTCCCCCCATTTATTGGAAAGTTAACATCTGCTCTGCTATGGTCGGGGGGAGGAGGGTCGGGAGGAAGGAAAAAACATGATCTATTTTTCCAGGAGAGAGGTAAGAGATTCGGGCTCTCCTGGCAGCATCCTCTCCCCAGCACACGATTTCCCTTTCAGTCAGAAAGAGGTTCAGTAAACGGGTTGACCCAGAGTTCACCCAACTCCACAGCAGGCGCCGGTCCCCCACGGTGGCTGCTGAGAGATCCAAGTGTATCCAGGCCCAGGCCACATCCCGGGATCAGCCAGAATCTGGTAGAGCCCATTAATAGTCAGGCCCTGGTGATTTATGAAGCACCTACTGTGTGCATGTTCGGGGCTGGGAGGGGCGAAAGGAAATAGGACACGAGCTCACCGGCCCCTGAGTAAACCTACCCTCAGAAGCCAAAACTTCAGAAGCAGAGGGGACGAGGGCTCCAGGGATGTGTGAAACCCAGGTGGGCGGAAGCGACAGAGCCCGGGGTCCGGGCTGCCACGCTCACCAGCAAGTCCCTGACCTCGGAGAGCCTCAGCGTCCTTGTCTTTCAAATGAAAACCACACTGGCGCCTACATCGCAGGGTCAGTGTGAGGATAAAATGAAGTATGGAAAGCAGCCGTAGCTGGAACTTGAAACGTCTTACCAAAGAGAGAGAGACTGAGCCAAACAGTTTGGCAGTTCTGAGAAAGTTAGACACAGAATCACCCTAGGACCCAGGGTGCCGCCCCTAGGGTAAAGCTGACACTCAGACAGATCCGCAGACACGCAGGTTCGCAGCAGCTCCGTTCATGGCCACCAAAAGATGGAAACATCCAGAGTTCCATCCCCGGATGAAGGGATAAACAGAAACTTGCCCATCCTCATCGCTGCAGTGGAAGGCAATTCAGCCTCGAGGAGGAATGAGGCACTGACGCAGGCCACCACAAGGATGAGCCCTGGAAACACCATGCTCAGTGAAAGAAGCCAGACACGAAAAGCCGATACGGCATGATTCCATTTACACAGAATAACCAGAGCAAGTGAATCCTTGGAGACAGAAAGCAGGCCAGGTGCCGTGTGGCTCATACCTGTAATCCCAGCATTTTGGGAGGCCGAGGCTGGCGGATCATGAGGTCAAGAGATCGAGACCATCCTGGCCAACATGGTGAAACCCCGTGTCTACTAAAAATACAAAAATTAACTGGGTGTGGTGGCGCGTGCCTGTAGTCCCAGCTACTCGGGAGGCTGAGGCAGGAGAATCGTTTGAACCCAG
>NW_016107801.1:1287783-1301384 GCF_001604975.1 Cebus imitator
GGGAGAGGGGAGAAGGAGGGGGACTGGTGGTTTGTGGGGCTGGGGAGTGGACAGTGAGGAATGACTGCTCAGAGGCCTCCTTTTGGGGTGGGGACAATGTTTTGGAGCTAGAGGTGTTGGTTGTACAACATTGTGAATGAACTAAATACCACTGAATTGTACCGTTTAAAACAGCGAATTTTATGTAGTGTGAATTTCACTTTAATAAAAACAAATGTTTCTAATGAAGGAAATTCAGACTCACAAGCATGACACGTGGAATGCCCACCAGGCCAGCCCCAGACATGGTGCCTCCTTTAACCCTCCAGGCTGTGGCAGGAGCCATTGGCTCTCTCTCCAGCTGACAGTGGCAGCACAGAGCCTGGGGGCCAGTGCCCGGTGGCCATGGCCAGCGGGAGGATGGGGGGTCAGGTTGGAGCATCGGTGAAGTGCCGTGGAGGAGCCTGCCTCCTGTGGCTGCAAGAAGGGCTAAATTAAGGAGAGATGCTTGGGGGGGTGGGTTATAAACGGCTAAGGGCAGCTCAAACAACAAGCTCTCAGGCCGCGGATGCCAGGCAGTGCCTGCCGTGGGATTCACGCTGCAGGGCTGGGGCAGAGCCGCCCACTGCCCGGGCTTGCAGGGGTCTGCTCCTCTCCCCACTGCCCTCACTCCAACTTCTCTAGATCCCTCCCAGACTTCCCACTCCGAACTCCACCCGGTCAGTGCTGCACCATCCACGGCAACTTGCCAGAGACAAGGCCTGCCACGGTCCAGAGCCACAGAGGAGGGTCCCGGCCACACGTGACCACCAGTGAGGTGGACCCCAGGATCCCTCTCGGCCATAGGAATCCCCACTGACCAGCTGCACCCCGGCCCGGCTCCTGGGCTTTTGCTCGCCTCCGTAACAGGATAAAAAGATGTTTGCCGGGTGCGGTGGCTCACGCCTATAATCCCAACACTTTGGGAGGCCAAGCTGGGTGGATTATCTAAGATTGGGAGTTTGAGACCAGCCCGGCCAACATAGTAAAACCCCAACTCTACCAATAACACAAAAATTAGCCGGGTATGGTGGCACGTGCCTGTAATCCCAGCTACTTGGAAGGCTGAGGCAGAGGAATCGCTGGAACCTGGGAGATGGAGGTTGCAGTGAGCCGAGATAGAGCCACTGCGCTCCAGGCTGGGCAACAGAGCGAGATTGTCTCAAAAACAAACAAACAAGAAAGATGCTGAGATCTTTGTCCCCTGCCATGTGGCAGCGTCCAGTGGTGAGGCAACTCTGTCCACAGACCTCAGGTGCCACAGCACAGGTGGAGGGAAGGCCGGAGAGGCCCGGCGGGACCCGCATCGCCACTCGGTGTCTGCCGGGGCCGTGGGGGTTCTGGGGCTCCGGGAGCTGCGCTGTGACGGACCCACCACAGTTGTCTCGGACCAGGTCAGGGGAAGCCTCCAGTGTTGGGAACCTCATTGGCAGGAAATAGGTCTGCCACAGAACCTGGAAACCTCCCAAATGCACACATACCCCTTGGGGTGTAGGTACCCCCAGAAAAGCACAGGAATATCACAGAGAAGTCTCCGCCTTCCCTTCCCACCCATGACCGTGCCTCACAAGCAGAACAAGAGAGATTTCCTGAGCACCGGCCTTTTCTCGGGGTGGTCTTGCCAATTTCTCCAAGGGCCAGTTGGGGGGCAGGTCTTTGGGGGGCTGGATTCTATTTTTTTAAGAACTATTTAGATTTACAGCAAAACTGGGAGGAACGTACAGAGTTCCCATATACTGCAAGGGCCAGGTCTCATGGGTCCCTGGCACCCAAGCCTCTGGTGAGAGTCTAGCCTCTGAAGGGCAGGTCTGGACAGGAGACCAGCAGCTGGCACCTGCACCCCTTTCTCATCTGTAGTCTGAACAAGGGACAAATTTCCCCATATCACAGGCCCGTGTGGAAACTTCAAAAACTGTGGAGACAACAGCAGGGGTCTGCAGCCCGGCCCTCCCCGGAGCCCTCTGCCACCTGCCCTGTGCCTCAGACCCCACCGCCACTGACGCATCCCCTTGGGGCTCCTTCTCAAAGCCCTGGTTGGTGTGTAAGGTATCCTGTGACTTGGCCTGCGCTATGTTTATTTTTTGACTCTCCCACCACAATTCAGCCACCATGGGACCCGCCTTCTGCTCACCCCCCGCCCCCCACACGTAGCACCCTGGAACCCATGTGATCAATGTTGGTTGAATGACGATTGAATATTGAAACAGAAAACACTGTGTTCCAGACCCTGAGTTAGAAGCCTAGCCCTGTCCCTTGGTTGTTCTGTAACCTTGCGCGCGTTGCTTAACCTCTCGGAATGGGGAGAACGCCGCCAGGGTACACAGACTCCCAGTGTGTCCCCAGCGCTCCTGCTCACCCATGGACCTGAGGCATGAAAGGACTTCGTAGGAGGTCTCCATACCCACGCCACTCCCAAAGAGAGGGGTCGCAGCCAACGCCTGTTTATTTCACTTCTGTGCGCCCTCGGGAGAGGCTGAGGGATGTTGGCACAAGCGAATTGTGGGACCCGAAATAATCAAATTGCAGAAGGAGAGACGGGGGGAGACAGGGAGGGTAATTGAATATCGGCGTGGAAGCTATTCTCAAGTCAGCCATTTCGTGCTTCTTTCTCCTGTTTATGTTTTCTAAGGGATCTCCAAAATAAAATCGTTCTATTATTTTATGACGCATAGATATACGTTATGGTGATAAGATATTACAGCGACGGCAACGATGCTTAAGGAACGGCCACTCCGAGCCACACTGCGGGACTCTGCAAGGTGGATCCCCTCTCGCCTCACGGCTGGGAAAGCCTCGGCTCTGAGAGGCCAGGCTCTGGCCACGCCATCCAGCCCCGGGGCCACGGGCAGCTAGGCCGGCAGTCACTCTCCCCAGCTCCTCTGCCTTTAAAAGGTCCTTTCGGACTCGCAGGCACCGGCACGCGCCCCTCTTTCATCAGGATTAGGCGCCACACGCTTTTCCTCTCCGAGTCTGGTGACTGCAGATGCAGAATGAAAAACGAGCCAAGAGCCGGGCAAACCCAAGTAACGCGGCGCGAAAGGCAGTCACCGTGGTGAGGGGCCAGGCGGCGATTCCAGCCGGACGGAGGAGCGCGTGTCACGGGCTCCGGGTGGCGTAGAAAGGGCACAGAAAAGTCCCACCGTGAAGGGAGAGAGCGTGGGGCAGGGGCCAGAGCGAGCATGGGGCAGGGGCCAGAGCGAGCGTGGAGACCCGGGTTCCAGCTCCCTCTCTCCTCGTCCTGCCGGGGACTGGGCCAGGACACTTCGGCCCTTTGCCCCTCGGCTTCCAGGCCTGTGACACGGGGCAGTGGGAGAGTGCTGGCAGCCCAGGGCTCCCCTGAGAGCTTTGAGAACATGCCTGGAAGATTCTAGCAGAAGGCAAAGACTCTAAGAACGTTAGCGGCTGCCCTGTCTGCAAATGAGGCACAGTCTTGCAGTTCTCAAATGACCACTTTTCAGTGAGGACAACACGGGTGGTGATGGTTCTGGGAATAAAGAATGCATGGAGGCCTCCCTGAGGAAGGGACAGGCGGCAGTGGAACTGCCCACGTGGAAGCATGGCCACCCAGACTCAGGCAGGAGGGGTCAGCTGGGTTCCAGGAGCTCCCAATCCTTGCTGAACTGTAGACCTGGGGAGATTCTAAAACATTTCTGCCTAGACCCCACCCCAGAGACTGGGATTTTAGTGGCCTGGGTGTAGCCTGGGCAGGGGATGGTTAGAACCAGCCCCATGTGTCTGGCTGGGCTGAGAACTGCTGTCCTGGACCATCTGTCACCTGTGCTCTGCAGGGCACCCTCCAGCAGCTCCCCTCTGTACCCGCCTGAAGGGGCCTTACGGCTGCCAACCACCTCAACAGGGTCAGCCACACCCAGCCCAGCCCAGCACAGCCACCTTTCAGGGGTCTGCCCAAGCCCCAGAGCCCTGCAGCCACCTGTGGGGAGCTACTGACCACCCAGATGCCATCTTGCAGATGCACGGAGGACCAAGTTTCTACCACCCTGAGCCAAGGAAGCCTCTGCCCTGGAGAGAGGCAGTGACAGACCAGTGTCTGGCAGTGCCCTGCCCGGCCCCAGAGCCTGGGGCAGAAGGGAACGTCAGGCCCGAGGACCGTTTTCCTCTAAAACTTCAGTACTTCCTTCATTGTAGATATCTCGCATTCATTTTGCATTAACTGTGGTTATTTAAAACACTGCATTAAAACGTGACTTTCTGCCTCTGTCTCTCTCCTCGCACTGACCCCGCTCTGGCCTCTCTGTGGGATGTTCCTGCCACGCCGGCCCCTCTCCAAGCCCTCCAGACTCTGCTGGCTGCAAGCTTTACACGGGCGGCCCTCCAGGCCCTGGAGCAGGTGACCTCCCTGCAAACTCCTCCTGTCCCCGAGTGTCTGATGTCACCAGGACACTTCAGAATGGTTGAACGCTAGGTGGCTCCACTCCCAAGGGGCGTTTTGGAAATTCAGGAAGGGCTGTTCTGAGTTGTCACGATGACCTTCAGTGAATGCACAGGCCAGCCCTTCAGGTAGCACTGACACTGGTGAGGCCAGACCTTCAGGTCAGTGACGAGGCTGTTTACAATTACCTGAGCTAGAACCTCGGAAAGCATGCCCTGGGGATCTCTGCTGCACAGTTAATCTTCACTGACTTTCCCAGAAGCATCTCCTATGTCTGCTGAGGGAGGACACGTAGCTGCGTTGGGAACATTACCACCTAGGAGAGTCACGTCAAAGGCACGTGCGCAGCTGCTGGAGCCTGGAACGCCAGGCCTGGCCTGTCCACCTCAGCCACGGGGGCTGGCGCGGGCGTGTGATGGCCCAGGCATGCCTTGGGGGACTTTTTGGGCTTCCCTGGAGCCAGAGCCAAGCCCTTACGTCTTGAAAAACAGACTATTTTATTATACAATGTCCCTTTCATTCCTCTGCCATATATCAGTCAGGCCATGATATTGACTCTTTTGCAAAATTGTGTGTGAGGTGAGTTATGTCAGCTGTGGTTTCCATTTCAGATGGTACAGGAAGCGCCCCTGGCCTGAGAGGGGGAAGGATGAGGGGTCAAGTCAGTGACCCAGGATGCCCCTCACCCGGGAACCTTACGAAATGCTGGTGCCCAGGCTGCACCCCAGGACACTGCTATACATGGTCCGGGAGCAGCCTGAATTGGGCTGGGGGCATTCTCCAGGGCAGGTGAGGTAAAGAGTCCCCGGGCCGGATGTGTTCAGTCCCGTCGGGGAGGTTACCTGGGCTTTCTCGGCCTCCATTTCTCATCAGCTAAATGGGAACGAGATTCTAAATGTGCCCAAAGCTACCCACAGACACTGGGAACGGCTGTCTTCATCCTCCCTCCAGTCCTGACCTGAAGATCGTCGGAGGTGACAGCCTGCCCTCCTCAGGAGCCTACCCTGGGCTTCCCATTCCCTCTGTCGTGGGGGAAGGAATTCAGTTACAGGTGGCCGGTCTAATTTGGCCGTTAGGATGATTGACCACTAGGAAAATAGAGCCCCAGTGTAAGTAGCTCTGTGCTGTGAGGGCCACGGCAAAGGGCCACGGCAAAGGGCCACGGCAAAGGCCCACGATCCTTGGGGACGAGAGGACCCAGAGGCTGTTTCACCCGCAGGTAAATCCTGCAGATGGCTGCTGGGTGTCTTTGGGGAGAGGCTGGAGCCAGTCTGCAGGAAAGGAGAGAGCCAGCCCTCCTCCGCTCGGGAGCAGTCCTGGAATCTCTGTGCTGCTGTGCAGGAGGAAATGGGAGTCCCTGTGCTGACTTAGCCATCAGCATCTGAGGGCATCTGGCTGGGATCGGGGAGAGAGCCAAGGGGCTGAGCGGCGCTGAGGTCCCACTCCTCGCCCTCTGTTCCCCCTCCCCCACATGGCTTCATCTTTTTGGTGTTGGCCTGTTTGTGAGTTTGGTAACACCTCCCCAGGTGTATGTGAGTGGGAGCAAGGCTCCTCCGACAGAGTCCTGCCTTTCGGCCCAAAGACGCCTCCCAGTCCCCCTCGAGGCCCGCCCTGCTGGCCACTCTCCCCCAAGCCAGGCAAGTGCTGGGGAGGGCCTCACTTTTGCCCACAGGCAGCCAGGCCTGGAGAGAAGACCCCCTCCCCAAAGCCCTTCCTGAGCTCCAGGCCCAGCGAGGGACGAAGGGATGGATGGCATGAGGTCCTCTCCCGGCTGTCACGGTGAGCATGGAGCCGCCTCTGCTTTCTCAGCAGTGCCTGGCTGGGCCCGTTCTCGGCTGCCTTCTGTGTCTTGTGCAAAGAAAGAACCCTTTCCAACGTTTTATTTACAAACTGAACATTACATTCAGGAAAACACCGCTTTTTCATCCACAGCTCTGAGAGTTTTCACCAATGCATGTGGTCATGTAACCATGACCATAAACAAGATACAGCACACGCCAGCCCCCCAAGGAGCCCCACACCCCAACAACGGCAGCCTGAGCTCTGCGCCGCCCGCGGAACCCGAGGGAGCACAGCCTTCTGAGCCGGCATGGCAGGGCAGCTCCAAGATGCATGCCTTTTTGTCACCGAGTAGTATTCCATGGCAGGGGCGGGCCACAGCCTGTTTATCCAGCCCCGGCTGAGGGCCATCTGGGTTGTTTCCTGTTTTTGCTTAGTCACATTCTAAAAATTGGTTTTGCATCCCACAGCCACCAGCTCGGGAACAAAGCCCCTTACAAATGAGCCACTGCAGGTTGACATCCGGGTGATCCTGGAGATCCGGGAGGTGAGGCTCAGGGACCCCCAGGCACTGGCACGTTCTCAACCCCAGGCCATCTGGCCCCAAGCTCCTGCCCAAAGCTGGCAGGCTGGGGGCTGCTCTGAGGCCCAGCTGCAGCCAACTCCCCAAACCCTGGGCCATTTATAAGCGGGTGACAGAGGCCTGGGGTCCGGAGAATGCCCAAGGAGGGCCGCTGTCTCTGTGAGCCCCCTCACCTCCCCATGTGGGTGGCATGTAAGGGCCACCCCTGCCTTGCCCCAGCCCCTCCAGGGGAAGGAGAATGCAATGACAGGGTTCCCAGCCAGGGATGAGCTGAGCCCACCCCAGCACAGGGCCCGGGTGGGACTCGGGGAGACTGTTGCGGGCAGCATGCCCCTGTTTCTCAGCCTGTCAGCCGTGGTCTGAGAATCCCTTTGTTCCCGAGGGAGGGGACGGCTGGGCTCAGGGGTGGCCGTGTGGGTGGGGGCGCCTGGCCGGCTGGCTGCCCTTGCGTCTCCGCCACCCGCCAGCGAGGAGATCACTCAGGCCATGATACGATCGCTGCGGGACAAGCGGAAATTGGAGTGTCCCGGATGCTTGATCGAGGCAGCTTTCGAGCTGCGGCTGCAGGGACATTAGAAGCCAATGTAATGGCCTCATTCAGCTCCCCTCGCAGCCCCGTGACCTTGGACAGCCTGAGAGTCTGTGTGCCGTTCTGATGAAAAACCAGGAGTTAGGGCAGTGAGGGAGGCTGGCACGAGGGCTGGGTGGCGGGCAGGGGCTCTGCTGTGCTGCTGTCCGTCTGTCTGTCCTCACTGGCTTGCAGGCCACCTGCCCCCCCACCGCGGGCCATCCATCCATGCTGGCTCCCTGACAACAGAGCCTAAGGACCCCAAAGGGACAAAGAAATCCCCTCCCCAGGGGATCCTGGGTGCAACCTGTGGTGAGGAGGCTGGGGCCTCAGTTGGGGAGGGGAGGGACTCTCACGGAACAAAGGGTTTCCCACCTGAGCTCCCACTGGGGACTCCAGTAGCTCAGCCACCTCCGACTCCCCCGGTGGCATCTGAGGGCGCCAGCCCTCCTCTCACTGTCCACAGCCCCCTCCAAGCCCGTTTGACAAATCAGCTCTGATGAATAGTGCCTGGGCCTCATCAGAGCATTTGGGGGCTCACAGCCCTTCTTCCCCCCAGGGCCCTGGCAGAAAGGCCAGCAGGGTCTGAAGCCTCGTGAAAGGCCCGCAGAGCGGCCACCCCCTCGCAGACACACACAAAGGCATTGCAACCTCAGGTTGACCCCGGCCTTGAACCGAGGGCTGATGGAGGTGGGGCGGGGCTGGGGGCTGCCCACCGCTCTCCCAGGCTGAGAGAGGGGTCTTCCTGAGGTGCGGGCGGCATTGCCCAGCAGACCCAGGAGATGAGGGTGGGGGGAATTCAGACAGGATGGCCCTGTCACTGCTTCCCCTCCCCCAGGCCTCCGCTGGGCTGAGCCTTCTCCCAGCCCGAGCCCCCTCTGTTGGGCTCCTCCCACCCACACAGTCCAGGACAAGTGGCTGGAGCCGCTAGAAGCCAGGTGGACTCCTGCAGGAAACTGCCTGGGAACCTTGGCTCTCTCAGCTCTGCTCTGTTCTCCGCTGGCCTCTCCTCGGCCTCCCCTAGGATGCTGGAAGGAGGGTCCTCTCCTTAGCCTCACCTGCTCCAAACACAGCTCACCTCCCAAGGTGAATCAGACCCTCTTGTCCCAGTCTTGGGAAACCTCCAGGCCAACCTTCCACTCCCTGAGCAGAGTGACCCTGATCTGCTTCCTGCAGGTAGGAACAGGCAGCCCCACTGAGGTCAGGACAGGCAGCCCCACTGAGGAAGGACAGGCAGCCCCACTGAGGAAGGACAGGCAGCCCCACTGAGGTCAGGACAGGCAGCCCCACTCTGAGGTCAGGATGAGGGAAAACCAAATGCACAGTGATAACAGCCGATGGGCACAAGGCTCTTCCTAGAGGATGAGCTTTTCGATGTTGTGATCCTCACAGCAACCCCAGGGGGCAGGGGTACCATCTTTTCAGGCCAGAACACAGAGACACCGAGATGTGAAATGACTTTCCCAAGATCACACAGCAACCCCCAACAGCGAGCTTCGGAATCCTCACCATTATCATTGCACCCAACCGTGAAGTCAGACAGGCCCCACCTTCCACTTTCTGGTTTTCCTGCTGCTTCCTGCTCCTTTTTAGAAAGTGATGAAAGGTCCCTTTTCCATGATGGGAATACTGAGGCATGAAGGGTTAAATTGGCACCCTGCCTGGCCCAGTGTACCACTACTCACATCCCATGTCCCTCTTTATCCCCTCAGGGGACCCTCACTCCGCACCACATTGCCATCACTTCTACCAGAAGGCTTGGATGGTTCAATCCCTGCCCCAAAGATGATGAGCCCTAGAACCCTTATCTGCATATCCTCATCATTCTTATTCCCAGCATGTTGCACAGCAAACTGCATGAAGTAGATGCTCAAAAATACTGCCCTACCAGGCCACTCCTGGAGTTGCAGAGAGACCACCCTCCAGCTGAGCCAGAGACCAGGTTCTCCCTCCACTGGCCCAAGGAGGGAGGAGAGCAGGCCAGGAGGTAAGGGAATTCCCTTTACCACATGCTCCCCAGGGCCTGGCTGAGCTGGCTGCTCTGCCTACATCTCCCCTCATAACCAACGGTGAGTCAGATCATCTCCCCTGGTTACAGATTAGGAAAATGAGGCCCAAACAGGTGAAATTACTAGGGTGCGATTACTTGGGAACAAGAGGGAGCCCTGGGTCTTGACACCACCCCACACTGGCTCTCGTGATATGTGACACATAGCAGGTGCTCAGCAAAGCACTATGGCTTTCTATCATAGGACAGAAAGCCCCTGAAGACTATTCCAGCTGCAAACACTGCCCCTCACCCATCCCAGAGGGCATGTTCTCAGCCAGTCCACAAGGGCACCAGCCGCCCTTGCCCTATGTATTCAGGGTTGTTCAAAGCCCTGTGGGGTTTTTAATCATCCCCCACGTCCACACAGGCATGATGTATAAAGTGGGTCTTAAACGCCACCACCTCCAATCAGCAGATTAACGCAGGGCCTTGGCAGCATCCCCTGGGATGTGCGTTTGGTCCTGAATGGGTCGCCCTTGAGCATCCCTGCCACGGTGCCAACAGTAACAACAGAGACATGCCATCCCCTTTGAGGGCTTGGGGGCAGCCACACCCTTGCCAGGCCAGAGGGCGGTGGGGTTGTAGCTTCTAAGAGCCCTGGAAAGACAATGACATTGCTGCCCACAGTGGCTGTGCAATGTGGCCTCCTCCACAACCCCAGCCAGGTGGACTTGGGGTGCGAAGCCAGTGAGGGCAGGAGTTTGAGGCTTGGGCGAAGCCCTCGGTGGCGGGGGATGGGGGGAGCAAGCCCAGGTGCAGGGAGGGAGGGAGGGAAGGAGAGAGGGAGGGTGGGGGAGACTTACACCCTCCCCGTTCTGACCCCAACCCTCCTTCCCACTCCAGGATGGTGCCAGTGGCAGCCCCATCTCCCAGCCCTGAGCGGCCGTCCCCACTCTCTTGGGGCCTTCCCATGGTCTACCACCTACCTTCTGTTTCCACAGCAGCTAAAAGGCCAGGGAGGAGGCGTTAGATCTGGAGGCCAGACTCTGCTGATGGGCACCTCTTGGCCTCAGTTTCTCCATCTGCAAAATGGGTGCCTATGCCACGAGGATGTGATGTGTTTTCAGTGAGGCACAATAGGTAAGAGTGGTGCAGAGCTCAGGAAACGCCCCAGCCCCAGGGCCAAACCCGCCCTCCTCGCCATGGTTCTCACCATCCTCCCTGCCACCCAGAGCTCCCCTTGGTCACCCACAGGTCCTGGGCCCCCCACCTCTTGGCACGAGCCACCTGAGCTCTCCTCCTGAGGAGAAAGGGGAGCCCCTGGCTCCCAGCTCCACCACCCAACCTCTCTCCATCCACCAACCCAAGTCTCAGCCCCCAACTCCCTGCAGCTTTGGAGGCCACTGAGTGCTGGCTCTGGCTCACTTCTGCTCGTCCACAGGGCCCCGCGGGCCTAGCCCTGCCAAGTTCAGGCAGCTCCAGCCCCAGCATCCCCAGCAAGGGAGGCCTCCATGCAGCCTCGGCCTAGTTGGCCACACACCAGCCACGTGGTTGGGTTGGTTTGTGGCAGAAAGGCTGACGGGCCAGAACTCAGGGGGTGCTGGAAATCTCTACCGAGCAGGGCGAACTGGCTCCGACGTGGCCAGGAGAGCTCCCTTGGGGGCCCCTCTCGGGGGTGGAGACCCTGCCACGCTGGTGTGGGAGGTCTGGGCCCGAGGAACACACCCAGTTGCTGCAGACCTCAGAGCTCTTTGACCTGCTTGTGCCCCAACATGTACCAAGAGCTCCCTTGCTAAATAACTTCCCAAACAGCTTTCTAGAAGATGGTTGGCAGGGAGAGTTCTGGCAGTGTCTGAAGAAGACAAAGGAAAGCAGAGACTCGGTGTTGGCCAGGGCTGCCGTGACCCTGGGAGCATTTTGGCCCCTGAAGGATGATTGCAACGTGCTCACAGGCGACACGATGAAGAAACTGGGAGGCACTGAGGCTCAGTTTCCAAATCCCCCGGGATGCTCATTCCAGCTGCCAGGGAGCCTCTGCGGCGGGGGCTGCAACTGGGGCGACCCCGGGGGCTGCGGCCCCTCAGCAGCAGGGCCATGGTCACCGCAGACAGCCTGGGACCCCCGCCACCAGCATCCTTTGCCTGGGCCTCTCAGAGGCGAGGTCTGTACCAGGGACCCACGAGCCCCCCTGCCAGCCTGGGCCCTCTGGGTGACAAGATCTTCTCCCACTGACCCTCCAGCAGTAAGTTTGATGGGCAGTTCTGCACCTGAGCCCGTGTGGCGGCCCCCTCCGAGTGTGTAAATGTCCTTGATTTTATGCAGGTCCTGGTGATGGCAGTCAGCATCTGGAGATGTGGCTGGCTTCCTTCAGTGTCTGTAAGAATTAGCCCCTCTGCTAGTCCTCAGCTGGCTCCCTGGAGTTGGGCTGGACTTGCTCTAGGGTTAGGGTGACGGTGAGGGTTAGGGTTAGGGCTGAGGGACCCAGATCCTAGCATGCAACACATGTTCACTGGAACTTGCTTGAGGGCAGGAGAGACTAGAAACACCTCCTGAAGAAAGGCTGGTGTGGGGTGATCCACTGTTTTGTCACCAACAGGGCCCAGGCTGGCAGGGGGGCTTGTGAGTCCCTGGTACAGACCTCGCCTCTGAGAGGCCTGGGGAACAGAGGCTGGTGGCTGGTGTGGGGCAATTCACTGCCGGCAGCTCAGGGGCACCAAGAGCTGGCCACCATTTTGTCCATGGGAGCTCGGGATCCTCATCACCTAGGCCCACTGATGCATGCCTCTCCCAGCACACATCGGGTGGGGGTCTTCCCTGCCTCTGTGCCCAGCCCCCACCTCCCAGACTACTGCTTAAAGCACTCAGTGGCAGCAGGCTCTGGCCAGCCTGTGAAGTAGGACCTCCTCCCAGGCTCTGGGCTCTGGACCTCCTCCTGGGTTCTCCTCTCAGGTCACTGGCCATGGGCACAGTCACCAGGGGACAGGCACGGATCGGTGCACCCTCCCCCAACAGTCCTCAGCCCTGAGCGCCCCACCTTACAGGGCCGTGAGCCCTGACACCTTGGGCTTGAGCCTGAGTCAGATTCCTTCTCCTCAAAACCCATGCCGGGGGGCCCCCTCCTGGAGGGGCGACCAGTAGAAATTCCCTATGGCCACCACGCAGGCTTGATAAGCCCCAGCCCCATAAGCCAGAGCCACCGCTCCTCCTTCAGACAGCATTCTGGGCAGCCCCGTCTCCCCAAACTCCCACTCAGGCGGGCCTCAGCTCGGGGCCGGGGACAGGGACATTTCCCCTGTAGGCTGCTGGGGCCCAGGACCCAACCCCCCTGGTGCATCCTTCACACCCCAGCTCAGAAAGTTCTCTCCCAGGGAACACCCGCCCTACCCAGCCTCTGGAGCTCTTGCCCACGCCTCGGCTCCACACTGCTCTTCCGACAGCCTGAAAGCACGGGCCCCGTGGACAGAGGCTGCTTGCTGCTTCTCACACCCCACACTGTCCTCCTCTCCTGTGCTGGTGACAGCGCTACCCCCCGACCCAGCAACTCTCAGGTAAGCCACACCCAGTGTGACAGGGTGCCCAGGAGGGCGTCACGGGGTTGGCAGAGCCAGATGGGGAACAGGGGCTGTTTAAAGAATGGGAAGACAGGGGAGGTCAGGTGTCCAGCATGGACGTGCTGCTGGGAGATGCGGGCAGTTGTCCGATTCAGCCTGTAGGCTGTTGATGCTGAGGTGGTGAGGGGGTGGACAAATATCTGGATGGCAGGGTGGAGGTCAGAGGGGGAGAGATGCCGCGGGGCTATCGCCATAGGAATGGTGTTTAAAGGGACTGGACTGTCAGCTGGGCGCGGTGCCTCACGCCTGTAATCCCAGCACTTTGGGAGGCCCAGGTGGGTGGATCACCTGAGGTCAGGAACTTGAGACCAGCCTGGCCAACGTGGTGAAACCCCGTATCTACCAAAAATACAAAAATTAGCCGGGTGTGATGCCTGTAATCCCAGCTACTCGGGAGACTGGGGCAGGAGAATCGTTTGAACTGGCGAGGCAGAAGTTGCAGTGAGCTGAGATTGCGACACTGCATTCCAGCCTGGGTGACAGAGCAAGTCTTTGTCTCAAAATAAATAAATAAATATAAATAAATAAATAAAATCAAGGGACTGGACTTGGAAATCCTGGGAGAGGGCGTAGATGGGGCTTACCCCAGGCCATCCCAGGTGAGGAAAAGGCAAAACAGCCATGGAAAGAGACTGAGAAGGTGCGGCCCATGATGCAGTGGG
>NW_016107801.1:1302810-1308364 GCF_001604975.1 Cebus imitator
GGGTGATGGGGTCGGAGGGTGATGGGGGTTGGAAGGTGATGGGGGTTGGTGGGGCCGGCTTGGCTGGGGGTTGCTGGGAATGAGCCCCACACAGGGAAGCTGACAGGGCGGGTGAGAGCTGCCCCTAAGCCATCCTAACCCCAAACTTAGATCCCCCCGGCTGCCTTTCTGTTCTTATCCCCACCCCCAACCCCTCTTCATGCTGCAGCCAGAGGAGGCTGGGGTTCAGGCAAGAAGGAGCTTCAGCTCCCCAGGAAAATCCCGACTCCCTCTCCGGCTTGGGAGACCCGAGCTCTGGCCACGCCCCTTCTCAAGCCCCTGAAAGAAGCGCTGGGTCAGCCTTCGGGTGCTCGCTGCTCAGCCTCACTCCCCACGGTCCCCCTCTCAGAGGCCTCAGCTGTGTGTCCAGCCTGGCTCAGGTGGGCACTTAGACACGACCTCCCACCCTCCCCTCCCTCTCTGCTCTGGTGGTCCAGCTTCTTGTTGAATGCCTCCTGTGACGGGATGCTCAGCACCACTCAAGCCAGCAGGTCCCCGCTTCGGTTTTTCCCCTGGTATGAGTTCAGGGCAAGAGCAGGGAGCCGGGGCCCACTGCAGTGCAGGGGGCTCTCCCCAGCTGGGGGGACGTCAACAATCCATTGCCTCCTGGGAGACCTGGGCACACGTGCAGCCTCTGTGCACAGGCAGGAAGGCAGCGGCCTCCACTGACCAAGCCCTCAGACGACTCATCAGCTGTGACACACACCTTTTCATTTGGATCCATTAGGGTAGCCTGGTGGAAATAAAGCGTCTATCACGCCCCAGGAAAGTGTCACACAGGTATTCCCAAATTCTCCTTCTCCACAGCCCTCGGAGGCCCGACGGCCATTCATACCCATCAACCAGGAGAAAAATAATGTCGTTTCCATAATGCACACCCTCTCTGAAAGGCGCTATAAATATGTAGAGATGACATCGCCGCAGCGCGGCTTGTGTGAGTGATGTCATCTTAAGGGGTTGCCTAGCAACCCCAACAACGTTTGGGAGGCTCTAATTCTTGAGTGGGATAAAGTCACATTTTATGCAGTTCAGTTAATCAGCTTCCTGGCAACTCCGCCAAGATGATCTCATTTTATTCATGATTATTTTATGTGAAATGCACTTTTAGCTCTAAGAGAACACAAAGATTTAATTCAAAACTCGCTATCGCTTTGTGTTTCCAGGGTGTCGTTAACACGGCGTCCATGCAAATAACCATGGTAACACACGGATAATTAGTATATATGGCACGCGGTATTAATACAGAACCGGGGCGGGCTCCCAATCAGCGCCAGTTACCTCGTGTTATTACGGGAGTAATTACCTGCGCTAACACACAAATTGAACTAAATGGTCAATTGAAGTAAAGTGAATGGCTTTTTATTCTAGTCCCTAAATAATGTGTCTGCTTGGCTCAGTAGTTAAAGGTAAATAAAACTCTTAAATTGACGCCCTTTCCCCACTGCCCCTCCCTGGGTGGAGAACTGGGCTTCATGGCTCTTGCAGTCTGGTAACCAGACAGTTACTCCTGGAAGCATCTGCCTCTCCTCCAGCCTCCCCGCCTCGACAGCAAGCACCCCCATCAAGCGTCCCTACAGAGCTCTGGCCCTTATTAAAAATTCCCAAGCCCTGTGTGCCGTCTTACTCATCCCCCCAGGGAAGAGGGCACGGAACTTTCCAGATCGAAGATGAAGAGCAAAAGGCAACGGCCTGCCTCCCAGGGATGTTTTCTTGCCCCTCTGGTAGGTGGGACAGCAAAGAATCGCTGGCTTCCTGTTACAGGATGGAAGCCGGGAGGGGAGGTCAAAAGTCACTTCTGCCTTATTAGCAGAGCGTTTCTAAAATTCCATAAACTTAGAAGGTCTTCAAACAGGAAGTCACACTGGACCTCTCAGAGAAACTGGGCACATTCCAAATTTGAGCTCCTTGGCTCCCTTCAGAGAGGGACAAGGAGAAGGAAAGGAAGGCAGACAACCCTCGAACTGGGCTCAGAGGAGACCTGAGCAGCCAGATGCCCCGAGATGGGGCAGGGGATAGAGTTAGTCTTATTCTGGCCCTTTCCCGGTGACAAAAGCGGTGTTTGGATGGAAGCAGGCCTGGGGAGGTGCGAGAGAAACGTCAAGTCCTTCTTTCAGCTGTGGGGTGGGTCCGACCCCCACCATCCTGGATGATGGGCCAGGGTGCCCACATGGGCATCGAATGCCAGGAAGGCAAACACAGGGTGCAGAGGAGTATAAAGGGGGTCTGGCTGCTCAGGGCTTCTCTGAGGGAGACAAAATTAAGCTGAAACTGGAAGGGTGAGGGAGGTTACAGGGAAGGTGGACAAAGGAGAGTCACAGTCAGGGAAGCACCAGCAAAAAGCCCTGCGCCTGAGAGAGGCCACTCCACTAAACCACCGTCTTGCAATGCCACATGTGCAGAAATGCCTAAGTACAGAAATCTGAGGAGGAAAGAAAAACGTGGCTTAAAAACCCATAGCCTCGTCTGCATTCCAACATGGCAGGGGCAGAATTCATTGCAGGGCAAGCTGCTTTGTTGCTCGGAAAACTCTTTCAAAGGCCCTTCCTTGTCAAGGGGAGGCCACCTGTCTACTCTGGATTGGAGAGGCTGAGACTAACAAAGAGAGCAAATTGCATTCCAAACAAAGGGGATTTCTGATCAAAACACGGCAGATGCACACCTGCTCACACCCACTGCTCCAGAGCAAGGCAGCCATCAATGCAACAGAAACAAGGGGGTCCAGAACATATGCCTGGACTGAAAACAAGACAAGCCTCTCACAAATCAGAAATAGAAGGAGCAGGGTGAGCAACACAGCCCACGGGGCTCCAGGTCAGGAGTGGCACAATCTGGACACTTAGCACTTCCAAAGGGCAGTAGGGAATGGAGGCCAGCTTGGGTCAGGCATCAGAAAGAGGGCAAGAAAACAGCCCAGCAGCCTTGGTGCTGAAGTTATAATTTAGGAACACTGCAGCCTATGGAGGAGGCAGGGAAGGGCTGATACCACAACCTGAAAATGAGAAGCCTCACCAAGATGCCTTCTGACTCTGGGACCATATCTGCTTTGTGCTGTATGTCACAGCGCTGCAGAAATACCACCTGATTCTAGACTAGTCAGGGAGAGAAAGCGAGCAAACGACATAAAACCAGATGAAGAAAAACCTCAACTCCTTCCAGTCGAAATGGGCAAACTAACATTTCAAAACACAAGAAGAAATGGAAGAAGAAATTGATTTTGTATAGCATCTGACAAAGACTTCAAAATAACATTTGTGTTCCATAATGACATAAATTAAAGTCTCACATCTATTGAAAAATGACTATATCAATATATCCAAAAATTGTATGAAATTGGACAAAATGGGTAAATTCTTAAGAACAAATACAGAACTCATTGAAACAAGCTCAAGAAGAATAGAAAACTAATAGAAATAGAAAAACTAAGTAGTCCTACAACCATTCCATGAATTTAATCCGTAATTTTAAAAGAAAAAAGTTCTTTCTGATCAGAGAACCTCAGGTCTAGATGACTTCACTGGTACCAAATGTTTAAGTACAAGTTACAGTAATTCCAATCTTGCATAAACTTCACCAGAAAATAAAGAGGATATGCTCTTCAATTGTTTTGCAAGGATAGCATGAATTTAACATCAAATCTCACCAAAACTAGGAGAAAGCTAAGGCCGGGAGGTGAATGAGGTGCCCAGCACAAAGTTTAAGGATGTGCATTCACAAGAGTGGGGCTTCGTCACATGCTGCACCACAGCTGTCTCACCTGCCTCACCTTAGTTCCAACCCTGGAGAGAGGAGAATAGAGTACTCATATATAGATGCAAAGATACAAAACAAAAGATTTGAAAATAGAATTCAGCAATAGAAAAGATCATGCATCATTAAACAGTTATATCAGAATTGCAGATTTGGTTATAGAAAAGCAATCAATATAATTAATCACATTAAGGAAAATAGCAGGTGATGGTTTTCCTAATGTAGCAAAACTTTCCAAAAAATTTGACATCTATTTATGACTAAAACTTAACTCTTAGCAAACCAGAAATGAAAGGAAACCTCCTTAATCTAAAAAAAAATTTTAAAAAGAAAAACCTATTAAAAGTCTACAGCAGTCATCATATTTAATGGTAAAATGTTGAAATCTTTCCCTCTGAAATTAGAAGGAAGGCAAGGATTTTTTCTGTCACCACTTCTGTTCAGCATTATATTAGCGACCCTAGCCAGAGCAATAACTAAGAAAAAGAAAACAAGGTGAAAGGACTGGAAAGGAAGAGACAAAACTTATTTTTCACAGATAGCATGATTGTTTACATAGATCTAAATAACCCATAGATCAATCATTCAACTTACTAAGAGTTTAATGAGGTTGCTGCATATAAAATCAGATTTATTTCTGCATAAGAGTAAATAAATATAAAATATTTTTTAAGTGACACTACTTACAGCAACATCAAAAGATACCAGGTACCAGTCAGGTGCTCATGTCTGTAATCCCAGCACTTTGGGAGGCCGAGGCAGGCAGATCACCTGAGGTCAGGAGTTCGAGACCAGCCTGGCCAACATAGTGAAACCCTGTCTCTACTAAAAATACAAAAATTAGCTGGGCATGGTGGTGCATGCCTGTAATCCTAGCTACTTGGGAGGCTGAGGTAGGGAATCGCTTGAACCCAGGAGGTGGAGGTTGCAGTGAGCTGAGATTGAGCCATTGTACTCCAGCCTGGGCAACAAAAGCAAAACTTCATCTCAAAAAAAAAATAAATAAATAACAGGTACCTTGACATAAATCTAATAGAATATATCAAAGCCTCAAGAGAAAAAATAATGTCATTTTATTAATATATGTTGATAAAGAGCTCAATAAATGGGGGGCACATAGTATGTTCATAATTTAGAAAACTCAACATTATGAAGATGTTAATTCTCCCAAATTCGTTGTTTTAAAGTCAGTTTTATTGAAGTATAATTATCTAGCGTATAATTTACCTTTTTTAGCATATAGTCCTGTACGTTTTAACAAACTGAAATAGTCATGTGACCACCACTGTAATCAAGCAATAGAACACTTCCATTGCTCCCAAAAATTCCCCAGGCCCTTTTGTAGTAAATTCATTCCCCCAGCCACTGATCTACTGTCTGCTCCATAGTTTCATCTTTTCTGGAAAGTAAGTGGAATTATAAGCTATGCAGCCTTTTTGAGCTGGGCTTCTTTTTTGAAAAATCATTTTTTATTTTTATTAAAATAGAGACAGGGTCTCACTATGTTGCCCAGGCTGGTCTAAAACTCCTGGGTTCCAGCAATCCGCATTCTTGGCCTCTCAAAGCGCTAGGATTATAGGAGTGAGTCACCAAACCCAGCCTAGCTTCTTTTACTTAGCATAATTCATTTGAAATTGGCTCCATCAGGCCGGGCGCGGTGGCTCAAGCCTGTAATCCCAGCACTTTGGGAGGCCGAGGCGGGTGGATCACGAGGTCAACAGATCGAGACCATCCTGGTCAACACGGTGAAACCCCGTCTCTACTAAAA
>NW_016107801.1:1308478-1310877 GCF_001604975.1 Cebus imitator
TAACAAGAGCGAAACTCCGTCTCAAAAAAAAAAAAAAAAAAAAAAGAAATTGGCTCCATCTGTAGCTCCTTCATTTTTCTTGCTGAGTAGTATTTTATTATATGGACACTCCATGGTTTAAAAAATATTTGAATAGTTTTTCCAGTTTGAGACAATTACAAATCATGCTGCTATAAACACTCATGCACAGATTTTCATGTGATTTATCTTGAATGAATATCTAGGGGTGGGATTTCTGGGTCATACCATAAGTATATGTTTAACTTTATGAGAAACTGCCAGACTGTTTCCATAGAAGCCATATTATTTTCTGTTTCCATCAATAATGTACAAGAGTCGCAGTTGCTCTGTGTTCTCACCAACACTTGTCATCGTCAGGTTCTAAAAAGCCATGGTAACAGCTATATAGTGATGTCTCATCTCAGCATTTACATAATGACTAACTACATTGAGCATCTTTTTGTGTACTTATTTGGTATCCATAAATATTCTTTTGATGAAGTGTTTATATCTTTTGTCCACTTTTTATTTTGATTGTTTACTTATTGTTGAGTTTTTAGAGTCTTTCATATATCCTGGATATAAACTCTTTATCACAAATGTGTTTTGGAAATATTTTCACCAAATCGGTGAATTGTCTTTTCCTTAATTTTTTTTAATTTTCATAAAGTCTAATTTATCAAATTTTAAGCAGGTTGTGTTTTTGTTGTCAGATATAAGAAATCTTTGGCTGGGAGTGGTGGCTCATGCCTGTAATGCCAGTGCTTTGGAAGGCAGAGGTGGGTGGATCACCTGAGGTCAGGAGTTGGAGACCAGCCTGACCAACATGGAGAAACCCCATCTCTAGTAAAAATACAAAAAATTAGCTGAGCATGGTAGCACATTCCTGTAATCCCAGCTACTCAGGAGGCTGAGGCAGGAGAATCACTTGAACCTGGGAGGTGGAGGTTGCGGTGAGTCAAGATTGTGCCACTGTGCTCCAGCCTGGGCAACAAGAGTGAAACTACATTTTAAAAAAAAAGAAAGAAAAAAGAAATCTTTGCCAAAACCAAAACCACAAAATTTTTTCCTATGTTTTCTTCTAAAAGTTTTATAGTTTCAGATTTCAAAGTTAGTGTAGGTTACATTTTTTTGTTTGCTTGTTTGTTTTTTGAGGCACAGTCTCTCTCTGGCGCCCAGGATGGAGTGCAGTGGCGAAATATCAGCTCACTGCAACCTCCACCTCCCAGGTTCAAGCAATTCTCCTGCCTCAGCCTCCTGAGTATCTGGAACTACAGGCGTGGGCTACCACTCCCAGCTAATTTTTATACTTTTAGTAGAGACAGGGTTTCTCCATGTTGGCAAGGCTGGTCTTGAACTCCTGACCTCAGGAGATCCGC
Organism: Cebus imitator; assembly: GCF_001604975.1. NCBI lineage: Eukaryota > Metazoa > Chordata > Mammalia > Primates > Cebidae > Cebus > Cebus imitator. The sequence goes on from NW_016107801.1 coordinate 1,309,858, forward strand.
CCACCTCAGCCTCCCAAAGTACTGGAATTACAGGTAGGAGCCACTGTGCCTGGCCTAGGTTGTGTTTTGAGTTCATTTTTGTATATGATGCAATGTGTGAGTCAAGTTTCATTTTTTTGTATACAAATGTTCGATTGTTCCAGAATTATTTGTTTAAAAGGTGGTCCTTCTATATTGAGTTATAGTGTAACTTCAATGAAAATAAATTAAGTATCTATACATGAGAGTCCATTTTAGTTCCACTGATGTATTTGTATACCCTTTGCCAATACTGCACTGTCTTGATTATCATAGCTTTAAAGTAAGTCTTCAAATCAGACAGTGAGAATACTCCAGTGTTTGTTCTTTTTTAAAGGTATTTTGGCTCTTCTAGGTCTATTGCCTTTTAATATAAATTTTAGAATCAACTTGTTGATTTCTATAAACACTCCTGCTGAGATTTTGATCAAGATTGTATTAAATCCCAATTTTCAGAATGATTGACAATTTAACCATATTGAGTCTTCCAATTCATGAACATAGTATATCTCTCCATTGAGGTCTTCTTTGATTTCTCTCATTAGTGTTTTTCAGTTTCAACATAATGATATTGTACATGTTTTGTTACATTTACACATCAGCATTTCATAGGTTTTGGTGCTATGGTAAATGGTATTGTTTCTTTTCTAATTTCAGTTTCAAATGATTCATTTCTGGTACATAGAATTATAATTACTTCTTTGTATATTGACCTTATATGTTATGACATTGCTACACTTGTTTTTTTTTTTGTTTGTTTGTCTGTTTGTTGGTTTGTTTGTTTAGGGATGGGGTCACCGTTGGCCAGGCTGGAGTACAGTGGTGCAATCAGAGCTCACTGCAGCCTTGAACTCCTGGAATTAAGTGATCCTCCCACCTCAGTCTCCCAAGTAGCTGGTATTACAGGCATGAGCCACTGCACTTGACAAAATGAGCTCTAAGAAAGCTGAGTCTGGAGCAATAGACCCAGAGTAAGCCAGTCTCAAAGGTGACCAGAAGCAG
>NW_016107801.1:1312227-1314539 GCF_001604975.1 Cebus imitator
ACTGTGTTGTCCAGGCTGGTCTCCAACTCCTGGGCTCAAGTGATCCACCCACATCAGCCTCCCAGTGCTGGGACTACGGACATGAGCCACTGCACCCAGCCCTGATTGTTTTTTGAGTGTTGAACCAGACTTGCATCCTTGCATAAACCCCACTGGTCAGATGTGTTATCCTTTTCATATTGTTGGAAACAGATGATCTGTGCAGCAAAGAAAAATTAGCACTGAGACAAAGGATCTCTCAGCAAGCAATTTTTACTTCCTGTAGGAAGGGTACTCTCTCTAGCCATCTTGCCACAAGAGTACAATGAACAAAGGAAAAGCAGACATATTTATCCCTTACACATTTGGGGTCGTCCTCACTGCTGTGTCTGATCTCTGTTGGCTGGAGCCAGACCTCACTATCTAAACTAAAACCCAATTGGCTAACAACTTAAAACTTTTCTAAACAGGTAAAAGCAATGGAGAGCTGGGACATGCCTGTGAGCACGTCCAGCACAGATATCTTGCTTAAAGTACAAGGACATAGAATGTGCTACGTGCCTGTAAGCACGGCGTGTCTCACAGCTACATAGGATAGGGCTTCACAAAGAGTTATTAGCACACTTACAATTTATTCTTTAACAAGAAATTGAAGAGGAACTTTTAGTTCCCACACATATATTGCTGGATTTGATTTGCTGATATTTGATTGATGATTTATGTGTCTTTGTTCATGGGGAATATTGCTCTATAGCTTTCTTTTCTTGCAATGTCTGGTTTTGATATCAAGGTAACGTTGACCTCATAAAAAGGGTTGTTAATTTTTCCCTCCTCTTCTATTTCCTGGAATAGACTGTGCAGAGCTGGCGTTGATTTTTGTCTTAAGCATTGGTAGAATTCACCAGGAAAGTCCTCTAGGCCTGGACTTTGTTCCCGCCGTTATTAGGTTTTCCACAACAAATTGAATTTCTTTAATATATACGGTACCATCTATTTTTTCTTAAGTGAACTTTGATAACTGTCTTTAAAGAAATTTGTTCATTTTTTTCTAAGTTGTAAAATGTGTGAACATAAAATTGTTTGTCACATTCTTTTTGTTTATTTAGAGACAGGGTCTCACTCTGTCACTCAGGCTGGAGTGCAGTGGTGCAATCACAGCTCACTGCAGACTAACTCCTGGGCTCAGGCAATCATCCCACTTTAGCCTACCAAGTAGCTGGGATTACAGGCCCACCCGAGCACGCCCAGCCATCTGTTTGTTTGTTTATTGTAGGAAGTCTTCTTGCAGTGTTCCCTATCTCATCATCTGCCTAATTGCAGAAACCAGAAACCTCAAACCCTCACCCCCAAATCCAGCCTGTCCCTCCGTTAGTCAATGTGATCGCTTTGCACTGTCTATCCCATCGACTTTCCTGCAGCGGCTGCCATCCCCACCAGCACCAGCAGCAGCCCCGCCACCCACGTCACTGCCTCCGTGGCCTTCTGACTACTCTGCCCACGTGCAGGCCAGCAACTCTCCTATCTGCTCTATGGAGGGAGCTGGAATGCGCTTTCCAAAGGTCACAAGCCTGATTGCGTCATCCCCCTGCTTAAAACTCTTCAAATATTTTCTTTCTTTCTTTTTTTTTTGAGACAGAGTCTTGCTCTGTGGCCAGGCTGGAGTGCAGTGGCACAATCTCAGTTCACTGCAACCTCTGCCTCCCAGGTTCAAGCAATTCTCCTGCCTCGACCTCCTGAGTAGCTGGGACTACAGGTGTGCGCCACCACACCCAGCTAATTTTTGTATTTTTTGGTAGAGACGGGGTTTCTCCATGTTGGCCAGGATGGTCTCGATCTCTTGACCTCATGATCCACCCACCTCAGCTCCCGAAAAGTGCTGAGGTAACAGGCGCGAGCCACCACGCACAGACAAAATTCTTCAAATATTTTCTTTTTTTTTTGGATTAATACCAACTTTCTTTTTTTTTTTTTCTTTTCTTTTTCTTTGAGACAGGATCTTGCTATGTCACCCAGGCTAGAGTACAGAGGTGTGATCACAGCTCAACGTGGCCTCTAACTCCCAGGATCAAGTAGTCCTCCTGCCTTAGTTTCCTGAGTAGCTGGGACCACAGACACGTCCACCGAGCCCAGCTAATTTTCAATTTTTTTTTTTTTTGGTATAGACAGGGTTTTCCTATGTTGCCAGGCTGGTCTCGAACTCCTGGCCTCAAGCGATCCTCCCGCTTTGTCCTGTTAGAGCACTAGGATTACAGGTATGAGCCACCACACCCAGCCTATAACATTCTTTATTAAACTTTTAGTATCTATAGGATCCGTAATGATATCCCTTCTTT
>NW_016107801.1:1314884-1316495 GCF_001604975.1 Cebus imitator
TTTTTTTTTTTTTCTTGATTAGTTTGATCAGAGACTTGTCAATTATATCAATTATATTAATCTTTCCATAGAAGCAACTTTGGTTTCCTTGATTATTTTTTCCTAATGCTTTTCTTTTTTTTCAGGGACTTCTGCTCTTATCTTTAGTGCTTCCATTGGTTTGCTCTAAGGCTTTTGTTTGTTTTTGGTTTTGTTTTTTTGAGACAAAGTCTGCTCTGTCGACCAGACTGAAGTGCAATGGCATGATCTCTGCTCATAGCAATCTCCACTTCCCAGGTTCAAGCGATTCTCCCACCTCAGCCTCCTGAGTAGCTGGGATTACAGGCATGCACCACCATACCCAGCTAATTTTTTGTATTTTTAGTAGAGACGGGGTTTCACCATGGTGGCCAGGCTGGTCTCAAACTCCTGACCTCAAGTGATCCACCTGCCTCAGCCTCCCAAAGTGCTGGGATTACAGGCGTGAGCCACCACACCCAACCCGCTTTAAATTTAATTTGTTTCTTTTTCTAGTTTCTAACAGTGGAAGCATAGATCACTGATTTCCATTTTTAAGGTAAGCATTTAATGCTATGAATTTTCCCTTAATCATTGTTTCAGCTGTATCACACAAAGTCGATATGTGCTGTTCAGACACATTATAAGAAGTTCGTATAGTTTATTTTGGTGCAAAAAACGTTGAAACTCCTGTGTAGCTTATTCATAGCACGCACTTTCCATGGAGTTGTTGAAGACCCCCAGAACCCCGTGCTACAATCCCATTTTAATTTTTTAGTCATCTATTGATCCATGCGACAAACATTGCAACGCTCAGTGTCTATAAAGCATTATGCTGGTCTGGTCAGAGAGACGGCTGTTAACCAAGCTATCACGTAAATAAACATAAGCTGCTGTGAGGCGGAGGTTAAGGAGGATGCAGCCTCTGGAGGCTGAGGAAGAGCTACAGCATGGCAGCCGGACGGGCGAGCGCAGAGCCCTCTGCAGAAGCAGGACCTTCAAGGGGTTGCAGGAGGAAGAGGAGGGGCTTCTGGGCCTGTGGTGAAGCTGGAGGGGTCAGCAGTGGCCAGCCTACGCAGGTCTCTGCAAGTCAGGTAGGGAAAGCTGGCATGGGCCAGGTGCAGTGGCTCACACCTGTAATCCCAGTGCTTTGGGAGGCTGAGGCAAGAGGATTGCTTGGGGTCAGGAGTTAGAGACCAGCCCCGGTAACACAGCAAGACCCCCTTTCTACTGAGAAATACAAAAATTAGCCACGTGCTGGCACACACCTGTGTGTGGTCCTGGCTACTCAGGAGGCTGAGGCGGGAGGATCACCTGAGCCCTGGAGGGCGAGGCAGCAGTGAGGCGTGATGGCGCCACTGCACTCCAGCGTGGGTGACAGAGCAAGACCTTGTCTCAAAAGAAAAACTAAGAAGTGAAAAAAGAAAGTTGGTGTTAACATAAAGAATAACAGGCAATATTTGAAGAGTTTGAAGCAAGGAGATGATGCAATGGCGTATGTGTTTTGGAAAGGTCACTCGGCTTCCCTCCATAGAGGCAGAGGTGCCAGAGCACATGTGGGCAAAGTAGTTAGACGTCACTTAGGCCGGGTGCGGTGGCTCACGCCTGTAATCC
>NW_016107801.1:1318650-1330382 GCF_001604975.1 Cebus imitator
GTCCAACTTGTTGATTCCCGGCGCTAGAATCTGAGCAACCCACTGCGCCGGCCAAAACAGCAGCGTTAAGATTGATGGTGCTTTTCTGACTCTGCACCAAGAACCGCCACACCAAGGCAGCGGCAAAACCACCTCATTGGCCTCAAGAGTCGCGCTGGCGACCCATGGGGCTCCTCCGCTGGGAATCTCCTGGTGCGTGAGCAACAAAAATTCACCTGAAAGCGTGGCGTCCTCTGGTTCTCTGCGCTTTCACTGGGAGCTACAATCCCGAGCTGCTCGTGATCAGCCTTCTTGGATCTCTCTCTTTATATTTGATTTGAGATGGAGTCTCTCTCTGTCACCCAGGCTGGAGAGCAGTGGTGTGATCTCAGCTCACCGCAACCTCCACCTCCCAGGTTCAGGCAGTTCTCCTGCCTCAGCCTCCTGAGTAGCTGGGATTATAGGTGCGCACCATCACATCAGGCTAATTTTTGTCATTTTTTTTTTTTTTTTGAGATGGAGTTTTTGCTCTTGTCACCCAGGCAGGAATGCAATGGTGCAATCTCGGCTCTCTGCAACCTCTGCCTCCTGGGTTCAAGCAATTCTCCTACCTCAGCCTCCCTAGTAGCTAAAGTTATAGGTGCCCACCACCAAGCCTGGTTAATTTTTTTTTTTTTGTATTTTTAGTAGCGACAGAGTCTCACCATATCAGCCAGGCTGCTCTCGAACTCCTGATCTTAGGTGATCCACCCGCCTCAGCCTCCCAAAGTGCTAGGATTCCAGGGGTGAGCCTTGGCGCCCGGCCAGAAGCCACTTTAGTCAAGTAGGCAATGAGGTGGACTCAGAAGCTGGCGCTGCTGTTGGTGGTGATGGCAGCTGCTCTAGGAAAATCGATGAGAAAAACAGTGTAAAGTGGTCGCATGGACTGTCGCAGGGGCAGACTGGATTTGGGGGTGAGGGTTTGAGGAACATTAGGTTTCTGGTTTGTGTAATTAAGTAGATGGTGAGATAAGGACCCTGCAAGAGGACTTCCTTTTTCCTGTGGTTGTGCGTGTGCAGATTTTTTTGGTTGTTGTTAAGGCAGTGAAGATGTGCAAACAGGAAGAATCTCATTTTTTTAACCTAATGCCTTCATTCAAGTTATTTATATGTGTATTTCCTCAATTAGCTTATAAGCGCTTTCAGTCCAGGAAACACTTTTTATTTTCAAATATAACCCCAGAGCTAAGCTCATAGGTTTGTTTGTTTAATAGCATGGCTTTCCTTAAATTAAAAAACAAAGAAAAAATGTTTTAAACAAAATTAAGCACAGCAACATTAAAACACACACACACACACACACACACACACACACACACTTTCAATATCAGTAAGACACAGCACAAGATTCAAGGAAATAAATGTAGAGGCGCTATTAGTACTTTTGCTGGCTGAGCACTGTGGCTCACGCCTGTAATCCCAGCACTTTGGGAGGCCGAGGCGGGCAGATCGCAAGGTCAGGAGTTCGAGACCAGCCTGACCAACATGGCGAAACCCCGTCTGTACTAAAAATACAAAACTTAGCCAGGCACAGTGGTGGGTGCGTGTAATCCCAGCTACTCAGGAGCCTGAGGCAGGAGAATCACTTGAACCCAGGAGGCGGAGGTTGCAGTGAGCCGAAATCATGCCAACCTTGACAACAGAGTAAGACTCCATCTCAAAAAAAAAAAAAAAAAAGTCGTATTTTTGCTAACTTGGACTATCAACGCTTAATCCAACCTTGACCTTATTTTTCAACTATATAATAAAGGCTTAAAAATATTCAGAATCTCTAAAGTCAGAACTAATTTTTAGAATTTGAAAAAAAAAAGTTTTCTTATTGCGTTTTTTGCTTTTATTTTTTTAGACAGAAAAAAAATCTTACTGTGTTTTTTGATTCTTTTTTTTTTTTTCCTGCTCTTGTTGCCCAGGCTGGAGTGCAATGGCATGATCTCAGCTCACTGCAACCTCTACCTCCTGGGTTCAAGTGATTCTCCTGCCTCAGCCTCCCAAGTAGCTGAAATTACAGACGTGTGCCACCATGCCCCGCTGTTTTTCTATTTTTAGTAGAGATGGAGTTTGACCACATTGGCCAGGCCGGTCTCAAACTCCTGACCTCAAGTGCTTCACCTGCCTTGGCCTCCCGAAGTGATGGGATTACAGGTGTGAGCCACCACACCTGGCTGCTTGTTTGTTTTTTTAAGAGACAGGGTCTCACTATGTTGCTCAGGCTGGTCTCAAACTCCTGGCCTCAACTCATCCTCCTGCCTCGGCCTCCCAAAGTGCTGGGATGGGAACACAGGCATGAGCCACTGTGCCCGGCTGATGTGTTGTGTTTTAATTTTCGTTCAAATCCAATATGTTGTAATTTCCGTTGCTGTTAGCCATTCCCTTGTATCCCTGAGCAGACAAGATAAGCAGTGGCTGGGGGACAGACAGGCAGGGACTCTGGGATTCTGTGCTGCCCCACGCCAATCCCCAGAGAACACTACGAGGGAGAGAGTCTGCGCCAGGCTTCCCAGGCCCTCCTGAACGCCTTCCCAGCACAGACTCTCAGGCCATCCTGCCTGGGGTGGCATTAGGGCTGCCACCTTCCTCATGCTGGGCCCCCTTAGCACCCAGGAGCCACTTCACCCTCGCTCCAAGGGGAATGGCTGCTTCCGTGGGTGGCTCTGGGTCCGCTGGCCTCACTGCTGGCCAGGGACAGTGGGTTAGCACCTCCTAGTCTTGGTGTCCCTGAGCCCACGGTGCCCACTTTGGAGTAGGGAGCGTTAGGATTCCTTATCCAAGGTCACCCAGCCAGGAGGGTCTCGTGTCAGAGCAGAAGTGGGAGAAGCGTCTTCCGGAGGCGTCCGCAGGGCTCGGGGAAGGCCCGCTGCAGGACGCAGTGGCACAGGGAGCCAGGCTGGCTGGGGTGCCTGGTGCCAGCATTGCCTACTCCATTCACTCTTGCTTTCCTATGGAACCTAGGTGGGCATCTGTGTTTCTGAGCCAAGAGGAGAGGACACATTTGGGAAGAAATGCCGGGTCCTGAACCACAGCTTCACCCACAGCCAGCTGCGATCCTGGCATGGGAGCTGGCTCTGCTTATGGGCCAAGGCAGGCAGGGGGGATGACCCAGAGCCCTACCACCATGCTCACCTTGGACCCCTCTTGTTACTCCTGAAACGAAAAAGGGAAGTGGGGGAGAGAGTGCGGGCAGCGGGCAGCACGCAGGACCTGCCTCAGGCACTGAGATGGCAGGGGGTGGGTACCACTCCCAGGAGGCTCTGCCCCACACTGCCCTGCCCTGCGCGAGTGTGCCTTTTCCATGAGTCCCCACCGGCCACAGGTGCCTGCCCTGGGCCCTTGGCTGGGGGCAGTGGCTGGCAGGGCCCCAGCTGAGTCCCTGTGCCACCCCCGCAGGCAGGGCCCCTGGCGCAGCAGCCTCCCCCAGCCCTTTGTGCAGACGGCTCCCAGGCTTCCCAGAACTTGCCAGTGGCATCGTGTTCTTGTGCCAAATTAGCCACACTTAACTCAAGAGCCCGCGGCAGGAGCTGACTCACTCACTGGAGACCACTCGAAACGCACAGCCCCCCAGAAGCCCGCGCTCTGCTGAGGGCCCGGCTGCAGCAGGAGCTCATTTGAGGGGGCTTCAGGCGGAGGGTGGGGGCTCCAGCCGTTTAAGGAGGCAGCTGTGCCCGCAGCTTCGATCCAGCTCTGGGAGGGCGGCTCAGTCGTTCTGCCCTAAGAGCAGCCCCGGGCAAGAGGAGACGGTGGCAGGTCTAACCCTCAGGCTGTCCAAGTCGGGCACCAGGAGGGACGAAGCCTTGTCTCCCTCCTGAGTCTTCCTGTCAGCCTCTCTGGGTGGCTTGAGAAAGGTGAACCCAGGGGGCTCAAGCCCTGGGGGAAACCAAGGCGGCTGTGGGTCCCAGGGCACAGCCCGCACAGCCCCAGCTAGGTGTCGCTGCTGAACGCCTTGGGCAGTCCCCTGATCCTCTAGGACACTGAGTTTCATGGTAAACTAGGCCTCCGCATTCCCACCAAGCATCCACCAGGAGTGACCCCCGAGCAGAGACGTGGAAGCCCAGAGAACCCCCCCACTGCATCTCCCCAACCCAGCCCACCTCACAGGGTGTCCCCCAGCAGCCTGACTCATGGCACTGTCTCCTGGTGCTCCTGATGCTCATGCTGTCCCCAACCCCGAGGCCCCCCAATGTCACCGACGGACTGGCAGAAGGCCTGCTGGTTGGGGCCAGTGCACTGCAGGGGTGAAAGTCTAAGAAGGCAGGTGTAGGGGCTCTCAGATGAGTTCCGCCTGGGCTCAGGCCCTACTCCACTGCTCTCTGGCTGTGTTTCTTCAGGCAAGCTTCTGACCCTCTCTGAGCCTCGGTTCCTCATCCATTACCTGGGAATAATCACGCCTGCATCACTGCATCTGAAGGATCAGCCTGTGGACACCTGCTGAACAACTGAACCACAAAATGAGTGAGTGTGTGAATGGGTGAATGAGAAATGCATGTGTGAGTGACGAGTGAATGACTGGGTGCCTGCTGACCGCACTCAGCACTGCATGCCAGCGGCTGGTGGTTTCAGCTTCTTGGGACGTTCCTTGGGGAAGGGACCCCGGTGGGGGAGCCGCTGTGCAAATGAGAGCCCAGAGACAGTGGCCTGACCCAGCATGGTCCCCTCCCACCCACGACCGCTGCCTCCTCCAGCCACAGTGGCCTCACCTGTTGGCCCCAAACATTAACTCCTGGCTCACTGAACAGCGGGGAGGTGGTAAAAGTCAAGTTCTCTGCCGAGGGAGCCTGGTCTGCGGCGTTACCACCTCTCTACCCACCACAGCAGTGCTGATGCCTCCAAACTCTGCTACGGTCTGTTTCAGACCAATGGTGGTGGCCCACGCCTGTGGTCCCAGTGCTTTGAGACGCGGAGGCGGGAGATGACTTGAGCCCAGAAGTTTGAGACCAGCGTGGGCAGCACGGTAGGAATCCTGCCTCTACCAAAAAAAAAAAAAAAAATTGATTAGCTGGGCACAGCGGCTCACACCTGTGGTCCCCGCTACTTGGGAGGCCAAGGCAGGAGGATGTCTTGAGCCTGGGAAGCTGAGGCAGCAGTGAGCTGAGATGGTGCACTGCACTCCAGCCTGGCTGGCAGAGTGAGACCCTGTCTCAAAAATACAATAAAATCTGTGTTTTATTAAATTAAAAAGTTATACATAAGGGAAGTCCCAGCCAGCCACTTTGGGGGACACCTCCCAAGGGAAGATAGCACCCTCAGACTTCAAGCCCCGGAGCCAGAGCCCCGCCTGGTAGATGCCTGCCCGAAGCTGGAAGCCCCACTCTGAGGGAACAGGAGGACAGCAGTTCGGCCTTGGGAAGAGGCAGGAGAAGCACTCCAAGCAGTGTCCTGCTTCCAGCCACTCCAAGGATGGGGACGTCTGGGCTGCGCTCCACACCCAGAACCCGGCCCCTCAGAGCCGCCCGACAGGAGCCAGCCCGTGGACTGAGGGCCGACGGCAGCGAGGAAGGAAGTCATCCCGAGGCCTGGGAACCTGCCGGGCCCGTGGTCAGTCCCCCGAAGGCTCCCGGGGCCTCCACAGCTGGGGAGTGGGGCGAGAGGGGGGCTTAGAGTTGAGCTGGCTGAAATTCTGCCCTGTAGCATGCAGTTCCTTCTCTGCCACGAGCCTCTCCATGCTGGGCGTTGTGCCAGCCTCTTCATGGGTAAAAGGGAGACCCGAAGCCGCGGGCAGCTCTGTCACCAGGACCCAGCCTCCGCACTCAGAGAGGCCTCAGCATTTACTGTGGGAACACACAGGCGCTGGAATCGGGGCCCAGAGCTGCACCATCCAGCACGGTGCTGCCGGCCGTGCTGGCCCCGAGTGCCCACAGGTGACCGGCCCTTAAGGGGACCCTGTGTATATGAAATACAGCCCCCTCCCAAAGACTCAGCAGGAAAATGACTGCAGGAGGCATTGCTCTGTGCTGATGACCTGTGGAGAGGACCACATTTGGGGCATGTTGAGTTCAAAGCTCATTATTTAAACTAACAGCATCTGTCCGGTTTCCTTTTGCACGAGGCTATTACAAAATTGAAACTTTGCTGTGTGGCTCACACGCATCCTGGTTCCTGTACAGCGCTGGTCTGGAACCCAGCTGCAGGGAGGCGGGTGGGGGATGGTGGGACGGAGAGGCACAGGGCCTTGGGGACACACTTGAGAGGGCACTGGCCACAGGGAGCCCAGCAGGGGGGCGCATGGCTGCAAGGAGGAGCCCCTGTCCCACTCTGCTCAGTGCCCTGCGCCTCAGCCCCAGCTTCTGGTCTCCCTGCTCGGGGCTTGGCCTTCCTGGTCTCCGAGCAAGGCCTTGGGGTCCTGCGCCTGCCATGTGCCTGGGCTGGGGAGGCTGCCTCAGGCCTGCTTTGCACCGAGGGAAGGAGGGAGAGGACAGGACAGCCCATCCTCCCATGGCAGGGCCACCTCGGCCACCCCTCCAGCCTCTGCTTCAAGACCAGCAGCGCACCTCCCTCAGCTGCCACCCCCTTCAGACAGCCGCGGAAAATGAATTAGCAATTAGCTCTCCCTCCCCGTCGCACACCCGCTGGATGCCTGCTCCCTCGCCGCCTTTCCCGCCTCCCTGCTCTCCTTTCCCTCCCTCCCTCTTCTCTTCCTCTCCCTCTCTCTGCCTCTCCCTCCCTCTCTCTCTCTTTCTCCCGACCTCCTTCTCCACTCTCGATTTCTGCCCCTCTCCCTCTGTCCTCTGACCCCCGCCGTGGTCCCCCGCCTGCTCTGCCCATCCACTCTCCCTCTGTCTCCCCGTCTCTCCCTCTGTGTCTGTCTCTCTGTCCCTGTCATCTGTCTCTCTCCCTCTCTCTCTCTGTCCTCTCGCCCTGCCCTGCAGTCTGCCCCGTCTCTGTCCCTCCACTGTCCCTCCGTCTCTCCCTCCCTCCACCCCGCCCCGCAGCCCCTAATAGCCCCGGCAGGGCGGGCAGCAGAGCTCGCCGCCACAGTAACAAATCTTCCATATTACTCCCTCTCCTTTATTTACACGGGGCACACAGTAGCAATTCAATCTGAAAAAGTGCCGTGTTTTCAGAGGCGCGCAGCCCAAGAAATTGATGTTTGTGTTAATCAATCTTGTGGAAGCCTGCGGGGTTCAGAGAGGTGTGACGCAGAGATTTCTTCTATTGATTAACTGAATTCCGGGCAGGGGGGATGGGGAGAAAATCAAACCCCCTGAGTCCCCGGACGCTCTGAAGACAGGTCAGACCCCCTGCCAACCCCTGCCCAGCCTGAGGTGTAGGGGGGTCCCCTGGGCTCTGAGCCCCCATAATGTCCTCTTAGCTCAGCCTCAAGCTGGGCTAGGGGTCAGGACTCCAACTCCGAGGCCGGCTGTGGCTGGCTCGAGGGGGACCTTGGGGTCACCCCTCTGCTGTCTGGAAAGGCTGGAGACAACCCTGTCTCTAGCCCCCTCCCACTGCCCACCTGGCAGGTCAGAAGCTCTGGGCCTCCATCCTGAGGACGCTGTGCGGCCCCACAGCCAGCGTGTCCCGAAGCTGGGGTCCAGACATGAGCAGCAGCCCCTTCCCGGCTTCCCTGAACCTCCGCCCTGCCCCCGCTGTGGAAAGTCTCTGGCGCTGGCTGGGAGCCGCCCATCTGCTGGCTTGGCCAGTGGAAATGAGGCAGCCATGTGGGTATGGGAGCCAGCGTGTCCTCCTAGATGGCCACCTACACTCCCATAATCCAAGACTCAGACTCTGCGGATGGCTAGAGGAGCGTCTGTGACCTCCTCCCTGGGCACCTGGGAGGACCAGGAGGCGGCAATCAAGAAGGAGCTGTGGACCCACAGGAGAGATGAACAAACACGCAGTGTCAGAAGGCTCTGCATGTGGATGGCGCCTAAAAGGTGACCTCGGAAAGTGACACTGCCGTTCACGGTTCTCATTAAGGGGGTGGGCCAGACAGTGTTCATCAAACCCATTTTATGGACGGGAACACTGAGGCTCTGACAAGGGATCACCCAGCTAGAGAAGGACAGAGCCAGGACTTGCAACCAGGCGTCAGGACCCCAGGGTGGGTCCTCCCTTCCAAGTTTCCTGGTCCTCAGGAGTCCAAGACCTGGGCCTGGCCATGATCCTCGTTACCCAGGGAGGTTTTGGGAGATGCAAGGTACACTAGCTCCAGACAGGGTCGGCCGTCTGAACACTCTCCAGATGGCTGAAGTTTTGCACATCTGGGGAGGAGGGCAGTGCCCAACAGGTGCATCAGGAGAACCATGAAATCACTCCTCCCTCTCCAGGACAGAGCCTTGGAGCCGTCTTCCAGAAGGCATTCATGTTAAAGCAACCTGTACCAAGGCGTCCCTCTCCTGTCCTATGGCATTGTCACCACCGACTGACCACCTGCTGGATGCCAGAGACTGTACTCTCAGTACCTGTGACCCTATCCCAGAAGCACCGTCCCATCCCATGGAGGCAAAAGCTGGGAACAGGGACTGACCTCTTTTTTTTTTTTGAAATGGAGTTTCTTTCTTTTGCCCAAGCTGGAGTGCAGTGGTGTGATCTCGGCTCACTGCAACCTCTGCCTTCCAGTTTCAAGCGATTCTTCTGCCTCAACCTCCTGAATAGCTGGGACTACAGGTGCCTGCCACCACACCCGGCTAATTTTTATATTTTTAGTAAAGACAGGGTTTCACCATATTGGCCAGGCTGGTCTTAAACTCCTGACCTCATGATCTGCCTGCCTCAGCCTCCCCAAGTGCTGGGGTTCCAGGTGTGAGCCACCGTGCCTGGCCAAGCCGATCTCATCTCAATAGTGAGAAGTCGGGGTTCCTCCACAGGCAGTGGTGGCTTTCTTAGGACGCCGAGAGATGGCAGGACTGGCATCTCCCTGTTTCTCCCGCAGTCCTGTGATGGTGGGACAGAAAGCGCCGGGGCAGGAGCAGAAGGGATTCCTGCCCTGCCTGGGCCTCTGGCTCCCAGGTGGGCTCTGGGGGTCAGGCACGTTGGCCCCGCTACCTGACCTCAGCAGTGGCCACCACCCGGGCATGGTGATAGGAAGCAGGTTTCTGGCACCATCGGGTGTGGCCTTGTCCAGAGCAAGCATGACCTCCATGCCCCTTGATGGAGTGTGATGGAGAAGGTGCAAGATCCCGTGGCTTGGCTGGTTTTTTTAGGGGGCGGTGCTAGGCCATGGTGAGGGACAGACATGGGGATCCAGAGTCCTGTCTGCCCTGAACACTCCTGGGCTGCTGCCCTGGGCCAGCTCCCCTCATGCTCACTGTGACCCCCTCAGAAGGACTTTCCGGTGACACCGCAGAGCTGAGCCCTCAGCGAGGCGCCCAGCCCCTTGGCCCTGAAAGGAAGTGGATGTTTAAGGACGGGCTTTTTAAAACTACTAATTGGGTGACTCTTGCCCCATTTCCTTGCACAATCTCACACACACACTTGCATATCTTGCCGATTTTCCAACAAACAAAGTGTCGTTTGTGTTACTGCAGCAGAATGTCCTGTTTAGACCGACGTGAGCCAGCAGGGCTGACCCTGAACTGTCCTACCACGAAACGCACTTCCAGGAAGAGTTCATTGGACCAATATGTAACCCTCAGCCGGAAGGCCCCCGAGAGCGCCGAGCAGAGCCCGGAAGGGCTCCCACCCCAGCCCCAGCCCCAGCCATGCCATGACCACGCCTGGTCCGGAGCCACTGTCCCAGCACCCCCTCCCAGGCCTCGCCCTTCAAACCACCCAACACACACACCCCTAGACCATCAAGGAAAGAGTGACAGTTCAAGTGCAAATGTAAACTGTACAGACCGAGGCAAAACGAAAGGACAAAGACAGTCTTGGGGAAACATTTGTAACCCACACAGTAGAAAAAGATTTTACATTATTACTACAAAGAGCTCTTGCCAATGCATGTAAAAAGAGGGCGAGGCCAGGCGCGCTGGCTCACGCCTGGAATCCTAGCACTTTAGGAGGCCGCCGCGGGCAGATTGCTTGAGCTCAGGTGTTCAAGACCAGCCTGGGCAACATGGTGACACCCAATATTTACTTTAAGAATAAATAAATAATTAGCCGGGCGTGGTGGCGTGTGCCTGTAGTCCCAGCTACTCTGGAGGCTGAGGCAGGAAAATCCCTTGAACCCAGGAGGCAGAGACTCCAGGGAGCTGACATCAGGCCACTGCACTCCAGCCTGGGTGACAGAACAAGACTCCATCTCCAAAAAAAAAACAGGGCGAAAACTAGGCAAAGGCCAGGAACACCAGTTCACACAATTACAGCCCACAAGCACGTCCACTGTGGAACTGCACAAAGCTCCAAATTTAAAAATTAAGAGGACAGGCCTGGCGCGGTGATGCACACCTGAAATCCCAGCACTTCGGGAGGCCAGGGCGGGCAGATCACTTGAGGTCAGGAGTTTGAGACCAGCCTGACCAACATGGAGAAACCCCGTCTCTACTAAAAATACCAAAAAAAATTAGCCGAGTGCCATGGTGTACACCTGCAGTCCCAGCTACTTGGGAGGCTGAGGCAGGAGAATTGAACCTGGGACGCAGAGGTTGCAGTGAGCCGAGATCCCGTCACCACAGTCCAGCCTGGGCGACAAGAGCGAAACTCCGTCTCAAAAAAAAAATTATTAAGACAAAGACATCTCTTTACCTTACTAAATGGGCAATGATTTTGATGTTAATGACATGAAGGGAAAAGGCAGTTTCCTTTCTGGAAGGAAACAGAGTAGCAATGTTCACCCACACACAACACATCCCACACGTGGCAGCCCCGTGGCCCCGGCGTTTGATTTCTTGCCTTCCTGATGAGAGGCACGGGCCAGGGTGTTTGTCTGATGTGGTGTTTCTCAGGCAGAGACCTTCAAACAGCTCGTCTGTGGGAGGGCGCAGCCAGGTGCAGCAGGCAGGTTTTCGCTTGTTTTATAAAATGTAACTCTTTGTGGTTATTTTTTTCTCTCTTTTTTTAGAGATGGCCGTCTAGCTGTATCGCCCAGGCTCCCATCCCAACCTCGGGAGGAGCTGGGGCCACCAGCGCCAGCTAGCATGCCCAGCTAATTTTTAAAACGTGTTTTGTAGAGATGGGGGTCTCATTATGTGGCCCAGCTGCACTCAAACTTCTGGGCTCAGGGATCCACCTGCCTCGGCCTCCCACAGTGGGGATCACAGGCTAAGACACACTACACACGCCACACACGCCACAAACCACACACCACTCAGAGTCACGTGGCAGAAGATCTCATGAAAGGATGTGATAGAGAAAACAGTGAGGCACGGGCCCCAGTGACAGAAACACCCCCACCACCCTCAAACACATGTGCGCACACCACACACACAACACGGAGCACACCACACCACACACATCACGTCACACATACACCACACAAATACCAAACACCACACACATACCACATATGCCACACACACCACACGCCACACCACATATACGCCACACACATGCCATACACACAACACACACACAACACACAGCACACCATACCACACCATACACATCACACATCACACATATACCACACAAATACCAAACACCACGCACATACCACACACACCACACATACACCACACACTGACACCACACACACACACCATACTCAACACCACACACACATCACACATACCACACCGCACACACACACATAGTACACACACACACAGGGAAAATAGTGGCAAAAATTTACCGGAAAATATTGACGGGGTGGTCCAGTTGACTTTCTTTTTTAATTTTTTTTT
>NW_016107801.1:1330617-1335806 GCF_001604975.1 Cebus imitator
TCACCATGTTGGCCAGGATGGTCTCGATCTCTTGACCTTGTGATCCACCCGCCTCGGCCTCCCAAAGTGCTGGGATTACAGGCGTGAGCCACCGCGCCCGGCTTTCTTTTTCTTTGTAACATTCTTGGAGTGCTTTTCTTTTTTTTAAAGACAGTCTCACTCTGTCGCTCAGGCTGGAAATGCAGTGGGACAATCACAGCTCGCTGCAGCCTCGACCTCCCAGGCTCAAGCAATCCTCCTCCCTCAGCCTCCCAAGTGGCTGGGACCAGAGGCACACGCCACCACACCTGGCTCATTTTTTTAATTTCTCAGTACAGACGGGGCTTCACCATGTTACCCAGCTGGTCTCAAATTCCTCAGCTCAAGGGATTCACCCACCTCGGCCTCCAAAAGTGCTGAGATTATGGGCATGAGCCGCCACGCCTGGCCTATTCTTCCACATTTTGAGTAACGACTCTGTTTCACTTTTCTCATGACGATAAAACACTCAACATGACTGCCTTTCAACAACTCCTTGCAGAGCTGGGAAAGGGGCTGTGGTCTGGCTCCTGGGAGTCCTATGTGCAAAGCCAGCCACAGCTTGCCTGCCCACCCGAGTGACTCCACCCCTGGCCGCAGCTCTCACCTAGAACCAGGTGTGACACCTGCACCTGACCCCACCCACTGCCGCAGAGGGCGGAACTGGAGGATAGCTGTGATCAGGCCATCCCAGGCCGGTGCCCTGTCATCATCTCAGTTCCAGGCAGTGGCCTTCGAAATCAAGGCCACCCTTTGCCACCTGATGATCTGCTGTTCACCCCTCAGGTCCCGGCACAGGGATCCCACATCCCACGCACCTCTCAGCTGCAGCAGGACCCGTGAGCAGGTGGCAGCTGCGACTTGTGCTATGCCCACCTCACAGGTGAAGACAGGCCACCTCCAGGAGTGCCCTGAAAGCAAGAGGATGTCCGCCTTCAGCCCTGCCTGGGCATGTGCCCCAGTGACCCCAAAACTCTGTGGGTCCTGCAGGCGGCACAGTGGGGAGTGCACGCTGCCAAGTCCCTCGCACCTGCCCCCGACATGATCCTGGGGCAGAGGGAGGCCACCTCGCCCCTACCTGCTCTCTCTTGTAGGGGACTCTGCCTCCCTTTCTCCCTACTTGGGCTCCGTCTCCCGTCCTCCGAGTCCCAGCCCCCACAGTCCGGTGGGTTACTGCCCTGAGCCAGACCCCGCTGCGGCCCCGGGATTACGCCATGAACAGCCAGCCCTAGAGGAGGCTGCACGCTGGGAGGGGACTGGTGCAGAGATGGCTGTGCACATGGGGACCTGTTCCCATCGTGAGAACAGGGGGTGGATCCGATGGGACACAGGGACGCCGAGGCCAGCCAGGGAAGGCCTTGCAGCTGTGGAGAGAGAAGTGAGGGCGGGAGTAGGCACGCGATGCCCTTTGCGTGGCCCAGGCTGAGCAGAGCAGGGGCCATCATGGAGTGGAGCCGGCTCGGCCACCCAGGAAGGAGCCAGGAGGCAGCGGAGGCCTGAGGGACCTTGGGCAGCCCCACAGGGCCTCAGAAGCCAGGCAGGAGCTGGGGTTACCCTGCCCTGGCTAGCCGGGGCGGAGGAGCTCCAGGCTCTGACCTAGGCCGGCTGTCAGGTAGGTAGGAAACGAGGCCAGGACCAGAGTGGCCACAGGAGACCAGGAGGAGACCCGGGCGCGTGGGTGTCTGCGGGGAAGGAGGCGGCAGGGATTCCTCACGGATGGGAGCAGATGTGAGCAAAAGGAAGCCAGCAGGAGTCCGGCCGGGGTTTGGGGCCTGAGCACCTCGGACGGAGCCGGGGAGCTGGCCTGCACCATGGGCAAGGGGCCATCGGACTTGGGCACGGGACACGCTGAGTTGCAGGTGCCCGGGTAGAAAGACAGGGCAGCCCTTGGGGATGGACAAGGGGTGGTGGGGGGGACACACCCAGAGGGCTCAAGAGGGAAGGAAGGGTGAAAGGAGGAGGCTGCGCTCAGGAGGAGACGCACCCCTATACAGAGAGCACGGCTCCCAGGCGAGGGTGAGCTGAGCTGGAGTGGAGGAGATTTGTGGGTGAATGGGGAGGGAGTGGAGGCTGGGAGGGCATCACAGCCCCCAGAGGCTTCTCTGTAAGGAGAACAGGGTAATACTGGGAGGCCAGAGGGGCACGGGTGGGATGGGGGCTCACCGCACAGGGACACATCGAGGGGGCAGTTCCCAAGAGGGGACAGCCACGGAGAGGACACTGCAGGGAAGGAGAGGCTCATCCAGCCCTGGGGATTTTGGGGTGTGAGGTGAGAGGGTGTGAGAGATGCTGGAAGTTGGGGAGGTCGATGTATTGCAGAATATTCAGGAGACCTGAGAGACCACTGGGTGAAACAGGACGGCACGCAGGTGGCCACCGGCTCAGCGGATTCGCAGCCTGAGGCTGAGCCCCGGACAAAGGAAACAGGGTACTTTTCATAACAGGTGTACAGAAGCCAGGACACAGAAGAGCTAGTCATTTGTAACATGTCTTGTGATGTATGTTACATTCGAAATACAGCATTTTGAGAAACATTGTACATTCTTTGGGTGTTATCTTGCCCTGTGACCTTGCAGCTGGTCAGCAAGAAAAACAGGAGCCTTGGGATGCCTGGGAACTTTGCTGAGAAGTGGTGAGGATAGGTAAGGTGGGTTTTACAGGAAGTTAGTTAATTTTAAGCAGAGCCAGGGGTGAGCTTTTATATTAAATACAACACAGTAAACTTTATTTTATTATGCAGCAATTGCAGGCTACCATTACCAAAACCCAGGAACCCAGCCGGAGGGGCACAGGTGGCAGGCTTGCTGTGTCCTTTGCCTGGGCCCTGGGCTGGGGGAGGGCCTAGTCCTGAGGTGCCCAATGGGACAGTTTCCTGGGCTTCGGCACCAAAGTGTTGTGGAAATTCGAGCCAAGAACAGAGAGACCCAGAGACACAAGAGAATCTCTCTTGGAGCTCCGGCCGGCAGCCATTACGGGCCGTAAGGCCACCACCAGCCAGCACCCCATTAAAGAGATTCTCTTGTGTCTCTTGGTCTCTCTGTTCTTCTCAGCTCAAATTTCCACAACAGACAGGTGTGGGGTCAAGATGGGATTGCGGACGTCAGAGGCCCAGAGTGTGAGGGTTGGGGGACATGTTTGGTACCGGGGGAGTGAGGGGCCAAAGGTGACGATGACCAAGTCCATGAGGGAACCGTCGGCTGACGTGGGCAGACGACAAGGCCGGGGTAGGAAGGACCAGCCACAAGGATGTCAAAGCCACGAAGGAAGACAGGGATGGCGGGGCCACCTCCTCAAGGCCAAGGTGGGGAAGGTCTGTACAAGGAGGCGCCTCTGAGTTCCCAAAGCCGCCCACCCCAGCTTCACCCTGTTCCTAGCTCATCCACTAAGGCCTGGGTTCGTTCCCAGCCCAGGGCCTTTGCACGTGCTGGCCCTGACATCTGGAATTCCCCTTCTCCAGCTCTCCGAGTGACCAGCTCCTCCTTGTCCTTCAGATCAAAGCTAAGCATCACCTCTTCCAAGAAGGCTTCCCAGAGCTGCTGGCTGAGACCCGCTCAGCTGCTCCCTGTGCTCTGCGATTTCCTAGCCTGTTCACACAACCCTCACCAGACTCCTCCTTCTAGAAGCCATGCCCATCCATGCCAGCTCTTCCCACATGGGACATCCTGACAGCCCTCCCGAGGGCTTCCCGGCCTCCCAAGAAACCTGAAATGCGCTGTGGCGCGCACCTGGCCCCCCGAGAGCTCATGCCCGCTGGTCACCTCATCCGGTCTTCTCCAGTGCCCACGGTGTGTGCTGGTGTCGTTCAGACTGTGCACACAGGGACTCGTCCGCTCCTAGCCTGGCCCCCTAGAGAGGCGGGGTCACCCCATTTTGCAGAGGAGGAGACGGGAGGCAGGGGAGAGCGCTCCACGCTCAGCAGCACCGGCCCGGGTGCTCAGTCCCACTTCAGCCTACAGGAGGGTAGCCGCTGGGCGGGGTGACGGGTCCCTTGGGCCCACCCTGGACAGCAGCCTGGAAAGAAAGAACACAGGGACCAGGATCCCAAGGTCACAGGGCCATGGGCGGAGGACACTGGCTCCCAGCTGAGCAGAGGCAACAGCAGGGGTTACAGCAGGCCAAGTAAATAGGAGACCCTGGCAGGAAGAGATGAGAGCACGCGGGTATCCGTCAGCCGGCGAGGGTCCTGCAGGGAGCCCGGCAGCCACACGGACTGGCGGCGGAGAGGCGGCCTGTTTGCCACGAGAAGGGCCCACGGCAGGATCTTCGGGCCAAGGAACCCTACAGAGAGCTGTGACCTGGCTCCCAGCCCCCACCTTCCCCATTCTCCCCACACCTCCACGAAGACAGGAGGGCCTGGCTGTGGGACGCTGCGGGTGCACGTGCCTCTAAGGAGACGTTGCTTCATCTGAAATGGGGCCAGTGGCGCCAAACTGAAAGGGGCATGGGGAGGGGCAGTGCCTGGGCATTTGCCCCACCTGGCAGGGCCCATCTCAGCCTCCCTGAGGCCGGGCACACTGTGGGTCTGCAGAGATGCCCTGGCACAGAAGTGTGCTTTGACCCTCAGCCCATGCACCTGTGGGCAGAGCACACTCACCCGGCCACCCCCACGACTGGTGGGCATCCATGCCAGGCCCAGGCAGGCTCCTCTCTCACCTCCACTCCTGCCACCCCTGCCTGAAGCCCCCTCCTTCTCCCCTGCTATCCTCAGCTGTGAGCTCGAGGCCCTTTGGTGGCACCTTTGCCACAAGGCCCCCTGCTGGTGCCCTCTGGACAACACGGCAGGCCGGACCAGGGCAGGAGTGGGGCCTCTGTCGTGGGCACTGCCTCAGGGTCCTGCAAAGAGAGGGAGACCATATCCAGCTTGGGCACCTGGTGGGGGCAGCACAGCCAGCCCAGGAGGCTCCTGGAGGAGAGGGGGCAGAGGCAGAGACCCTGAAGCAGGAAGAACGGGGTGCTCAAGGGGCGGAAAGGAGAGGTGAGGGCCCGAGGGGGCGGCTGTGGTTGGCGTGGATGGTAGGTGCCGTGCCATCTGTGCATTTCATCAGGGCTGACAGAAGGTGCATTGGAAGCACGAAAAAGCCAAGTTTCTCTGGTCCACGAGGCCCTGGGATCATGTGTTCCACGTCACAGTGCCACGCACTGGTGGGCTCAGGGTCTTCACAGATGTGGTT
>NW_016107801.1:1336827-1347586 GCF_001604975.1 Cebus imitator
AGTGGGGGCTTGCGTGGGGACAGAGGCAGAGAAGGGAGCGATGTGGCCAGCAGCCAGGGAGCCCCTGGAGCCTCTAGAAGCCGGGAGAGGCCGGCAGGACCCTCCCCGACGTCCGAGAGACGCCCGGCTTCTTGGGCCTCGAGCACTCAGAATCATTCTCTGTCGTCTGCAGCCTCCCAGCCTGTGGTCACTTGTCACAGCAGCCCCTGGACATCCACAGAGAAACCTCCCTGTGCTCCCCAGGGACAAAGCGGGACCGCGCCCTAGTTATCCGGACCCAGTGTCTGTGCCCTGACCCCGCTGCGTGCGGACCACCCTGGAGTCAGGGCTCCTCCAGGCAGCGCCAGGGCCTTCCCACCTCTATTCAGGGTTCCCACAGAACCCCAAGCACCTCGTCTGAGGCCAGCTGACGGGAGGCGTTTGGTCACCCTGCGCTCTGGAGCCTGTGCGGGGGTCTCGTGCAGCCAGCAGCCACATGCAATGCCTGCAGGGAGCAGCGGCCATGAGCAGCCCCACTCAGCAGGACCGGAAATAGCGGAGGCTGCCGGGGCCACGGGGCAAGGCCAGGGTCCCTGGGTCAGGGTCAAGATGCTCTGGCCAGTGTCCTCCCTGTTCCCCAGGACATTGGGGCCCAGGCCTGTAGCCTGAAAGATGACACCCACGCCGGCTCTCCCATGATCTTGGGCAAAGTGCCTCCCCTGCCTCCTGGTGGGAGCCGGGACAGAGCTGCCCCCAAGTGGACGTGCCCCTCACAGCAGGAGGGGCCAACGGGAGCCCCCACCAGTGACTTCCATGCCTCCCTCACCAAGGACAGCTCTGGGAGCGCCTCCTGCTCCGTCACCCACCTCACAGGGCCCCCCAGCCCCTCGGAACCTGGCACTGTGACATTCCCCGCATGGGCAGGGGCGCCCAGCATGCATCTCCAGATCTGAGCCCCCAGATTTCCAACACAGTGGCTCTTCCTGCCCCTCTCCAGAGCAGCATCTCCCACAGTGGGGGCCATCAGGGAAGGGGACAGCTGGGAGGGGCGTGCTGTTTGCAGAGAATCTGGACTGGCCTCCTCCCCAGGGCAGGGACCAGACGGCAGCACCCGGGGGCCTGGGGAAGACAGATGGGCTGGGAGGGGGCTGCTGGGTGCCTGGAGCGAGTATATCCCCACCCAGGCAGGCCAGCCCCACCCTCTACCTGGAAAACCACCAGGACTCCTTGGGCCGCCTCCTCCATGCTGCCCATCTCTGCCCAAACCACCTCTCCCAGGAGGGAGAAAGCCAGGTCCTGTGGAATCTGACCCCATCACCTTCCTCCTCCCCGGCCCCCCCCAACCCAGGTTCCTCCCCTTCCTTGCTGTTCTGGGGAGGGGCTGCTCTTCCCTGCCCCAGGGCCTTTGCACGGCTGTATCTTCTTACCAGAGCCCTCTTCTTCCCCTCTTCCCGGCAAACTCCAACTTGTTCTTCACACTGTTTCCTCAGGCAGGAGCTCTGCCCACCCCTAAATGAGTTCCTCCAGCTCCCAGGACCCACCTAGAGCTGGCTCTTCCATCCCGCCAGCCCGAAGCTCCAACAGGGCAGGGCCACGTGCCCGTTGGGGACAATCTTCTCGCCAGGGTCCAGCGCAGGGCAGGACACCCACCCCGCCGCGCCGCAGGAAGGAGGCCTCCCTCCCTCAAGGACCCTGCCCTACTCAGACCTCTCGGACCAGAAAGTCCGAGCCCCCTGCAAGCTCGGCCCCCACAGCCACCAACGGTCAAGGGCCTCCCTGCGCCAGGCGCCGGTACCACCCCCAACAGCCCCTACCAAGCAGGCACAGCTTCTCCTGCCATTTACAGCAGAGAAAACGGGTGCAGAGAAGGGAACGGGTGTCCTGGGGTCCTGGGCTTCAGGCAGCCTCACAGCAGCCCAGCTCCACACCTGACTCCTGGGGGACATCCGCTCCCTGGCCAGGATGGGCCCTGCGGGCAGAGGAGAGACACAAGTCCACCCCCCAGTCCCAGGAGCTCGCGTCCTGGCCCCAGCTCTCTGATGGGCAGCGCTTTTCAAAGCGTGTGTCTGCGGAGCCCTAGACCAGGGGTCAGGGGTTATGGCCGCTGCTCCGGGGGGACAGAGGTTTGGGAAGCACTGGGTGGACAAGGGGGAGCAGGCTTCTTCCATGCGGTACCTCTCCAGGCTTTCAGCCACTCTGCATGCTGAACCCTGGGGAGAGCTGCGCGCGGAACTTCCCAAACACCTTCAGCCACAGGTGACGGGCTGTGGCTCCCAGCAGACATCCGTCCCTGCCCTGGCTCTCTGCTAGACACACAGCGCTGCCTTCAGAGCCCTTCTCTCCTCCCCACTAGCTGGGGGGTCCTCTGGCTTCTGCTTTCTCCTCAGTCACAAAGAGGAAGTGACGCACAGCCCCCAGGGCCAGACATCACGCACGTGGGCACCTGGTTCCAGCCCATCGCAGCGGGCACTCCAAGGGCGGGGTCTTGACTGACAGATTCGAGAGAAGGCACACCACCCGTGCCTCGTGTGCTCTGTCCGGCGGCGTTTTCTAAACTAACATCTCCAGTCTCACCAAGGTCTGGTGCCCCAGGGAAGCTTCTGTAAATGTTTCCGCCTCCCCAGGGCTCCCAGCCCCAGAGCATGTGGTGTGCGGGTGCAGGGCGCCCGGAGGCAGGTGAGCGGCGTGGAGACATCGGGGCTGACTCAAAACGGGCTGTCTCAGCCCTCTGGTGGGTGCCGGGAATGCTGGGCTCTTCCTCTGGCTGGAGGGTCTCAGGGCTCCAACCACAGGGACCAGCACCCACCCAAGTTAAATCCCTGCAGCCTCTGGAATGGCCCAAATGCCCAGGCAGGGGAGGGCACCCACCAAAGTGACCCCAGGCCCACGGGACTTGGCCGGTTGGAAACTACTGAACGAGAGAGAAACATAACAAGAGCCCTCTTCCAGGTTGCCTCTGGGGTCTAGAGGCAGAGCCGGGCCGTTGGCAGCCTGAGAAGTTTCTGGAACAGCTGTGAGCCAGCTCCCGGCGGGTGGACAGCCTGTGTCTGAGTCCCACCTGGTCCCTCAGGCCTGAGACTCCGTCCCTCCTTCCTTCAGGCCCTCAGGACACTTGCAGGGAGCCAGTCCAGGGACATTCATGTCCCCAAGGAAGAAAGCCCCAGCACTGGGTCTACGCAGGGCTTCCGGCCCATTGGAGCCTCGGAGACCAGGGCAGAACCGGAGCGCTCAGGAGGCCCTCTGGGTCAGGCAAGAAGGGTCTCCGTCCCAACACCAACCCTGGGAACATTCTGTCCCCTCCTCCCTCCGTACGTCCGGGGTCAGCAGTGACTTTATTAATAG
The DNA here is from genome assembly GCF_001604975.1 of Cebus imitator. Lineage (NCBI taxonomy): Eukaryota > Metazoa > Chordata > Mammalia > Primates > Cebidae > Cebus > Cebus imitator. The sequence goes on from NW_016107801.1 coordinate 1,340,149, forward strand.
AGGCCCCTGAGCCCTGAGAAGAGGCCTCCTCCCCCTAGACGGTCATCACCCTCTCTGCAGAAGCAGGGAACAGCGGTCCCTTGAGCGGCTTGGCTGGGAGGCCGTGGGGGCAACCCTGCAGAGTGGGAGAGATCCAGGGAGTCCTGGGCCTGCCAGGCAGGGCGGGTACCACTCTGCCCAGAGGTACGGGCACTGGGAAGGGAAATGCTTTTTCTCCTTCCTAAGACACCCTCCACTTTGAGGCCAAAATCCATTTCATAATGGTGCTGGGGTGGGGGGGACGCAGAAAAACCCACAGTAACTGTGTCCTTTGGGCAAAGTACCTCATCCTCTGGAACCCAGGGCGTGATGGGGCGGGCATCGGCGCGCGAAGAGGCATCCCATTTTAAACCTTCTGGGCCTTCCATATACAGCACCGAAAGGGCCTTATTGGGACCCTCCCACTCCCCCTACGTGTCACTGACAGAGTTCCGCTGCCAGGAAACCTGGGAACACACAAAAAGGCACGCTGTGTCCTTCTCTCCCCTTCCAGGGGCTCCCGGAGCTGCTGCACACTCTGGACCCACTGGGAAACAGAAAACCCACGGTAATGCCAGTGGTTCTCCTCTGTAAAAAAAAAAAAAAAAAGCCAATGGTGCCCGCCACATGCCTGCTTGGCAAGATTAGGGCTCTTTTTAGTTTGCATTGTACTCTTTCTCCATGGGGTTTAGTTTGTTTTTAGGGATGGGGTCTCACTGCATCACCCAGGCTGGAGTGCAGTGTCACAATCACAGCTCACTGCAGCCTGGACCTCCCAGGTTCAAGCAATCCTCCCACCTCAGCCTCCTGGGTAGCTGGGGCCACAGGTGCATGCCACCGCGCCTGGCTAATTTTCAAATTTTTTGTACCGATGGGGTCTCGCTATGTTGCCCTGGCTGATCTTGAACTCCTGGGCTCAAGTGATCCTCCAGTCTCAGCTTTCCGAGCAACTGAGACCATAGGCATGAGCCACCACGTCCGGCCCACTGCGGCTTTAAACACCTCTGTAACGGGCAGGTATTCTGCGTGTCACACAGAAAACACGATCTTCTGAAAAAAACGACGTCAGAGACAGTCTGGGCTGCACCTGGAGCTGCTGCGTGCTGGGCACACACCAAGAACCCCACAAATCCAGGCACCTCCTGGGGCCCTGCTGCTGGCTGCACCTGAGGGTGTCACCTTTGATGTCCTGCGGACACTCCAGCCTCAGTTTCTCCATGGAGTAAACAGCACAGTCAGGGCTGAACGCCACCGAGCCCTCCCCACAAGCTCAACTCTGGGGTAGGCCCTTTGCAGATCAGTCCCTTCAAGGGGAAGAGACGGAGGCAGAGCAGTTAGGGGCCTTGCCCGAGCCCACGGAGAGGCCAGGTGGAGAGGGCTGCGGTGGGAGCCACGAACCCCACGCAGCTTCACCCCGAGCGGTGCGGCCCCGCCCCCTGGTGGACGCTGCTGGAACCGCCCAGCCCCGCACCCAAGGAGACGAGTCCCCTGTGTTCCCCGCCTATTGGACGTCCCACCCCAAGACGGGTGACTGGCTGGAGCAGACACCCAAGCCCCTGGGCCCCACACCCTAACACTGGAACACTCTTCCCAAAGTGATCGAAGCAGCCAGGTGCGGCGGCTCACACCTGTAATCCCAGCACTTTGGGAGGCTGACGCGGGCGGATTGCCTGAGCTCAGGAGTTCGAGACCACCCTGGGCAACACGGTGAAACCCCGTCTCTACTAAAATACAAAAATTAGTCAGGAGTGGTGGCGGGTGCCTGTAATCCCAGCTACTCAGGAGGCTGAGGCAGGAGAATCGTTTGAACTCGGGAGGCAGAGGTTGCAGTGATTCCAGATGGCGCCGCTGCATTCCAGCCTGGGCGACAGAGACTCTGTCTCAAAAAAAAAAAAAAAAAAAAAATGTGATCTAAAGAGAGGCAGGAGGCAGGGACAGGAACACCCCACCCCGGGGCCAGCCCACCACCCACACCAAGGTCAGCAGGATTGTGGGCTGGCAGGCAGGGACACCCACAGGCCAGGAGCAGTTCCAAAGCACCAGCGCATTCCAAAGGCTGCTAGCCAGCGTGATGGCAGTTAGGAGTGGCCTTGAAGCTGACCCTCTGGGCCCCGGTGGTAACTCGAAGACTTCTGACGGCCCCAGGAGGGTCCTGGGTCACCGAGGCCTTCCGTTCCAAGAGGCAATGAGTCCTTGGGGCCTGTCACTGTTCCTGGGAATGTCACCCTGACTCTGCTACTTCCCCCGTCCCCCAGCGGAGAGCCTCCCGGGAGCCTCTGGGGAACCTAGCAAGGCCTCTGGGGCCAGCCAGCAGGTGGGTGGAGATGTGCAAGTGAGAGGTGGGCAGGGCAGAGGCCAGGCGACCCCATTCCTGCCCCACTAAACCCCAGGCAGCCACAGACACATCTCCAGGGGACATTCCCTATAAAGACTGAGTTCTAATCCTGCCACCAATCTTGAGCTCCACAAGAGCGTGCTGGGAGCTGGGAGGGAGCGTTTCCCACTGCGCTGGCTCCGCCCTGGCTCCGGCCTTCCTTGCTTGTGGGTGCCTGGACCTTTGAGTTTCAAAAGAGCTGGCAGCCTCGACCAACCACAGGGCCGGGTGTCTGGAGAGGGGAAATGGCCACCTGTGGGGCCCCGACTGTCCTCAGCCTTCTCCACTGCTGAGTACTGACCTGCCAACATTTCCCCAGATCTGCAGCAGAAATGCCATCGGCATTCTGGAAAATTCAGGCTTCCCAAAGCCATGCGAGCCTGGAAATAAGAGTACAGGGCCGAGTACAGGCGGCTCGTGCCTGTAATCCCAGCACTTTGGGAGGTTGAAACCGGCCACTGCTGAGGCAGGAGTTTGAGACCAGGTTGGCCAACACGGTGAAACCCTGTCTCTACTAAAAACACAAAATCAGCCGGGTGTGGTGGCACGCGTCTGTAATCCCAGCTATTCGGGGGGCTGAGGCAGGAGAATCTCTTGAACCTGGGAGGTGAAGGTTGCAGTGAGCCAAGATTGCACCACTGCACTCCAGCCTGGGCACAGAGCAAGAATCTGTATCAAAAAAAAAAAAAAAAAAAGAGTACAGTAGACCCCCCTTATCCGAGGTTCTGCTTTCTGCAATTTCAGGTGCCCACAGTCAACAGTGGTCCAAAACCAGGTGAGCACAGAACTCTAGGACATTGTGAAAGAGAGACCACCTGCACACACCTTTATTACCGCGGTATACTGTGGCGATCATTGTCTATCACTAGTTATTACTATTCATCTCTTACCGTGCCTAACTTTATCACAGGTGTGCATGTATAGAAAAAAAGCAGTACTCTATTTCTAGGGTTCAGTACGATGCACAATTTCTGGCATCCACTGGGGGTCTTGGAAGGTATCCCTGCATCCGGACGAGCAGGGAGGACTTCTCCATAATCAGAGCCAAGGCAGCTTTCTGCTCTGAGTTCTCCGGTTGCGGCATGAAGTCACCCATTCATTCAGTGCAGATTTGTTGGGTGCTTTCCGGGGCATAGCCGTGTGAACAGGGATAGGGCTGAATGTCCAGAGCGGGTCTCAAAGCTCTTTGCCTGCAAAGAACGTGGTTGCCACTGGGAGGTGCCCAGCATGAACTCTGACTGGTCTGGGTTAGGCCAAAGAGCTAAGGCCACTCAGCCTTCCACCTGCTCTGCCTTCGGGCTTCCTCTTCCCCTCTCTGATTTCTTCCCTCCCCAGGCTCCCTTTTTCCCTCCTGCACTGTTTTCCTTTACAGAACACAGCCAGGCACAATGGCTCACGCCTGTAATCCCAGCACTTTGGGAGGCTGAGGAGGGCAGATCACTTGAGGTCAGGAGTTCAAGACCAGCCTGGCCATCATAGTGAAACCCCATCTCTACTAAAAATACAAAAATTAGCCAGGCATGATGGCGGTCACCTGTAGTCCCAGCTACTCGGGAGGCTAAGGCAGGAGAATCGCTTGAACCCAGGAGGTGGAGGCTGCAGTGAGCCAAGATCACGCCATTGAGCTCCAGCCTGGGCAACAAGAGTGAAATTCTGTCTCAAAAAAAAAGAAGAAATTGTGCAAGTTTACTTAACACAGTATTTCCCAGTTTTCTTCCCTTTTGTCTATCGGACATTTCAATAGACAACCGGTCACTGGAGCCAATGCCAGGAAACGCTGCTGGAGGGCAAATAACAGAAGCCCTCCACTCCCGTTACTCAGGCTGCCAAATTTAGCAAATAAAAATACAGGGCACGCCGTTACATTTGAAGCTCAGATAAACAGTGAGTAAGTTCTAGTATAAGTGTGTCCCATGAAATATTTGGGTTACACTTAAAAGTAAAACATGACTTATTTGTCTGAGATTCCATCTCAATGGGGCATCCCGTATGCTCTGCAGCACTCCTGCCTGAGGGGAAGGCACACATGGCCCAGGGCTTTGCCAGGGCTGGAAGGGAGCCCACACCCGCCCTGCCCATGTCCAGTGTTGGGAGCTGAGGGCCAGGTCCCTACCCCACCACTCTAGAAATAACTTGTAAGGTGGGCCGGGCACGGTGGCTCATAGCTGTGATCCCAGCACTTTGGGAGACTGAGGCAGGTGGATCACTTGAGGTCAGGAGTTCGAGACCAGCCTGGTCAACGTGGCGAAATGCCATCTCTACTAAAAATACAAAATTAGCCAGTGTGGTGGCAGGCACCTATAATCCCAGCTACTTGGGAGGCTACAGCAGGAAAATCGCTTGAACCCAGGAGACGGAGGTTGCAGTGAGCCAAGGTGGCACCACAGCACTCCAGTCTAGGAGACAGAGCGAGACTCCATTTAAAAAATAATAATAATAATTGTGCGGTGCCCTTGAGTAAGTTCCTCCCCTCCCTCAGTCTCGTGCGCTCTAACGGGAGAGTCGGCAGACGATCTCACCTTTTATTATTTCTGGAACTTTCTCTAGATGTAGCCTGATTTCATGTAGAAGACACTAAGAACGGTCCTCGGAAAGCGAGACTTAGGGCCCAGTTAGTTACATCCCTGGCAACTCGAGTGGAGTGCAAAGGGGACTCCCTGAGGGTGACCATTCCGATTGCCCCGTCCACCTTCCTGCCCCAGACACCAGGCACGTGGAGAAGGCCGCCTCTCTGGTCCAGGGACGTGTGTGGGCCCCAGAGGGACTTCCGTCAGTGGAGGCGAGCATGTGCCCAAATTGGGGCTGAAGGCATGGGTCTCGGGACAATACCACTATTGATCATACCTTTGTTCAACAAACATTTTGGGACGCCGTGCGTGCAAGCGCTGGGCTCATCTTGGGAGGAAGCGGTCAACAGGACAGGCGGCATCTGTCAGAGCCAGCGTTCCGGAGGCGCCCGCAGGCATGGGGCAAAGCAGCCTCTGTGCAGCTCGAGCTGCTTCCACGGGTTCCACACCAAGTCTGGGGGGTGCTGTGGCCTCAGCCTGGTCCTCCCAACCCTGGAAAGACCTTCTGGCTCCTTCCAGCCTGGTCCTCCCAGCCTGCAAGGACCCTCTGGCCATCTTCCCTCTTCTTGGGTCACTATTGGTAAGTCCCCCTAGATGACGTGCAGACCTCCAACCTCCACCCAAAGTAAAGATGGGCTGCTATGATGGCGGGACCCAAGGGTCTCAATGAATACAGATTACCGGGCCTGACCACAGACCCTGGACTCAGACTGGGGAAGAGACAGGAATCTGCATTTTAGCAAACCCCATCCTCATGACAGCACAGGCAGGTGAGCAGTGGACAGATGTGGGCCGGGCAGATGCTTGGGCCCCCTGGAGCTCACAGAGCCCCAATTCACTGTCTGGGTCCAGGATGACACCAGGCCTCCCACTGCGGAAGGTCTCCGGGCACACCCCTCTGAACCCGGAGGTCCTGGCTCTGAGCTCCAGGCTGCTGCTCCCTGCCCCACACCTGGACCGTCTTTGCAGGGTGGACGGTGCCCCATGCACTTGGTTTCCTATCTGTAAGCCAGGGCTTGCCCTGAACCTTCCGGAGAAAGCCTGGCTCAGGGCATGGCTGGCCTTCTGCAGCAGCGCCCAGCCCAGCCCAATAGGTCTCCATGAGAGGAAATTAAGGAAAGTTAAAGACCTGCCTTAACCTACAAATTCAATTTTTTTTTCTAATTAACATGCACAACTGGAAACACACACATCTCGAAAGCTCTGAGAAATGAATATGGCCATTCACAGCCCACTGCACATGGCATGTGGGCAGGCACATGCGTCTGCATGTGCATACACATATTCACGTGTGTACACATGTGGATATGTGTGGACACATGTATATGTGAACTTGCATGTGACCCGTGTGCAGACATGTGCGTGTGTAGACATTCTTATGTACACACGTATAAGGACTTGTGTGCCCCCATGTATGGACACGTGCTTGAATGTGCACAGGTGTTGCGGGCGCATGTGCGAGTGCCTGTGTACTTGTGAACACCCACGTGCATCGCGCCCACCACGATGGATCCTCACCAGGCTGGGTGGGGCCCCAGGCTGTGCAGACCCTCGGGCTCCTTGTCCGGAAGACTCCGCGTCCCAGGTCCCCGAGCCTCGAGGGGCCCTGTGCAGCCAGGCGATGGGAGTGGCCGGGCCTGCGAAGTCCAAAGAACAGAGGACTAGAGCAAGACGGGCCCGCGCCGAGGCGCCAACACTGACGTTGTAACCTGGAGCCCGAGCACAAGCGCGGACTCCCAGAGCGGAAACCGGCTCTAGGGCACTGAGCCGTGCCGGGGCTCGAACTCGCCACACACGACTGCTCAGAGCTTGCGAAAACGTGGCAGAGCAGGCGCCGCGCGTGCGCAGGCGGCATCACGCGCGCCACAGCGCCCCGAGCACCCACAGTTCCAAGGGGAGGGCCGCGTCCGGAAGTCCATGGAGCGGATCTACCAATCTTCGTCCTCTGATTCGTTACTAACCTTCCACTTCCGTAGACAGTTCTTCCCGTCTTCCGCCGTCGGCGAGGTGTGTCGCCACGGGAGTTGCGCGCCTTCCCTGTTTTGTTTCCGGGGGAAACTACTTCTCTGAAGGACGCTCGGGACTTCCGTTTGTTCGCCTCGGCTTCTAATTGGCTGCTTTTATGAATATGTTATGAAACGAAAAAGATTTTTTTTTTAAATAAATTCAAAGTAAATAAAGACGATTGAATGCAAACAATTGTGATTTCCCGATGGGCTCTTGCATTTCCGTAAATGTACCTGCATAAATAGCGAACAAAAAGTCACCCTCACCGATAGGCAGCTGGAGCTTGGGTCCTTAAATAAAAAGCGGTTAGAGGGGGGCTGCCGTGTTGTATGAAAGGAGAGAAGGTTAGCACTCCCCTTGACAAGGATGGAAGAGGCCCTCGGGCCTGACAACACGCATACGGTTAAGGCATTGCCACCTACTTCGTGGCATCTAACCATCGTTTTGTTTTTTTTTCTTTTTTTTTTTTTTT
>NW_016107801.1:1348279-1393278 GCF_001604975.1 Cebus imitator
CTCGAGTCTAGCTCCGTTGCCCAGGCTGGAGTGCAATGGCGCGATCTCGGCCCACTGCAACCTCCACCTCCCGAGTTCAAGGGATTCTCCCGGCTCACCTCCCGAGTAGCTGGGATTACAGGCGCCCGCGACCACGCCTGGCAAATGTTTGCATTTTTGGTAGAGACGAGGTTTTGCCATGTTGGTCAGGCTGGTCTCGAACTCCCGACCTCAGGTGATCGACCTGCCTCGGCCTCCCAAAGTGCTGGATCAAAGGGGTGAGCCGCCGCAAAGCCCGGCCTGTGCCTTCATCTTAACCGCCCCTCCCCGGCACTGAGCCGCGTTCGCGTCCCGACACCGGCAGGGCCCGGTCGCCAGCATCGCAGACATTCGGGGCCTCGTTCGAAGCCTGATGGAAGTTTCCGCTCAACAGTGATTCGTTAAAAGAAAACTCAGCATTGGGCACACGGAGCGAATCAGCCGCCCGCCCGGAGCCGCTCCCGGCCACTCCAGAGCCTCCGCACCGGGCCCCGTGGAGATCGCTGCAGCGAGCAGGGCGGACGGGGAGGTCCACACCCAAGTCCAGACTCCAGGAGGCGCGGGCCGGCCGCGAGGAGCTCGGAGCACCGAGTCGCAGGGAGGGCCCCGCAAGGCCCCAGGGCTGGAGGGGAACCGGGGACCAGGAGCTGCGGCAGAGGGTGACCCGTCGGGCCCGTTTGACGCGGAGCCCCGAGGGCCGGTGCCAGGACTTGAACTTTGACCCATAGCAAGGGCGAGAACCGCCCAGCGGGCAAGGATGGCAGCGGGGAGACCTCCGGGGCTGGGGTGGGCGAGGCCGGGGGCCGGGGAGGGGCTCCGCGGAGGGGGCGAGAGCCCTGGGTTCAGGAGAAGATGCGCAACAGCCACGGAGGGCGGGGTGGGGGTGACTGCAGGGTGTCAGCCCCCCTCCCGGGAAGGACGCGGCGCCACCTGCTGAGACAGCGAAGGCGGCGGGAGGCGCAGCCCGGGAGCTGGAGGGTCCCCGGGCCTGAGGCCTGGAATACGGAAAACAGGCTGGCGAGTGCGCGCAGATCCAGGGCTCAGGCCTGGGCTGCCAGCACACCCGCCACGGGAAGGCCCCAGCCTGGCCGGCGGCCCTTCGGAGAGGGTGGGCTGGTCCAGCTGAAGGCTGAGCCCGGAGGCTGGAACCGCGGCCCAGCTCGCCCCCTGCACCCCGACAAGGAAGCTACCAGGCGGCCTTCGTCGGTTACAGCCCGCCCCTCGGGGTCACGCCTCATTCTGGTATTTCCCTCCCCAAGAGGCCTCGTGGGAACCCTCCCTCCTGCCCACCAAGCTTTCGGCAGAAGAGTCTGCTCTCAGGAAAAACTGAGAGAGACCCTGAAACAGGCATAAGGAAAAACTGCACAACCTAAGGAGTCTAAGCAGCTGTCCAGGTCTCTGCCTTTGGTCTTGGCTGTTGCTGGAAACTGCAGGACCCTGAATGTGCCCAGTGGGATGTGATGATGATGGTGGATTTTGGCCTTTTGCCAGTCTTGAATTTCTTTGCAGTTTGTCTCAGCACTTGTTTGCCTACGTAAGTGTGGGATTTTCAAGCGGTTGTAACATCTTACAGGTCCCCTCATTAGTTGAATTACATAAAATCTTTGCCAAGTGGATCTTTCTCTTAACAGTGCCTGCACCGCCTGCTCCCCTACGCCCGTCGGGCTTCATGTTGAGGGTCAGGGTCTCCCCCGAGGGCGTGATAAGCCATCTCAGCGCATGGCCCAGGAGCAGGCATTAATCTACTGGGATTCAGCATCCTCTGCCCTTCCTCTGGGTGACCACGCCTGATCCTCCTCCTGAGTCTTTTTTTCACTTAATCCTCAGAAGTCATCCTCGACCCTAAGGTAGCTCCTTGCTGGGACAGTGAATCCACACGGCCAACACCCTTATCCCACCAGTGTTTTGAGAGCTCCCTTCGTGGGCTGAAGAACAGGATGTGCTGGGATGTGGCACACAGCTTGTTTTCCTAAATGACACAGATAGACCCCACCTGTGCCTGGTTCCCACCGAGGGAAACCACCAGAAATGTACCCCAGAGGGTGAGAATGGCAGGCAGGGTGAGAATGTTCACCTGGCCTGTGTCCCTGACACGTGTCCTGGGCACTAACTCCTATAGGTTTGTGTTTTTTGAGATGGAGCTCACACTGTCACTCAGGCTGGAGTGCAATGGCACAATCTCAGCTCACTACAACCTCTGCCTCCCAGGTTCAAGCAATTCTCCTGCCTCAGCCTCCTGAGTGGCTGGGATTACAGGCGTCCGCGACCACACCCGGCTAATTTTTTGTATTTTTAGTGGAGGTGGAGTTTCACCATGTTGGCCAGGCTGGTCTCCAACTCCTGACCTCATGATCCACCTGCCTCGGCCTCCCTAAGTGCTGGGATTACAAGCGTGAGCCACAGCACCTGGCTTAAACTCCTGTAGGTTTTTAAACATAGGACTTGAGTAAGGACTGGACAGATGTTTATTAAATAAAAGCAATCTGCTGATGAGTCAGCTCATTGAACATGCACACAGCATCACCCGCCATGTCCCGAATCAAGCAGGAGGCGTGGCCGGCTGCCACCCCCACTGCCAGGTTATAGGAGACAGGAAGATGCTGAACAGCCCCACAGAGACGCACTCAGCAAAATCAGGAGGCACAAGATAAACGACCTGGTTTCAAGGGATACATGGTACAAAAAAAAGGGAGGACTTGGCGATTTAAAGAGGGGCCGGGCACGGTGGCTCACACCTGTAATCCCGGCACTTTGGGAAGCCAAGGCAGGCAGAGAACTTGAGGTCAGGAGTTGGAAACCAGCCTGGCAATATGGTGAAACCGTATCTCTACTAAAAATGCAAAAAATTAGCCAGGCATGGTGAATGGGTGCCTGTAGTTCCCAGCTCCTCGGGAGGCTGAGGCAGGAGAATCATTTGAACCTGGGAGGTGGGTGTAGCGTGCCGAGGTCACACCACTGCAGCCCAGCCTGGGCGACAGAGCGAGACATCTCAAAAAAAAAAAAAAAAAAAAATAGAGGCTTGAGGTAAACCAGATGCAGGTGAAGACCCTGTTTGGATCCAGTTCCAATCGTGTGTATACACAGGCATACACCTGTCCAGCACATGCATTTGTGCATGTGCACATACATACCCTATGCACACACGTACCCTCACAGGTACATCTACATGTACATACACATGCTGTGATTCGCTGCACATAGACAAACGTACTTATGTGCACCCATGTGCAGGTGTGCACATGCATGTATACATGTGTACACATGCGAGATGTACATGTGTGCACATGCAGGGACATGCTTTTACTAAACATACTAAGACAACAGGAGAAATCTGAACATCAGATAGTAAAGAATCTTAGGGGGCTAGGTACAATGGCTCATGCCCGTAATCCCAGCACTTTGGAAGGCGGAAGTGGGAGGACAGCTGAGTCCAGGCATTTGAGACCAGCGTAGGCACCGTAGAAACCCTCTCTGCAAAATTAAAAATTAAAAAATTTGCTAGCCTGTGAATAATTAAAATAACAAAACAATTAGCCAGGCTTGGCATCATGTGCCTGTGGTCCCAGCTACTTGGGAGGCTGAAGCGGGAGGATCACTTGTGCCCAAGAGGTTGAGGCTACAGTGAGTTGTGAACACACCGCAGTATTCCAGCCTGGGCAACAGAGCAAGACCCCATCTCAAAAATAAAGAGGGTGGGGGGTCTTTTTGGCATGAAAATGGCATTTTGGTAATAACGCTTCTGGAGGATTATCTCTGAGATACCACGTGTTCACCACTTACATGGTGAAACGTCTGGGATTTGTACAATGACGGGAGCAGCCATGGAACAGTGGTGAGTCCCTGTGGCAGCAACAGGAACCTGGGGGCGCCGCCCTCTGTACATCTGCAAGCTCCTGCTGGTAGCGCATGCCCTAGAAGAGCCTCCCCAGCACGGTGGTGGCAGCAGGACTTTGGAGGAGCTCCCTTCGACTCTGCCTACCTGCCTACCACTGTCAATAATTAGCACACAGGTATATACGAAGAGCTGAACATCAATACAAAACATGGACATTATTAGCAGAAACAGATGACGTTCCTAAGGCTACTGTAAAAACCCTAAGGACTGTCCGCGGGGCAAGCTGGCACACCAGATGCCACCCCACCGCCAGGGACAAAGCCACAGGGTGGCTGCCCTCCCACCCCACCGACAGCTACGTTTTAAGAAATTCTCACAGGACAAAATTAGAAGACATGAAAATTTTTATTTTCAAAAAGAATGTATTTTTACATAAATCTACAACAGAATTCAAAGGTAGAAAAAATAAACTATATTCAGGGATACAGCACTCAGCACAGCACAGCCCTCCCCGGAGTGGGCTCTTCCTCCCAGAACGAGATTGCAGGAGCCCCACTGCCCCTGGGGTGCCCCACAGCAGGGCACCTGCAGGCTGAGCTCCCCAAGTCTGTCACAACAGGCGGCAAATGCGGGGTGCCCAGACCCTGAGCGTCAAAGACAAAAATCAAACCATTTCATTGTGGCAGCTCACGTCTTAGCCCAGGTCCCTCATCTGTACGCCTCATCAGAAACAGAGGGGCAAGGGAGACCGTGGGACAGGCATCTCCAGATGCCCAGGTAATCCCCCCGTCACCTCTGCCACTAGAGGACCCCCAGGAGAGCCCACCTGACAAGCCCCCACCTCCTCCCTGGGCCGGTGCAACCGCAAACCTGGAGGACTCACTCAGAACTCCAGCCTGACAGAGGCAGAGCTGGCTGGGCTCTGGGGCCAGGGCCATTTGCAGACCCAGGACCCGGGCTGGCTTCCTGGAGCACCACAGACCACCCTGCCCCAAAGCCCTGCCCCATGGGACAGACCTAGGCACCTGTGCCCTTGGCCACCCGCTCTGCCCTCACCATGCATGGCAGCCCCCACCACAAAGGTCTCCACAGACAGGCTCAGGTTTCAGCCTCCGCTGTAAACCGTTGTGCAGATGGGCACCGGGAAGCCGCGCGGCCAGGAGCAGAGGCGGGCGGGCGGTCGAGGGCTCCAGTGGGTGACGGCTGGGATGGCGAGGCTCCCGCTTAGCACCCAATCCCTTGAGGAGCCGCTCCTGGGGCTGCCGGGAGATGGGAAGCCGTGGGGCAGCGCTGGCTCTGCGGCCCTCATGAGGCACGTTAGTCCCACTGGCATCTGACCTGGAGCCTTCCCATGCCACAGGTGTGCCCAACATCCCAACAGGAGCCCATCAGGAGCTTGGCTCCTTTGTGACTAAGAGCCGCCAACCCTGCCCCTTCCCCAGCAACACTGAGCACAGGCTACAGGGGAGGCGTCTTCAGACGGCAGGGGCGGCCAGCCAGGGCGCCTCCTTTCCTTCCCAGAGAAGGAAAGGGAGCATTTCTCCAAGACGGCCACGTAGTGACACGCTGCACAAGGACGCATTTCCCACAACTGTCCACAAAACCCCACCTTTTTATTAGTCTGTGGTGCTCTTGTTGCAGGGACACTGGTGAGACAGAAGCGCCGTGTGCAATGACCGTGCTGCCGTGCGTGGGCCACAAAAGGCTCTTTACACAGAAAACCACCACACGACGCTGTGCTTTCCAGAAAGACGCGGACACCAGGAACAGCTATGGCAGGGACAGGAGTCAGGGCCGCAGCCCGGGGCGGCTACACAGCAGAGAAGGGGGGCGGCCGGCTGTCGGGGCCACAGTGGCGGTGACCAGCCACACGTGCACTGGGTCATGAATATCAAAAAGATACAGAATGTTTACTGAAAAAACACAACGCATGATAAATTGAACTTTACCCTTTTGTAATAAAAAATTAAAAACTTGTGTTGACTGTTTTGCACACAACAGGCTAGGAACTTTTCCCTAGACAGTGTTAGAAGAATTGGCAAGAAATGTCACCAGCAACTTTTAGAACCTTCCGGTGCTCTACACCTTCCGCTCAGCCAAATCATCTTCCAAGAGGAGGCTCACATCCAGCCCCGTCCTGACCCAGGCGCAGACCCAGGGGACCAGCTCTGAGACACCATGTTTCTTGCCAATCCGGGTCAACTTCCTGACAGTCTCTCTCGCGGAAGCAAAGGGACTTAGCAGTCACTCTTCCACAGTTTAATTGTTTTGTCATTTTCTAGTGCAGCAGAGGCAATGATATTTTCTGTTGGGTGACAAGCTGTTGAAATCACAACATCTGAAAACAAAGACACAGTCAGAAACGAGCTGTCCCTGTGCCGTGGGTTGTGGGTACCATCTCAGACTGAGCTCCACTGTCCCCCAGAAACGCTGGTAGCGCCTGCACACCACCCGGGGAGGTCTCAGTGCGAGCACCTGCTGCCTACCGTCAACACAGGGAGCCCAGGAGAGGGGGGCGAGGGAACGGCGGCTGGTACCAGGGTGACATAGCGGGGAGGGCGGAGGGTGGGCGGAGGGCAGCAGGGAGAGCCACCCCGCCTGTAGAGCAGGACTCCCCCACGTCCCCAGCAGCAGCAGCAGCTCGGCACCCACAGGGAGGAACGTGGCAGTAAGACTGGTAAGAGGCCGGCGTGCGGGGACCCCAGTCAGACCGTCCCTCGCGGTCCTCGGTCCTTTGTCGACCACATCCTCTTTCACTCAGGACCCTGAGCTGCCCACTCTCACCGCCTCCCACTACTGCTGAGCCCCAGAGTGTCCCCTCAGGGCTGGCTCTGTCACAGCAAGGACATGTCCACCCCCAAAGTGGGGCAGTCAGATCTAACAGGCTGGTGCAAGGTCAGCCACATCAAAGGGTTTACAGTTCCTACGTAAACCAAACAAACCCCAGAATGCCGGCAAGGACACGGGGGAAGGCCCAGGCCCGTTGTGGAGCTGAGAGCTGACGTTGGGCGGCACACTCGCAGGCTGGGTGAAGCTACTCGCACGGAGGGAGAAGTGCCGCCCCAGATTTCCAAAGGGGCGCCACACCCCTGCTGTCACTGGCCCGATGAGACATGGAAATGCAGGGGCCAGAGGGTGAGTGAGGGGGCAGCCGGGACTGGGGAGGGAGCGACCTAGGTGGCTTGGGAACTGGCACTGCCACGGGGCCCACTTGGCTGTGAGCAGCCGGGGTCTCTCTGGGAGAGGAACAGGTATCCCTGAAAGGAAACAGAGCCTCTAGAATGGGGCAGCGATGACCTCACTGTCCTCGGCCCAGGAAACAGAGCTGGCCGTGCAGTGGGACAGGCTGCACCACCTCAAGTCCCAGAGCCACACACACTTCCAGACCAGAATGCCTGGCAGAACGGGAAGAAACAGGGTTCAAGCCAGGAGCCCTGGGTCTGAGTCGCCAGTGGCCCTGACCAGCTCTGTGCCTTGGGCAAGAGCTCTTAGCAGCGGCTCCTAAATGGGGCCAGAGGAAGAAGAGGGCAGACAGCACCCAAGCAGACCACGCTTCACTTGCGGGAACTGTCCCCAAACAAACAGGCGCGCTCACCTGTGTGGCCTTGTAATTTCTGTACAATCTCTTTCGTCTGAAGGTTCCAGATGTAAACAAGGTTATCCTCCGAGCCAGACACAATCCACTAGGTAAGGACAAGCAGGGCAGTCAGGGCGAGGAAAAGGTCAGAGCGCGTGCGTGCAGAAGGGACAGTCTCCGGTTATACCCTGCCCCAAGCCCAGCCCGCAGGTGGTTGCAGCACTGAACCCAACCAAAAAAGCCCTGCCCGCACCCCCGCCAGGCATGAGGCTTCCTCTCCAAGGGGAGCCAGCTCCGCCTGCTCTACCCCACCAGTGGCCTCATTCCGAGAACCCGGGTGCCTGCCTGCCCCAGGGGAGGCTTCCAGTCTGGAAGATGTTTTTTCGGGTTGCCCTATTCTGAGTCTGTGTGTGCTGCTGAGAATCTCTCCTGGTCTAAGACAGCAGCATCGAGACCAGGGTGGGTGTCAGGAAAACACACTCCCCTCTCTGTTGGGGTGGGTGGCGACAGCCTCGGAGCCAGCGCATCCACCCAGGGACACCCTGAGTGCACAGAGCTCCACCTGCCGGGTCCCTGCTCCCTTGGAAGGTATCAGCTAAGCACTGCCAGCAGCGCCCGACAGCAGGCTGCCTGCCTCTGTGAGGGAGATGGACCCAGAAGCGAGCGGGACAGGGTGTCCGCAGTACCCGGCGCAGTACACTTTGGTTCATTCAAACACAGGAAATTCGTTTTGTGGGTGCAGAAAAACATCCTTGAGAAGAATGCAACCTGAACTAGGCGTGACCTCTCGGGTGAGGAAGCTGGGAACGAACGGGCAAGACGCTTCTCGGTTATGGGAGACTCACCTTCCCGCCAGTAACAGAGAAATTGGCAAATATGCAGTATTTCTCATTCTTGTGCCCAGTGTACGTCTTGAGGCACTGAAACAGCAGGGGACAGGCTGGTCAGAGTCGTGGTTCCCCTTGATTTGGGGTGATTCTACATTCTAAGCAAAGTGTTTTATAAAACACTGACTACACTTAGTTCTGAAAAGCACACAAATATTATATGTACAAGCACAAAACCCACACGATCAAAGCTTTAAAACGCAGACTGCCACCCTACAAATACCCAAGTCTTTCAAGAATCCGCACCAAACCCCAGTGGAGATGGCTCTCTGAGCTCCCCTCCTTTGTCATCACGAGGGCCAGCTCTGTCCCTGCCAGAGGCTATGACCCAGGGACGGTGCCCAACTTGGGCCCAAGCAGGCAGGAGCTCACCTTCCCCTTGCTGTAGTCCCAGAGCTTCAGAGTGCTGCAAGACAGAAAGAGGGGTGAGGGGCATGTCCAGACGCAGCCCTTCTGTCCCCACACCCAGCTCTGCAGCCTCTATGTCACGGCCACCATCACTGCCAGCTGCAAAGCAGCAGGGGTGGAACCCCCTTCTCCTTCAGGGTGAGGAGCCCCTCAGGCCCGAAGTCCAGCGACTTGATGGCCTGAGAGCCTCAAGTATTTGTGGTTCCAAGAGAGACTTTAACAGGAAGCTGATGGGTGCTATCATCCCTGACTTGGTCATCCTCAAAGGGGTGAGGAAGTTCTCTTGATTCTGGAAACATCCAGAACAGGTTTTACCACCCAACCACACAGTCCTCAGAGGACTGGGGCCAAGGCTGGGAGCCACAGGGCTGAATGTGCGCACATGGGAAGGAACAGCCCAGGAGGGCGTTGGCTTTTTGAGAGGTAAGATCAAGGCGCTCAGAGGTCAGAACCAGAAACAGCCTTGGCGGCCCCCAGCCTGCCCAGGCCACGGCCACATAGTCGCTCAGCCAGAAAACTGACCCCAGTTCCTCCTTCAGTTGGACCTAAGATTCAGCCTCAGGAAAGGACGGGCAGGGGCCTGCCCTCCCGCCTAACAGCCCACTCCCCAGAAGCTGAAGCTCCAGCAGGAGCCTGGACCCCGTACCAAGCCCACAACGTGCTCTCCGAAGGCTCGCACTGGCGTCTCTGGTTGGGGAGGCCACCCGCCCATCCCCACGGCCCCATGCAGCACTCACTTGTCCAGCGTGGCCGCCAGGATGTATTTGCCGTTCGGGGAGAACTTCACAAAAGACACTGGGGGGTTGTCATCATCTGCAATAAAAACAGACAGGTGACACAGGGCGGGCACCGACAAGTGGGCAGGAACAGGAGGTGTCCGCTCCCCGTCACCCATGCATGACATCTTAGTGAGGCTGCCACCACCTGTGCCAGCAGCACCACCCCTCGGCGCCCCAAAGGGTGGCCTAGCCGCCTCGCACCAGCCGTGAGCAGGTTCCTGACACCACAAACCCATGCTCTGGGGGTCCCTCGACACCAGGACTTTAGAAACACAGGCCTCCTCGGGCACTGGGCCGTGGGCACTCTCACGCATCGCCTGCCTCACAGGGAATGGAAGTGATTGGAGAATCCACAGCTCAACACAGGATGACTCCACCAGCAGCCTCGGAAATTCTCCTTTAAGAAGTCACTGAAGCAAGGGGCATTCGTGCCCGCAAGACCAACCTGTTTGCTGCACACCCACAGCTAATGCTCAGGCCTATCAGCTGGACCCACAGCCCTGGGGACAGAGCAGGGCTGTTCTTTCTCACAGAGCTGAAAAAGTCAGAGTTTCCAGGAGGTGACAACCCCAGAGCCCTCACAACGGGAGGAAGGCGTTTCCCCTCACCTGGGTGAGAAGGGAATCCCAAGGAAAGTGTGCCCCGGTGTAGGCCCCATCCCTGGGCCCTGTCAGAGCCCCCGCGCGTGTGCAGGCACTGGTGTGTCCCGAGCACCGGGGAGGACGCGGCCCTCGGCATTACCACCATGGGGACGCCCGGCCTCGCCAGGCACCCGCCTTCTGCGCTCCCTCAGCCCGGTCACACACACTGAAAAGGCACGGGAGGCGCTGTGAGGCCATGCAGGGCCACACTGCAACACACAGCCAGGCAAGCCGAGGTCACAGCAAAGGCCGGGGGGCCAGGCTCCCTTAATGCAGCTGATGGCAAGTGCCCAACATGCCTAACCCAGGCTGCCTAGACAGAGCATCACGGAGAACGCATCAGCCCACCTGCCTCAGTCCTTCGACGGTCTAACTCGCTAGACCTGAGGAGACGTTGATGGAAAAACTGCTACACAGCGACCCCTCCATCCCCCGCCCTTGGCTTAGGGGCACACAAAACCACCTGTGCCTAGGCACGAATCCTGGTCCCTGCACCTGCTTGCTGTGGAGCTCTGGGCTAGTGAATGAGCCTCTCTGCAGGAGGAAGACACCCCTACCCTCAGGGTGGCCGTGAGGGTCATGTGCACTCACACGACAGTGAAGCACATAGCTGAGCACAGGTGGCCCGGGCAGGGGACACCAGGGACAGTGTGATCTTGCTCAGGAGGGATGCATGGCCAAAGGCTGGCCCCACAAGGCAGGAAGCTACAAAGACCACCCCAGTGAGGGAACTCACGCTGAAGTCCAGGCCTCCAGAGCCTCAGAGGTGACAAAGTGAAAATGAGGCCCATAGGGTGGTATCCTTACAACAGGACATTTGGACATATGGAAGCACCAGGGACACCAGTGTGAAGTCAGGGCAAGGCAGCATCTCTAAGCCAAGGAGAGGCCTCCTAAAGCCTCCAGAACTCTGGGGAAACACATTTCTGCCGCTGAAAACCTCCCAGTCTATGGTGCTTGGTCTCAGCCGGCCCAGCAGGCTACGACAGACAGGACCGGGGGAGCAGGGGAAGAAGAGCGCAAAAGGGGCACCTCCCCACACGTGGGTCCACCCCCCATCCTCGCCACCCAGCTCCCCCCTCAAGGGGCAGCCCATCCCAAGCTTCTAACCTAGGCCTCTCAAAAATGAACACCCCCAGGATGAAAACCCTTCCACCCCCTCCTGCAGGCCCTGCAAGGGCAGCTGAAACCCCAGGCCATCACAGACCCTCTGGCTACACCCTGCCTGGCAGCCGGCCTTCCCATCCAAGCCACGCCATGTCCCTCCTTCCCCTCCTCCCCCAGGTGTGGGGTCCTCTGTGCCTCTGGGGCACCTCCATCCATCTCGGCAGCACCGGCAGCAGATGGGTGTGTATCAGGGCAGGCGCTCAGCCCCGCCTACTCTTCAGCCCCGCCTACTCAAGGAACAATCCGAGCAGTGGCCTGAAGCCAGGAGGCGATGGGGGTGCCCAGAGGACGCCAGTGAGTGGCCAGGGTGAGGCCCAACAACACAGGCTGAAGAGCCCCAGACTGGCCCAAGAGAAGAAAGGCCACGGCAGGAACATTTCACTCGAAGGAGCAACAGAGCCACCAAGCGGTCAGAAGGAGCTGGCGGGAAGGGTCGGACAAGGAGGAAGGTTCCTCCCGCAGGGGCAGGCCCAGGGCAGAGGGAGGAGGATGAGCTAGTGAGGACCAGGGGCAGGGAACACAGCGGGGCAAGAGCCCCACTCACCGATGAGTGTCTTCAGGCACTGGCCAGAGGCGGTGTCCCAGATGCGACTTCAAAGCAAAGAGAACAAAGAAGTGTAAGCAGGCAAGTTAGGATCACGGACGGCTGCTGGAAATCAGATCGCAGTTTCAGGCCAAGCACGCCTTTCCTGATGTGTTTTTTTTAAAAGTTACGCTTCACCCATTTAACAGTCATTCTCTTCTATTCTAGGGACAAAGACTAAGCACTATACACACAAACAGAAACAGGCCACACACGCCACACA
This sequence comes from Cebus imitator, assembly GCF_001604975.1. Taxonomy (NCBI): domain Eukaryota; kingdom Metazoa; phylum Chordata; class Mammalia; order Primates; family Cebidae; genus Cebus; species Cebus imitator. The sequence goes on from NW_016107801.1 coordinate 1,360,398, forward strand.
CGCACAGACCGTGTGTGGGGACCACTGGAGCTCTCCCCAAGCCGTGCTTTACCCCAACACAGGGGAAGCCTGTCGCTCTCTCCACCTCCCTGGCCAAGGAGAAGGGCGCCACAGCCCAGGGCTTCTCCTGCCACACACATGCAAGCAGGGAGGGGGGCTTTCTGTTAAATAAAAATGTAAGAGTACTGTAAGCGGTCTTCTGGAATACTCCCAGAAGGGGTGGGCCAGGCGTTTACACTGTTCCAGTTCCAGGGTTTCTGTGATTTCTGCCCATACAGACACATTCTGGAAGCAGAGCCTGCCGTTAGCACCCACACTTCCACCGCACGGATGCCAGCAGGGCACAGGCTTGGGACAGACGTGGACAAGCTGTTCCTCAAGCCCAAGACTCCATGGCCGCCATGCACGATCCCTCCATCTCTCACCCATGGATAAGCCGGCCTCTGCGGGGCCCCAGTGCACCCCACTCTGCACACCCCCATCCTGTTCCGCCCACACTTCAGTTATCCGGGACCAGACCACACTGGACCTCAGCCGCTTCAGGGTGTTAAAACCCAGAGCGGCAACTCTCCTCCCAACTCTGCATCTTCTCAGTTCTCTCAGCAAGTGCCGTCCTGCATCCCGTGGATCTTCAATTCACTGCCTCCAGCTCCATAAGCACCCACAGGGCCTCTCCAGGAGCTGCCCGGGCCACGAGGGCCTGGTCTCCTAACCTCGGTTCCACTTCTCGTGTCCTCCACAAGTCCTGCTCTTTCTCAGTGGCTGCATTCCTAAACATCTTAGCATTTTTGTCACTGTTAAACTGGGAACATTTTCCCCATCTTCTAACTGGCAATTCCCAGTATAAAGACAAACAGTCCATTTTCAAGCCCTGATGGCACTAAAGGCGAGATCACACCATGTAGCCAGCAGGCTGGGGTTCCAGGCCCGGACTCCAGAGCTGACGCGGGGTCTGGGTCCTATGCTCACCAACTGAGGGACGTGTGTCCCTGCCTCAAAAGCAAGGCTGACAGTGCCCATGACAGAGGGTTAAATGTTTGAAAAGCACCATGTCGGTGGCTTCTAAATTTTTTTTATTTTTTTTTTAAGATGGAATCTTGCTCTGTGGTCCAGGCTGGAATGCAGTGGTAGGACCTCAGCTCACAAAAAACTCCACCTCCCAGGTTCAAGTGATTCTCCTCCCCCAGCCTCCAGAGTAGCTAGGACTACATGCCCGGCTGATTTTTGTATTTCTGGTAGAGACAGGGTTTCACCATGCTAGCCAGGCTGGTTTCGAACTCCTGACCATATTATCTACCCACCTTGTCCTTACAAAGTGCTAGGATTATAGGTGTGAGCCACTGCACCCGGCCCATATCTACAAAAATGTGTATCTCTATTCAATTTTCATACGACTATTATTTTCATTTTCTTACATTAGCTAGAAACTCCCAACAATGCTGAGTACCACAGGAAACAGGCATGCCTGTCTCGCTTCTGATTTTCACAGAAATAGTTTTAGTGTGTCACCATATATGATGAAAATTACTAGTTACCAGCAAGTAGTCAACAATACTGGTCTATCTTGCTAAAGGGTGGACCTCTACTCACAGGGACCTTTAACACCATTCATCTGTTGGTACAACTAGATAATGGGTTTCCTGATGTCTGTGTTATAACCCTTTCATTACTTAATAATGAATACTGAACTACTTGGCTGTGGAAATTCCTTTTTGTGCATGAGGCTCAGAGGCCTACTACTTCCTCTGGAACCCTGGCAGCAGTATTCACTAGTGAGTTGCCCTCTCTGGTTTTCCTTTGGGACCAGTAATCAAAGCTTAGGTAGCGAGGTCATGCTAAACCCAAAGAAATGAACCAGGGAGCTCCATCCTGTCTGTGATCTGGAAAAGTTTGGATAAGCTTAGCAGTTCGATATTTAACTGGATTCGAGTATAAGGTCACAGGGAACGATGTTATTTTTAGGCCTTCAATCCCTTTTTCCGGCCTCTTCGGCAGTGGCTGGTCCCTCCAGATGCCATGCCTTGGGTCCCTTTAGAATGTGGACGAGCCTTGCTGCTGCAGCCTGAGGCACTCAGCCTGGACGAGCTTCTTCCTCCTGCTTCCTCCTCCTGCAGTGTTTCCACCCACTTCCTATTTCTAATCAGGTTTATTTTGCTTTTTACATCATGGGCGTAAAAGGTCTTAACCGCCAGTCTCATCAAAGAATACACCTGATTTCATCAGTGTCCTCATTTGTTCCCATTTCCCTGATTTCCTTGGCATACTTCCGATTTCTTTAAAAAGTTCTTAGAGCTGGGTCCATGAGTAACTCTGAGACTGTCTGTGCTCACTTGCCTGTTGGTGACACACACACACGGAGGGGCCGGGAGGGTGGCACCAGAGAGGCCCTGGCAGCTCCATGCTCCTCCATAGTTCTCCCTGTATGCCCCTTCCCTCTGGCTGTTCCCAAATTGTACCCCTTATAACAAGCTGCTAAACGGTCAAGTGTAATCCATGGCTTTAACCATGGCCGCTACGAGCCAATGTGGGGCTCCAGGTGACTTCATTTTTGCCACAGCACATCCCAGTGACCTCCGCCCCAAACGCCATCAGTGCTGGACTGCAGCTTGAGCCTGGCAAGGTAATGGCCGGGAAGTGTGCGCTGTAGGGCCCATGGGAAGGCTGGGGGTCAGGTGCAGCTCTGACTCTGACCCTCTCCCACCAGACCCACCAGACCCGTCTACTCAAGACCGATGAAGGGACCATGCATGGCAACTACAGCTGGGACCCCTGGGGACCCCTTGCCAACAGTCACTGCAGTCAGATTGGGAAACCGATCTCGAGTGTGCGTGTCCACCTGAGGGTTCCCTGCAGGAAGTCCTGGTAAGGTCTTCAATTCAGCCAGTAGCTGCCACTGTCCCCCTCCTCCCTAGTGACCAATCTGAACAAGTTATGATGCTGTCCACCCCACATCCAAAACGCAGTCTAAACACTCCCCTCCCGCCACATGCTCCCACCAGACATTTCGCTGAGTTCACATCTGCCGCCCCACTGCCCTGTCTCCTGAGGAGTGCTGGACACCGAGATTACCAAGTCCCAGTGCTACAAACAACGCCTGCTGAGACCTAGGTACGCTTTCTGCTGCGGCCGTCCCTCTTCCCCCTGCCCTTCTCTATGCTGTCATCTGCTCAGGTTTACCTGCCCGGGATGGTGACACTTCCTCACCAGGCACGGCAGCACACAACATCCTCCTGGATCTGCACAGCTTTCCTCTCAAGGGGTTCAAACACCCATTCTCCATGAGCGTGTGAAGTGCACATGTCAGTGTCTACATGGAGCTGAAGTCTGATGGAGGAGGCCCTCCCTGACCCGCCCTAATGACAGCCACATCCACCGCCCCATCACCTGTGCTGTCAACCCTGAAACTGCTGTGCGTATCTGCTGACGTGTCTGCAGTGTGGCCAGCAGAGAAGCTTCAGAAGTTAAGGACTTGGGTCTTTTGTCACTGCTGTACCCCCAGATGCAAGAATAGTACAAGAGCTGACCCTCAGTAAGTACTCACTAATTAATGAAGTAAAATGCTTTCACTTACCAGAGACCATCATAGCTACTGGAAACTATCAAGGATCCATCACGATTAAAATGAACCTAAGAATGGAGGAGGGAGAAGAAACAAAACCTTACTTTCAAGGCATGGACACAACTGCTTCTCACCTGAGCAAAAAAAAAAAAAAAAAAAAAAAGCTGAGATGTTTGTTATTGTTTTATTTTTGTTGTTGTTGTTCTTTGGTTTGTTTATTCTTTAGATGCCGCCCAGGCTGGAGTGCAGTATCACAATCTCAGCTCACTGCAACCTCCACCTCCCGGGTTCAAGAGATTGCCTCAGCCTCCTGAGTAGCTGGGATTACAGGCACCCGCCACCACGCCCGGCTAATGTTTGTATTTTTATTAGAGATGGAGTTTCACCATGTTGGCCAGGCTGGTCTCGAACTCCTGACCTTGTGATCCGCCCACCTCAGCCTCCTAAAGTGCTGGGATTACAGGCCTGAGCCAACGCACCGGGCCAAGATATATTGTTGCAAAGAAACAAACACAACCAACAAAGTCCCACTCGGCTCATACAAAGAGCAGCAGCTTCTGTCTATCTGCCCTGCTGTGAGGACAGCTTGACAGGGTTATTACAGTTAAAAATAATTTCCCCTGGCTTAATAGTAATAAAATGAAATGATACAAAGTCAGGAGAGAAGCCAAGATCCAGTACCAGTAGAAGAAACAGCGCATGAGGCTACAGAAACAGGCCCTGGAGAAGAAAGCTGACAATACACAGCGGTCCTCAAGACCCACAGACTCCTGGTCTCAGCCCAATAAAGACTGTTAATTCCTTAAAAAAAAGAAACTGCTAGCTAACAACAATCCCTTTCTTATAACTGATCTCCTTGGGTTTTTCCTTTCTTTTTTTCCAACTGAATCTTAGAACAAATGGATTCAAAATCCACCATGTCAGGAGTCAGAGGTTCGTCATAAATTTCTATCATTTTTATTTAAGCCTCCAGACGTTGCCATATGTCCCCAGAGGCAAATCCACATGCATCAGAGGCACTTTCAAGCAGGTACAGCGGAGACCACTAGGCCCCAACCCCAGGGCTTCTGATGTGACCAGTCCAGGCCGGGGCCCAAGAACATGAATTTCGAACAGGTCGCCGGGCATGCTGCCTGCTGCTGCGCCCGGAGAAGCACTAGGCTAGACTCTGCAAGGGCCCGCCAGCCACGTGCCACCATAACTGTTCTAGCAGCTACATGAGAAAAACTTAAAAGACAGGTGAAACTGGTTTGATAGCGCAAAACCCAACGTATCTCAAACATCATTTCAACACAATCAACACGAGAAGTTATTACAAGACACTTGATATTCTTTTTTTATACCAGGTCTATGAAACCTTCAAGTACCTCACACAGCCCTCAGCTCTGGGTCACCGTGCAGCTGGCAGCCTCCGTGCTGGGCATGTGGGTACGGCAGCCCTGGAAGACATTCTCCAGCAGACGCAGAGGGTAGAGTACTTGTTTCTGCTGACAGGCTGCTCCTGCTGGGCCAGCTGCTCCACTGTAATCATCTGGTGAGCAGCCTCTCAAAGTGCTTTTCTAACTCACAGTGATCAATCTAACCACATTTACCCTGCCTTTAAATCTGCAAAACAGTCTTTTATCAAGACCATTCCGTTGGATGGTAGTGAGTCAACTCAAATCCCCGAAGCACACAAGGCCGACTTCATGCTTTGCTTTGTTCAGCTTCTTAACCACATCCAAACACTACCCACTGGCAAACAGGGCCCGGCTCTGCCATCCCACCCACACTGAGGCGCAAGGGCAACACGGCCCATCCCCTGCATTCCAGCATCAGGCTGCCAGAAAAGTTAAGTGCTAGGGAGAACTAGATAAGGCAGGCCGGTCTTGGTCTCACGGTGGCTCACATCTGTAACCTAAGCACTTTGGGAGGGCGAGGCGGGTGGATCACTTGAGGCCGGGAATTGGAGACCAGCCTGGCCAAGATGGCAAAACCCTGTCTCTACAAAAAATACAAAACTTAGTCGGGTGTGTTAGTAGTCTCAGCTACTCAGGAAGCTGAGACAGGAGAATCACTTGAACCCATGAGTCAGAGGTTGCAGTGAGGCAAGATCGTGCCACTGCACTCCAGCCTAGGTGACTGAGAGAGAGCCTGTCTCAAGAAAAAAAGAAATAGTTAAGAACTAGATAAGGCAACCAGTCAAAACCCAGCTGGGGATGGCAAGACCCCTAGCAGAGGAGCACTCCAAGTGCTCTGTGGAGCCGACTTGGGCAGACAAGCACTAGCAGAAGCTCAAGGGCAAGAAAAACACAGGTCTCAGGTTCAACAAGGATGTGAGGGCTGTGGATGATGGGGGTCAGCAGCAGCCCTCGGCCGAGGAGCCCCGGCCAGAGAGGGCAAACCTGGATTGAAGGACAGGGATGGGGGCAGTAAGCAGGGGGCCACATGCCTCAAAGTCTCTAAGGCTCCAAAATGTACCCGTGAAAAAGCTAAACATCCCCTGACTGCTGCATTTGCCCTTCCAAATCCATCCTGCAGAAACTGCCTCAGATGCGCCGAAGTCGTGCAAACAGGATCCCTCTGCCTGTGAGCATTACACATAAGCACCCACTGAGAGGTGACAGGCAGTCCCTGCTCACACAGCAGGCCCACACCAGCAGTCCAAGGACACAGATGTGCGCAGACATCAAAAGTGGCCCAGGCCCAGCGCAGCGGCTCATGTCTGTAATCCCAGCACTTTGGGAGGAGATCAAGACCAGCCTGGCCAACGTGGTGAATCCCCACATGTACTAAAAATACAGAATTAGCCAGGCATGGTAGTGGGCACCTATAATCAATCCCAGCTATTCGGGAGGCTGAGTCAGGAGAACCGCTTGAACCCAGGAGGTAGAGGCTGCAGTGAGCAAAGATCGTACCACTGCACTCCAGCCTGCGCAACAGATTGAGACTCCATCTCAAAAAAAAAAAAAAAAGCCCCAAAACCTCTCTGCAGTGGAGGCAGCTGAAGAGCAGCAGCTGTGGTGCAGTACCAGTTATTTACAGGACAGGAATGAGCCACCCTGGAAACTACACACCTGAAAAACAAAGCAGATGACCACAGAGGGGCAGACTTCATCTCCTGGCAGCTGACTCCAGAGGTGGCTCAGGGGACTGATATTCTACCTCCTACATTTGCTCACCCTTTTAGTTTCTTTTCTAAGATACGAGGTCTCACTCTTTCATCCAGGCTGGAGTGCAGTGGTGTGATCTTGATCACCGCAGCCTCAAACTCCCAGGCCCAAGCAATCCTCCCACCCTGTCCTCCCAAGTAGCTGGGACTGCAGGCTCACACCACCTTGCCTGGCTAATTTTTTGCTTTTTGTACAGAGACGGGGTCTCACTGTGTTGTGCAGGCTGGTCTCAAACTCCTGGTCTCCAAGGATCCTCCTCCCTCAGCTTCCCACAGTGCTGGAGTCACAGGTGGGAGGCACGGCACTCACCCTGGTTTGGTTTGTTCTTAATGAACACCACCACTTTCGCAGGAGAAAGATCCTACCCATCACCTACGAGTCCCACATGCAGCTCTCTAGCCACTAGGATGCTCACAGAATTCTTTCTTCCAACTCCAAGGCCGCCAGGTGAACCCCTTTCTCAGATGACTTCACAAGTGCTCATTTGTCAATCCCAGTCTGAAAGTGGCTCTGCTGTGACCCACGGTGCCCCCAGAGGACAGGGGACTGACACCAAGAGGCTGCCTGCGAGCACACAGTGGCATGCACAGGGCCACATGGCGCCATCCCCACAGCAAACAGCCTCCCCGGAGCAGTGACTCTGGGCCTTCGAGGGCCATGTGGCCTGGCTGTGTGTGAGGCTGAGCCCGCGGTCCTGCCTCAGCCTGATACATTATCTGTTCTGTCCACATCAGAGCTTTGCCCACCATCTCACTTGGGTAAAGCCTTCCAAGGGTAAAAATGCTTAAACCCCTTCACCGCCAAGATAACAGGAAGTGAAAGGGACATGGGCAGGCAGCATGGGACGAATGATGCACCCACCATTCCTTCTGCTTCTCAGTGAAGGGCAGGCTTGGCCCTGAAACTACCTCATGTGCTTTGTTAACAGAACCTTCTGGCCACTTTGTGAAATGGAGTAGTTTATGATACTGCGTAGTTTAACTCTAGGGCATTTGTTGCTAAGGCTGGAGTGCAGTGGCACATTCTCAGCTCACTGCAACCTCCGCCTCCCGAATTGAAGAGACGCTGCAGCCTTAGCCTCCCCAGTAGCTGAGATTACACGCACCCACCACCCTGCCTGGTTAATTTTTTTTATTTTTAGTAGACGAGATTTCACCATGTTGGCCAGGCTGGTATCAAACTTCTGACCTCAAGCAATCCACCACGCCCAACCTCTTGGTCATTTGTTTTGCACAGTGGCATGGCAACAGCAAAATGGCAGGACATGTCCCTGTGTAGAGCCTGTTCTTCAGAGGGTTCCAGCTTCCAACAGTTCCCATAGGACTGGGTCATCCCTGCCCACCCAGTCAAAGCTAATTCCACTCAGAACTCACACTTCACCCCTGCTCCCACTCCCAGTGCCCTTCCCTGCCTGTACCCTTCTTGTCCCATGCATCCATTCAAAGTATACTGCCCCCTGAATGCTTGTAGCCACCGCCCCAACAGCCTGCTAGAAGGGCCCCTTGGTATTCACCACAGGGCACCCGACTGACACTTCACCACCCCCTTGCCACCCCTCCGCTGCACACAGGACTCATCTCTCAGGTCCCAGCCTCCAGCCTGATTGCTTTAGACTTCGGCATAACAGCAGGAATCAGTTAGGCACAGGCCACACCCAGGCTTATGTCCACCAGGGAGACAGCTGGCCACATCCAGTGTCAGAGGGACGCACTGCCAACACCACCCCATCTGTGTCACTGCAACTTACGGCCGAGACTGGATCCGAGTGAGCTGGCAAAGTCTTGAGGCACTTCCCTGTTTTCACATCCCATATCCTCACACTTTCATCAAACTAAATAAAAAGAAGAGGTTAGAGTGATGTTTACAGGGAAGAGAGAGGAGACAAGCCTCCCCAGAACCCAAGACCTCTCAGCCCCTCCGCCCCACAAGCAGCACAGAAGAGACGCAGGGCCTACCTGCCTTCTCCATGGTTGCTACAACCAAATTCACCAGCCCTCCCACATCTGACACAACCGCCCTCGGGGAAGACACCCGGCCACACTTACGGATCCTGAGACAATAAGGTTGGACTGGGGGTTGAAGTTACAGCAAAAGACATAATTACTGTGTCCCTTCAGAGTTTTTAGACACTTTCCCTAAAACAGAGTATTACTGGGATTATTCCAGTGGATCTTTCTGGAAACAACAGCATCAGATCACAGTCATCAATGCCTGACAGCTCAGAGCATGCCCGCCCACCCACCAGTGATTGGCTAATCCCCAAGTCCACTCAGTCTCCACCCACCCACCCTGCCCGGACGCCCGTGCCCCTGCAGCCAGTCTTCCCTGGAGAGGAGCACTGAGTGTTGCTTACCGAACTCACGTCCCATATCTTCAGGGTTTTGTCATCTGAGGCGGAAACAAGAAGGTTAGAATCTGACGACCAGGCTACATCGGATATTCCCTTGGGGAGAAAAAACAGGGTCAGTAACTTGCACAGAGTAACTTGGGCAGGAAGAGGACAGAATAGGACCTGTGGGCAAAATCCCAAACATCCCCATTGCCCTCGGGAAATCCTCTTACTCATTAACCTTACAAAAGACACACTGCAAGGGAGGAAAACAGCAGGCTTTCTGCAGCTCTGCCAGCCCCACAGACACTCATCCGGGGAAGTCAAGTGTATTTGGTGTTAAATAGAATATTTGGGAGGCCAAGGAGGGTGGATCACGAGGTCAAGAGATCGAGACCATCCTGGCCGACATGATGAAACCCTGTCTCAACTAAAAATACAAAAATTGGCTGGGTGTGGTGGCACACGCCTGTAGTCCCAGCTACTCAGGAGGTTGAAGCAGGAGAATCGCCTGAACGCAGAAGGTGGAGATTGCAGTGAGCTGAGATCATGCCGCCACCACACTCCAGCCTGGCAACAGAGCGAGACTCCATCTCAAAAAAAAAAAGAGAGGAAAAAAGGGGGGAAAAACTTAAACCTGAACCCACCGTTCTCAAAACGGCCCTGACCACTTGCTCACTGGAGCTACACTGTTCAGTCAACTTCGTCGCACAGGGCTGAAACCTACCAGCTTGTGACCAGATATGGTTTTCTCAAATTTCCCATCGTATGCGCCCCAAATTTTAATGAGTTTGTCAGCAGCTGAAAGAAAACAAAAGGATCTGAGGCTAGAAGCAGGCCACGGTTGTCCAGTCATCCAGAGTCCAAAGTCTGGGCTTTTCCCACGAGTCCCTGGTCATCAGCATGAACCCCACGGCTCAAAACCCATTCAGCGCAGCCACGTGCCAGAGGTGACCAGCCCCCTTCTCCTCCCCCGCTGAGGCCCAGAGCAGGAGGTGAGGAAGCACGCCACCCTCCATGGTTTCTGGTCTGCGGCTCAGACCGCCTCCTCCGGCAGCTGAGGGCCTCAGTGCTACGTACATGAACTCGCCAGCCACTCTCCATTCGGGCTGAATTTCACGGAGGACACCGCTTTGGTGTGGCCAGCAAGTGTAAACTTGAGAGCATAGTTTGGCTTCACGGGTGTAGGCTGTTGGGAGAGATCAGTCAGCAAAAAGTCACCACCACTATGCGTTCCACTTGTGACCAGTTTGGATTCAGCTCAGATCTTTATAGGTCCAAAACCACATGACCAGTGCCTTCCATCAATTTCTATGTGGCGTCACTTTTCAAACGGAACAGATCTAAATCTGAGCCCACTACTTCCCCCTAAGACCTCAGTACCAGCAGCACCAGCCGAGCCAGAAACGTCTGAGGCCCCCTCAAGGCACAACCCCACCTCAAACCCACCTCTGATCCTGCTACAGCACAGGAGGCCCCTCCAGCCCTGACCTTGGTCCAGCGCGCCCCACCCCCGACCTGCCCCAAACACACCTGAGGCCCCGCTCCCTTTGCTAAAGATCTACAAGAGGGCGTCTCTGCCTGGGCGTCAGGTCACAGCCAGGGTGGGGGCAATTATGAAGAGATGTTTTCTGGGTCCTACAGAGACTCTTACAATCAGGACCAAGGATCTGTATTTTTGATAAAGCCTCCCTCCTCCAGGTGACAGGTTTGGGATCCCTGACACAGCAGGTCACAAGCATTCGTTAGATATGTGGTCAGGAAATAAAAATTAGCAGTGACCTTTAACTGCGTAGGGAAGGCTAGACTTAGGAGTGTGAAATGTTTCCAAGAATCGCTAAGCGTTATTTGCCCCCCAAAACACCCACAGGGCTCCTGGGCACGCACCTTGCTCTGAGTGGCAGATGACGAAGGGGTCGGCTGTGCTCTGGCGGCCTCGGTCTCAGGCTTCTTCTCCTCCGTTGCCATGGCTCTAACGCTGGTCACACAGGGGATGTGGATGGAGGGTCCCAGTGACAGAGGCAGTCTGCTGAGCAAGACGCAGAACAGGGGGCCAAGGCCAAGAAACAAACCGTATTTTTAAAAGTGGATTTTCAGGAAAAAGGATTTAAAGAAAAACATTTGACTACCAATTGAGCCCTGTAGCAAACAAACCATTCCACTTTTGTAATCATCAAAGACCCCACCCTCAGGGTGCTTCCTATTTTGTTATCCAGAAGTCTGTAGGAATGCAGCAGTTTGTGCAAACAAATGCAATTTTCTTCAAAGAGCCCTGGATATGGCTGGGCATGGTGGTTCAGGCCTATAATCCCAGCACTTTGGGAGGCTGAGGCAGGCAAATCACGAGGTCAGGAGTTTGAGACCAGACTGGCCAATATGGTGAAACCCCGACTCTACTAAAAATACAAAAAAAATTAGCCAGGCGTGGTGGCATGTGCCTGTAATCCCAGGAGGCTGAGGCAGGAGAATTACTTGAACTGGGAGGCGGAGGGTGCAGTGGGCCGAGATCACGCCATTGCACTCCAGCCTGGGCAACAAGAGTGAAACTGTCTCAAAAAAAAAAAAGCCCTGGACACATTATAAAAGGAACAGCAAAAGGTTTCCTGACAGTAAGCTAACATGCCAAATGACAGAAGACGGCTTCAGGGTACAGAAGTTTGGGAGCACAGCCAAATCCTAAAATGCATCCAGTGATGCAATCACGTTCACAGCAGTGCTTGAAGGCACAAGTGCAGGCACCCAGTGGTCTGAGCCTCAAGGGTGGGCTCCGGTGCTTCCATGCACAGGCTGCAGGCACGAGGCTGCCTTCCAGAATGCTAACAGCTCACAGGCCTCGCCCCCAGTGAGGACCTACAAAACCCTGCGAAGAGAGGAGCTGGAGCCAGCTCTGCCTGCTGGAATTCCCACATCCTGCCTTCTGGAAAAGCAGCCTCAAGTACACCAGTGATATTCTATGAGCAAGACTGACACTGCAGGGGAATGAAAAAAGACTGCAGTTCAACCGGTTTCACCTTGACGATAAAAATTACCCAAAATCTGTCCAGTAAGCAGCTAGTTTCCTCTATCGAGAGAATAGATCCATTACTTGAATACATCTCATAAAAACACAACAGATTGTTCTGAAAGGAGGCATAGCATTATTAAAGAAAGCCACTGAGACATGCTTGCAAATACCACTGGCCATCAGAATCCTGGAAGCTGGCACTGCCATCCACCTAACGAGCTTACACACTGTACATTCTAGCTTGGAGCTTGAAACCGAAATCTTGCAAGGCTGCTTGCAACCTTAAAGTGAAATGGAAGGCATCAAAAAGAGCACGTCTCAAAGTCTTCACGAAAGAGGAAGGTAGAGAAACTACAACACCCACTTTACAGAGAACAGGTGTGGCCACAGATCCATTTCACCTGCAGCAAAGATTCCCTGGGCAAGGATGGATCATGCTGCATCTAAAGCCTGAGCGTCGCAACACACACACACACACACACACACACACACACACACACACACACACACACACGAGTGGGGAAGGGGAGGGGCACGCCCTGTAGAGCTGCCCAGGGTACAAAGTGCCAGTACAAAGCCAATCCTCCGTAAATACCCGCTACGTGGTGCTTGTCATTAGTGCAACCCGGCCATGGCAATTTAACCCAGCTGCTGCCTTCTCCCTGGAACGCTGGACAAGTACAGGGAGAGGGAGGAGCTAAGGAAATCCAAGCAAAAAGCTGCGAAGTCCGCTGCAAAGGTCCTAGTGTGAGACAGCCAAGTCAGGGCAAGAGCCGAGTGAAGTGTGGCCATGCCCTACCCAAGTGAAACACCAGAGGACCAGAAGCAGAACAGACAGCTCAGAGGGCCAGGCAGCTCCAGTCAGCCCTCTACTCACCCAGGTGACTCTAGATGCCTGAAACACCCTCCCGCAAGGCGCAGCAGACAAGCCGTCTTAATAAGGAGCTCAACCCCTCCCAGCTCAGGCCCACCCCACCCCACCCTGGGGCTCAAAAAACATTAACATGTAAAAGAAACAAAGAAGGCCGGGCGCGGTGGCTCACGCCTGTAATCCCAGCACTTTGGGAGGCCGAGGCGGGTGGATCACGAGGTCAAGAGATCGAGACCAACCTGGTCAACATGGTGAAACCCCGTCTCTACTAAAAATACAAAAAATTAGCTGGGCATGGTGGCGCGTGCCTGTAATCCCAGCTACTCAGGAGGTTGAGGCAGGAGAATTGCCTGAACCCAGGAGGCGGAGGTTGCGGTGAGCCGAGATCGCGCCATTGCACTCCAGCCTGGGCAACAAGAGCGAGACTCTGTCTCAAAAAAAAAAAAAGGAAACAAAGAAACAAAAAAACCCCTTAACCTAAACCTGACTTTTAAAATACCCTTTCCTGACCCTTCCCACCAACCAGTTTCTACCTCAGTGGTGGGGTCTAGCCTTGGAATTTTCTTTTTGAGTCCAGGCTGGAGTGCAGTGGCAAGATCTTGGCTCACTACAACCTCCGGCTCTGAGGTTCAAGCAATTTTCATGCTCAGCCTCCAGAGTGGCTGGGATTACAGGCGTGCACCACCATACCCGGCTAATCTTTTGTACTTTTAGTAAAGACGGGGTTTTGCCATGTTGCCCAGGCTGCTCTCGAACTCCTGAGCTCAGACAATCTGCCCGCCTCAGCCTCCCAAAGTGCTGGATTATAGGTGTGAGCCACCGCGCCCAGCCCAAAGCTTGGCATTTTCATACAACACCCAGGAGTTTCTGGGAAGAATCATTTTATGGGAACAGGAAGGTTGGAGACTTGACCCTGAAGAAGTGGGGGCCGAGAAGGTTCCACGCAGGGTGATGAGGAGTTGACCCCCCGCCCAGGTGCGGCCTGGCTCCTCCTAGCAGCTGCTGCTTTTCATCCAGGTAAGCCTGACCACCTGAAGCCCAGCAACTAAAGCTCAGTATGCGCTCCTGGGTTGGATGCCACCGGCGGATTCCGGAGTCCCTGAGTCCCCGAGGTGGAGCCCAGGAATCGGCCTGCGGCGTGCAGACGGGAATGAATCTGCATCCCAAACACCAGCCAGGTGGCCGGCCCGACAGCGGCGGGAACCCGGCGCTCCGCATCTCAGGTCCTGTACGGGCTCCCGGCCTGGGTCCTCCGCTTACCCATCCGTCTTCCCCACCGGCCAGCACGGCACCTGCCCAGGGCACAGCGTAAGCATTCGGGACATGGGAAAACGGACCTGGGTGGCTGGAAACTTGCATGCGAGACAGCAGGGAGGGTCGTGAGCGGGAAGTAACAGCCGGACCTCCGTCTAGTCCGGGAACGTAACCGCTCAAGATGGCTCTCGCACACCGGCCAGGACTGGTCTGCGGCCCCGCGCGAGGAGGCGCGGGGGACCCTCCGTTCAGGACCGAGGACCCGAACCCAGGACCCCACCTAGCGAGGTGCAGCCTGGCTGCCTCCGGTTGGGGTGAGCGGCGGGAGCGGGCTGGGGCGTTTCTACGAAGGGAAGCGCCACGTCCGGGGACTGAGTGGCTCGTGGGTCTGGCCCTTCCCTGGAGGTGCAGGGAGAGGAGCGATGTGAGGCCGGGCGCGCCGCCTGGGGAGAGGCCCCAGGGCCGGCGCTCGGGCCTTGTCAGCGGCCCGCGGGGGAATCGGAGGTGGGGGCGCCGGTGGGGGCGGGCGGGGTGCAGGGGCCCGCGCGCGCGGCCGTCCACCGACGAGCCCGTGAGAGGGTCCCGGGCGGGGCCGCCGCAGTGGGGGCAGCGCCGGGGGTGGGCCTGGCCGGAGGCCCGGCAGGGAACACGTGCGGCGGCCGGGGACGATGCGGGGGCTCCCGGCGCCGTCCCACTCCCCGCCTCGTGCCCCCCGGGCCGGGCGGCTGCCCACTTACCTGCCGGGCCGCGGCGGCGGGGCCGGGCGCTCGGGACGTCGCGTCGGCCGCCTCCTGGGCGGGAGCGCGGACTCTGCGCGACAAGGCGGCAGCTCTGGCGGGCGCCAGGCGGCGGGGGCGCAGTGCGCGTGCGCGAGGGGAGGGGGCGGTGTCCGAAGGCGGGGCGAGCGCACAAAGCCGGCCTCTCGGAGAAGCGCTACGGGCCGCGGCTGCGGCCAGAAAGCCTCGGGCAGGCCCAACGCTTTAAAGGAACAGCACCGGGCGCGCGCTTCCCGCTTAAAAGCTTTAATCCCCGAATTCGGCTGCCGCGGGCCCTTCTAACGCACTTCCTAAAAATGGAAGTAGTATAATAATACATACAGGAAAGCGCTAGTGTGCCCTCGCGTTTCCACGGACTGAGCACGCCCTGCACACTGGGACAAGAGGCCCTCCGGGACCCGCGCAGGTGGCGTCCCTGGCGTTGTCCCCGGAATCGAGGCGGACCGGGGCACCTCGCCGGGCGACCAGGCCCCTTCTGGATCATCGCCGGTACGGATGAGAGCGCCACCGGGCGTCTGGAAAGCACCTGGGGCCGCGCGCGGGCGCCGTGCCCCCCATGTGGCCGCCCACCCCGGGCGGGCAGGACGACTCCGGCCCATCTGGAAGCCCCAGAGCCTGCGCGTCCACTGAGCTCGGAAGCCCGGGCTGCGCCTCCCCGCGGGGCCGGCCGCTCTTCCCGCCTCTGCAGGCACAGAGCCCGCGGTGCGCGCACCTGCTCCTCCCCAGCCCCGCGGACTGGGAGAGCCGCGCTGGAGACACCCGCGCCCGCTCCGCAGTGCGCAAACGCGCTTCGCACAGGGCTCTCTGGGGCCAACCCTTTCCTCCTGGGCGGGCGTTTTCACCTCCGGGTGCGAGGGGGTGGTCCCCAGAGGAGGACCCCGGGGCTTAAGGAGAAGCTGAGGCCCGGTCGTCTGGCCTTGACTACTGTGCGTTCTCGCCTCCTGCTTCCCTTCTCAGAGCCTTGGAGGTAGGCACGGCCTCCCTACCCGCTCAGCTAGGCCTGTGGGAAGAATAGCGTGCAGTCTCTTATTCTCCAATTAAAAATGGGAACACAGAATATGACACAGGAACCCGTGCAAACAAAGGGACAGAGCATTTGAAATAAAAATGTCCAGGGACAGTGAGGTGTGCGGTGGTCAGGAAGGCGGGACCGATAGCCTGGCAGATGGTCTGGAATTCCCCTTCCCAGGAAGGACACAGAGAAGGCAAGGTCCCTGTGTGGTCCGGCAGGGCTGCGTGTGGATCTGTGTGCCCAAGAGGCCTAATCCCTTGGGCCAGGTGCCCTGGAGCATGGAGCAGTGACTGTCGAAGGTTAGCAAACCCAGCTCGGATGAAGGCCATCTCCATCACCGTCCACCTGGCCGCCCGGGCCAGACGCCCCGCCCATCACCTGCTGCTCTCCCCTCCACGGCTTCAGGTCTCAGATCCATCTACTTCTCCCCTCCCTAGCTTCCACTTGGGTCTTTTCCAAACCTCCAAACAGAGAAACTTCTAAAATTCCAGCTCTCATCCGTCACTTCCCAGTTTAAAACTCAGAACCAGCTTCCCACTGCCCTAAATTCCCTAATTCCCACTGTCCAATGCTGCTAAAATGTTTACCAGACCCCTCCTCCTCTTCCAAATTAGCACCGCCTCCCAAACTGCAGCCCTGGTTCCAGCCCCAAAGCAAAAGTATTTCCAGTCCTTCAACCCTCCCGGCAGAGCAAGATAAGGGGCTGGCTCACTGAAGCCTCAGAACTCCAACCAGGTTCCCAGCCACGCCACCCCCAGGAGATAGAGCCTTCTAGTAAAAATGAGAAAATCCTCTAACCCTGTTCAGCGTTTTCGCAATCCACCCCTGCAGTCATAGCTAAAATTCTGAAACCTGCCGGGCAGGATGGCTCAAGCCTGTAATCCCAGCACTTTGGAAGGCCAAAGTGGGCAGATCACCTGAGGTCGGGAGTTCGAGACCAGCCTGACCAACATGGGGAAACCCTGTCTTTACTAAAAATACAAAATTAGCCAGTTATGGTGGTGCATGCCTGTAATCCCAGCTACTGGGGAGGCTGAGGCAGGAGAATCGCTTGAACCTGGGAGGAGGAGGTTGGGTGGGTCGATATCAGGCCATTGAACTCCAGCCTGGGCAACAACAGCAAGACTCCATCTCAAATAATAAAATAAAATAATAAGCTAAAACAAAATTCTGAAACCATATAACTCTAGCAAGGAAGAGCAATTTAACAAAGGCAAGTAATTTGCTTTACTAAGTTTTAAATCCTTTTATACCCTACCCAAATTGTTGTCAGACTCAGGAAAAAATATTACAGGTGAAAATAGAAGAGAAAACAAGAATCACAGAAGAGGGGAAAAGCACGAAGATTTCTTTTTCCAAACGTTAACCAGGCTTTGGCCACCAGGAGTGAATTAGTAAATGGAACTGCTTCTCTGAACAATTTTTTTTTTTTTTTTGAGACGGAGTCTCTCCCTCTTGTCGCCCAGGCTGCCGTGCAATGACGCTATCTTGGCCCGCTGCAACCTCCACTTCCCTCAAGCAGTTCTCCTGCCTCAGCCTCCCAAGTAGCTGGGATTACAGGCACCTGCCGCCACACCTGACTAATTTTTGTATTTTCAGTAGAAATGGGGTTTCACCATGTTGGCCAAGCTGGCCTCGAACTCCTGATCTCAGGAGAACTTCTGGACTTCTCTAAACAATGTTTTAATAAATGCAACATTTCGGCGGGTCCCAGTGGTTCATGCCTGTAATCCCAGCACTTTGGGAGGCCGAGGCCGGCAGATCATGAGGTCAAGAGATCGAGACCATTCTGGCCAACATGGTGAAACCCCATCTTTACTAAAAATACAAAATAATTAGCTGGGTGTGGTGGTGGGCACCTGTAGTCCCAGCTACTCAGAAGGCTGAGGCAGGAGAATCATTTGAACCCAGGAGTCAGGGTTGCAGTCAGCGGAGATTGCGCCGCTGCACTCCAGCCTGGTGTAAAGCCAGACTTCATCTCAACAATAAATAAGTAAATACAATATGTCTAGCAGGTTTCTCCTTACCCCGATTCAAGGATCTCAGGTCAGCCTGACAGTTCAAATCTGCTGGGCACCCTCCCCACCCGGCTCTCCTTCCCAGGGCACCCCTGACCTCCCAATGCCCACTTGGGCCTCCTGGAACCTGGTGAGTCTTCTGGCCCCCAGCTCCTCCACAGCGAAAATATCTTCCATGGTAATTCCTGGGTCAGTGTCCCCTGGGTCTGGCTGAGCTGAGCCTAGCCCTCATCACAGACAGCACTCTGGGCACTGGCCCAGGAGGGTGGGGGTGACATCTGGCACTGACAGCACTCGTGTGCCCAACACTGTGTTCAGTATGTTACATTTAGTACCTCCTTGCGCCCTCCCAAGAAGCCTGTGACATGATGCCTTTATTATCTCCTTTTTACAATGAGAAAACCAAGGCTCAGAGAGGTTGAGAAGCTGCCCACGGACCCACAGCCCTTGGGCACAACCAGGGAAGAGAGCCTTGGCTCAAGGCAGGACCTGCCAGTCCACCTTTAATGCTCCCGGGAGTGACCTCGTCAGAGACAGTGTCTGTGGGATCAGGAGCAGGCGGCGTGGCTCTATGGTAGCAGCAGGGCTGAAATGCAGAACTTCAGCCTCTTATAGGACTTGGGACTTTCCAAGAACCCTGCTGTCACCTAGGGACGAATATTTCCTTGGGGACAGTGGACTACCAAACTTGGAGAGCAAGGGCCACCAGCCAGTGATGGAGACACAACCCCTGGCAGGAGAGTGGTGTCCTCGAAGCAGGCAGCTGGGGAGCACTGGCCCCTTCCTGGCCAGCCCAAAACTTTGGGGGGCAGCGGATTCCAATGACACTTGATTTGGGAGGGTGGTGGAAGCTGAGGGATTGGGAAGGCCCAGGACCCAGGGTTTCCCGGAGCTGCTGATCAGATCTCCAGGCTGGCAGGCCACGTCAGCCTGGCCACCATTCAAGGAGCTGCTGCTGCTGCCTGGAACCCTAAGACTGCCTGCCAGCCCAGGTCAATGGGATTTTATGTCAAATTCCTTTTCCCACGGTAACTATGCCAGGGCAGCTGGTTGGGGGATTTATGTCACCATTTCCCCATCCCCAGGACCTCGCCAGGGGCCCATCAGGGTCTTCACCTGACAGCTTTATCCTGATTGGCCACTCTCAACCCAGGTGTCCAGAAAGCTGCTTCCAGCCCCGGCTGTACCGCTATCGTTCTCCTTCCCCTGACCCTAGTTTCCCAGCACAGAGGAAGCAGGGTAGACCGGAGGACCCCATCTTGTTCTTGACATGGACTGTGCGGTTTCTTCCTTGTGTCAGATTCTCTCCTTCCACTCCGTTCTGCTTCCCACCAGCCTCGTTCTCCCTTCATCATGTCCCCTCCCCTGGCCACCCTATAAGGTGACCCCCTAGATCGTCCATCCCCAGTGAGGACATTCCACTTTGACTGGCACAGTCCCAGTTCCAGAGCTGGAGCCCCTGCCCCTGGCAGCCCCTGGATGGTTTATTCCGAATAAACCTGGATGGTCGGTCACCTGAGTTGTCCCTTCCTTAAGGCCCTTCCATCCTTGCCATCATCCTGGCCCTCACCAGGGGCCGCTTCCTTGTCCACCTCCCTCACTACTGTGGGCTCATGAGAGAGGGACACCCTGTCCACCTCGGTGCCTGCCAGGAGGGACACACAGCAGGTGGTCGATAAAGACCCTCAAACTGCTTCCTGGTTTTTTTTTTGTTTGTTTGTTTTTGAGATGGAGTTTTGCTCTTGTTGCCCAGGCTGCAGTGAAATGGTGTGATCTCTGCTCGCTGCAACCTTCGCCTCCCAGGTTCAAGCGATTCTCCTGCCTCAGCCTCCCGAGTAGCTGGGATTACAGGTACCCACCACCACGCCCAGCTAATTTTTTGTGATTTTAGTAGAGACGGGGGTTTCACTATGTTGGCCAAGCTGGTCTCGAACTCCTGACCTCAGGCAGTCCACCCGCATTGGCCTCCCAAAGTGCTGGGATTATAGGCGTGAGCCACCACGTCAGCCTTCCTATTGGATTTAAATCTATGCTAAGCTTGCTTAAAAGTCCCTAGGACTGTCTGCCGGCCCCACCCTCCACCTGACTCCAGGACAGGGTGTCCCTGGGGACGGCCCCCTACCTCCCCCAGGTGACTCTGGGAGCTCAGCCACAGCGCGGCGCTGAAGCAAGGCAGGCACCAGTCTGGTTCAGGCCAAGCTGGGCGGGTCTCCCAGCAAGAATTCCAGGAATGAGGCCCTTGTCTCCAAAGCCAGGCTGCACCTGGTGCGGTCTGCAAATCCCCTCCCCACCTCGGGTTCTTGGAGGCGATGGTGGCTGGTGGCGGCAGCAGAATCCTATTGGTTGCAAAGGATCCCTGCAAAGACCGTTGTGAAAGATACGTTTCCTGGGACAGAGCGGACAGGGCCAGTTGGAAATCAGAGGCCCAAAGAGCCAAGGGATGTTTCAGAGGCTTTAGCTGTTATGTGTGTTTGGCAGGCCGGGGTGGGAGGGGTGTGGACAGTGTAGGGGGATTTGCAGGGGTCATTTTTAAGGACTTTATATGTGGCTGCTAATAGTATTCCTTCCCCACCATACCAAACTATTTCCATCTGTCTGAGCTATTAAAAACCACCACAGCTGTTCTTCCTGAGCGCCTACTGTGTGCCTTTCACCTGCCTAAGGACTCATTTATTTTTATTTTTGAGACAGAGTCTAGCTCTGTCTCCCATGCTGGAGTGCGGTGCCGCGATCTTGGCTCACTGCAACCTCTGCCTCCCAGGTTCAAGTGATTCTCCTGCCTCAGCCTCCCGAGTAGCTGGGATTACAGGCCTGCGCCCCCATGCCCGGCTAATTTTTATATTTTTAGTAGAGACGGGGTTTCCCCATGTTGGCCAGGCTGGTCTTGTACTCCTGACCTCAGGGGATCTGCCCACCTCAGCCTCCCAAAGTGCTGGGATTACAGGCGTGAGCCATCGTGCCCAGCCCACCTAAGGACTTTAGATGTAGTCTCATTCAGTCCCAAACGCAGGAGCTATTCTGACCTTTACAGGTTAGGAAAATGATTTAAAAGACCTCCACGCTCAGGTAGATGAGGCAAATGAGGGGCCTAGAGAGCCTCAGTGACTTCTGAAAGTCACATGCAAGCCCACGCAGGCTGGGGCTTGACCCTGCTCTGTAGGCCTCCAGAGGCCCTGTGCGTTCCTGGGAGTCACAACGGCCCTCTTCCAAGTGTGGACATCAGCCCCGAGTGGCTGTCCCCACAGCAGCTCTGTGGGCCCCCTCCACGCCGACACCCGGCCACCTGCTCCCAGTTCCCTCCCTCCGGAGTCCCTGGCTACACCTTAGCCCCAGCTGCCCATTCCCATTGTTTCCGGGATTTCCCAATGAGGACGTGTTTCTTTGGGGTAAATCGAGGAGCTCCCTGACTGGGTCAGGGGGCAGCACAGTCTCCATGAAGATAAGTAACCTATGGAAAGCGGTGACCTGGGATTAGGTGAGCATACCAGCTTGGCAGAGCCTCGCCAGCCAGCCCGAGGCACTGAATGGGGGCCCTGGGGGTGGGAGCCCAGGAAGAGTCAGAAGCCTCGATGCAGGCCCCGCCCTCTGGGTTTCCCGCAGGCTCGCCAAGAATTCCCTCGGGAGGAGCAGCAGCCTAAAATAGAAAAGCTGACACAGGAGAGGCCCGGGCTCAGGTGGAGCTCTTGGCCTGGGTGCCAGCTCCCAGGGGCTCCCTTCCTCCCTGGCTCCCCCAAGGACCCTTGAGGCCCCTCCATCTGCCCACCCCAGCCTATGGCATATACCTCTGCAGTCCAACTCCCGCCAAGCCCAGCTGAGGCCTGAGCATCTGAAGGAATGTGGCAGACCCCCCAAGGCCTCTCCAAGGCTGTCGGCCTGGGCCTTACTCCCAGCTGTCTTCCAGTAGCCACAGAGCTTGGGGGACAGCCTTGGAGGCAGGGAGCAGCCACCCCACCATGCCCGCCTAGTGGCTAAAGGCTGGCAGGCACATGGGGCCGATCTCCCCACTATAGACCGGCTATGGGAAGGGTGGGCAGGCTGGAATTCAGGCAGAGGAGGTGCAGCCCATGGGATGTGGCTGGTTCTGGATACTTCTGACCCCAGACATTGATTTCCTCATCTGGGGTCTCATTTTAAAGCTGTCGGAAGGCCGGGCGCGGTGGCTCAAGCCTGTAATCCCAGCACTTTGGGAGGCTGAGGCGGGTGGATCACAAAGTCAAGAGATCGAGACCATCCTGGCCAACATGGTGAAACCCCGTCTCTATTAAAACTACAAAAAATCAGCTGGGCATGGTGGTGCGTGCCTGTAATCCCAGCTACTCAGGAGGCTGAGGCAGGAGAATTGCCTGAACCCAGGGGGTGGAGGTTAAGGTGAGCCGAGATCGCGCCATTGCACTCCAGCCTGGGCAACAAGAGCGAAACTCCGTCTCAAAAAAAATAAAAAAATAAATAAAAAATAAAAATAAAGCTGTCGGAAACCAGAGGGGCAGGGACTACCAGAGTGTGGAGGTCGTTTACCTCACAGCCGTGGTCTCGAAGACACAGATAAAAGATGGACCCCAAGTGCCTGTTTGTTTCTCGGAGGCAATGTCTCCCTCGGTTGCCCAGGCTGGGCTGCAGTGGCGTGGTCACAGCACACTGCAGCCTCAGTCCCCCAGGGCTCCAGTGATCCTCCCGCCTCAGTCTACCGAGGAGCTGCAGGTGTGCACCACCGTGCCGGCTAACTTTTTGTTTATTTTTTGTAGAGACAGGATTTTACTATGTTGCCCAGGCTGTTCTTGAACTCCTGGCCTCAAGGTATCCTCCCACATCAGCCTCCTAAAGTTCTGGGATAAGAGCACAGACCCCAGTGCCCATTTAGAATATACAACCCTTTGTGAGTCCCCCCCACACACCCAGGAATCTTTCCTTCAGAGACACCTGCAGAGGGCCCCCGAGGCTGCCCCAGGGTGTCCTCGGCAGCAGTATTTATAATGACGGACTCATTGGAGACAAATGTCCATCCGTGGAGGAACAGGGAAATATGCATGGGACATCTGGATTCTGGAACAGTCCACAGCCGCCAAAAGGATAAGGTAGGCTGGGAAGTCCTGCCACAGAGCCACAGCGGCAGCCAGTTTTTAAGAGGAAGAAACAAGAGACCAGCCGGGCACAGCGGCTCACGCCTGTAATCCCGGCACTTTGGGAGGCTGAGGCAGGCATAGCACCTGAGGTCAGGAGTTCAAGACCAGCCCGGCCAGCATGGTAAAACCCTGTCTCTACTAAAAATACAAAAAAATAGCTGGGTGTGGTAGCAGGTGCCTGTCATCCGAGCTACTCTGGAGGCTGAGGCAGGAGAATTGCTTGAACTTGGGAGGCGAAGGTTGCAGTGAGCCGAAATCAAGCCATTGTAGTGCAGCCTGCGTGACAGAGCAAGACTCCGTCTCAAAAAAAAAAAAAAAGAAAGTAGGAAGGACCAGAGGATCTCTTAGTTGTCCCTGAGGAGAACCGATACTCTCCAGCCAGATGTCCTGCCTTTGCAATGAAAGAAAGAACAGGCCTCCTTCATTTTCACAACAGGAGAGGGATACCCAGGGCTGGCTGCTGCATCAGCCCAGTTCCCGGCCCTCGCCTCGTCACCAGCATCCCTGGAGCCCTCTGCATATAGGTACTGCCCAGTGCCGTGGGTGTGAATCGGGCCCACCTGGTCCCTGCCCTCAAGGAGGGCTCCATCTGGGGGAGCCAGACCCACAGGTGACAGTCGCAGGATTTGGTGCCAGGTTCTGGAATGGGAGGCCATGCTGATGAGTTGGTGAAAAGTCAAGGGGCCCTTCCTAGGTGGTGTTCAACCAGAGGCGCCAGAAGAGCCAGGCTACGCTGCAGGCACCACACAGGCCTCTGGGGTGAGGATGGGCTGTGTCGGGGCAGCGGGGTGAGGCTGGAGGCACGAGGGTGGGGGGATTCAGCCAGAGAGGTGGGTGTGGTAGGGCCCGCCCCCGCCCCCGCCCCCATCCAGCAGGCCTCAGGTAAGGGTGGCTGAACGATGCAGACGAGGTAGGTGGGGTATGCTCAGAGCCCTCCTTGGCATGAGACCAGGAGACAGCTCAGCTGGCACAGAGACCAGCCACCCACTGGGCCAGCTTGGAGACCTTTGCCCCGGGCCAAGCTGAGGAAAGCTGAGGAGATCCAAGGATAGAAGAAACCACCCTTTGGGGGTGGCAATGTAGAAGGTTGGACCCTAACTCAGACCCCGGCGCCTAAAGGCTGGCCGGGTCTCAGAGGAGCCTGCACACCCTCGTCTCTGCAGCCTCTGCCTTTCACCACAAATGGGGCGGATGGTGTGGGCAGGGTCCCGCCCTGGAGGGCTGTTTGTGAGGGGCAGAGACACTGTGAGCTTTAGGCCAGTCCGGTGAGTGCAGGACCCACGGGAAGTGGTGAAGGGCAGCTGCAGAGGGGACGCTGGCGCAAGTCACGGCGACGGGCTGCACCTTGTTTCCAGGCTCTCACTTAGGCAAAGTGCATCGCAGACTTCACGATGCAACAGAGTGACCTGGGGAGCTGCTGGAACGCAGGTTCCCCGGCCCCCTCGGTGGGTCTTGGGGGGAGGCCAGGAATCTGTAGTTCTTTTTTTTTTTTGAGACGGAATTTCACCCTTGTAGCCCAGGCTGGAGTGCAATGGCACGATCTCAGCTCACCGCAACTTCCGCCTCCCAGGTTCAAGCAATTCTCCTGCCTCAGCCTTCTGAGTAGCTGGGATTATAGGCATGTGCCACCACACCCGACTAATTTTGTATTTTTAAGTAGAGACAGGTTTCACCATGTTGGTCAGGCTGGTCTCGAACCCCTGACCTTGTGATCCACCACACCAGGCTAATTTTCTATTTTTAACAGAGACAGGGTTTCTCCATGTTGGCCAGGCTGATTTCGAACTCCTTACCTCAGGTGATCCGCCTGTCTCGGCCTCCCAAAGTACTGGGATTACAGGCGTGAGCCACTGTGCCCGGCCAGAATCTGTAGTTCTAACCAGCCACCGGTAGGCTCCTGGCCACACATGGAGAAACTGCTCTGGGTCCAGCCCAATGTGACCTGGACACAAGTCCATCCTCTTGGCCTCCCCTGCCCCTCTGCGGCTCTCCACTAGGCTAAGTCTCAGCACTTCTTTCCCAGACTCTCCTCCCTCTAGCGCTGGGCCAGCCAGCCATGGTCCTGGGGTTCCACTGCACACACAGCCTCATCCCCTCCTCCAGCCTCAGCTCCTCCCTCAAGGGCCTCAGTGTCTCCAGAGTCCCCAGATCCCCTTACTGAGGGACAATCTTGCCGTGTGGAATCCCACACAAGCCTGGGGGAGGCCACCTGGAGGCAGCGCCCTCCTTGCCAGCTGTGTCTGTGGGGAGTGTCCCAGCTCAGGGCTGCCCCTTTAGCAGGGCCTGTGGTGGCCAAGAGGATCACGAAGCAGCTGCGGCATGACCAGCCACTTGGCCTGCCTGGCACAGCATCCAGATAGCTCCAGCCATCCTGGGATGCCCCTCCAGCAACGCACACAGAGACCACGTGTCTGTCCATCGGGCGGTGCTAGCCGGGCTCCTTTTCCTGTCCCACAGTCCCTGACACCTTCCATTGGATGGTCTGCCTGGGGTGAGAGCCCAGATCTGCCCCTTCCACCCTGTGGGCCTCATCTCTGGTCTCCTGCATCCAGCCCTGCCGCCTTCGCTGAGCGCTCAACAGACCGATCGTGACTCGAATATGGAGCCAGATATTTACGAGGCTCTGAACTGCACAGTGGTTAAAAACGTGTTTAGCTTGGAGTCAGACACACCTAGGCACCTTCATACACTGTTTCCTCGGCTGTAAAATGGGAAGACCAACCTGTCTAGGGTTTTAAGGATTCTTATGCAATAAGGGGACTAGACCCTGGCGAGCATTCAAAGGTAGTTTTTTTTTTTTCATTTGTTTATTTTTGAGACAGAGTTTCACTCTCGTCACCCAGGCTGGAGTGCAATGGCGTGATCTTGGCTCACTGCAACTTCTGCCTCCCAGGTTCAAGCAATTCTCCTGCCTCAGCCTCCCGAGTAGCTGGGATTACAGGTACCTGCCCCAATGCCCGGCTGATTTTTTGTATTTTTAGTACAGATGTAGTTTCATAATGTTTGCCAGGCTGGTCTCAAATGCACCTCAGGTGATCCACCTGCCTCGGCCTCCCAAAATTCTGGGATTACAGGCGTGAGCCACCATGCCCAGCCAAAGGTACAGTTTTTTTTTTTTTTTTTGAGATGGAGTTTTACTCTTGTTACCCAGGCTGGAGTGCAATGGCGCAATCTCGGCTCACAGCAACCTCCGCCTCCTGGGTTCAGGCAATTCTCCTGCCTCAGCCTCCTGAGTAGCTGGGATTACAGGCATGCACCACCATGCCCAGCTAATTTTTTGTGTTTTTAGTAGAGACGGGGTTTCACCATGTTGACCAGGATGGTCTCAATCTCTTGACCTCGTGATCCACCCGCCTCGGCCTCCCAAAGTGCTGGGATTACAGGCTTGAGCCACCGCGCCCAGCCAGTACAGTTTTTATTTATTTATTTTTATTTTTTGAGACGAAGTCTCATTCTGTCATTCTAGCTGGACTGTGGTAGTATGATCATAGCTCGCTGTAGCCTCAACCTCCCAGCCTCAAGCAATTGTCCTGCCTCAGCCTCCTGAGTAACTTGGACCACAGGTGCATGTCACCACAACCAGCTAATTTTTTATTTTCAGTAGAGACAGGGAGCTCCCTATGTTGCCCAGTCTAGTCTTGAACTCTTAGACTCAGCTTCCCAAAGTGTTGCGATTACAGGCAAGAGCCAACGTGCCCAGCCAGGTACCAGGTACAGTTCTTTTTTTCTTAAATCAATAAATGGTAAAAATTAAATTGAATCCCAGCACTTCGGGAGGCTGAGGCGGGCGGATCACGAGGTCAGGAGTTCAAGACCAGCCTGACCAACATGGTGAAAACCCCCATCTCTTTCAAAAAAATTTATATTAATTTAAAAAAAGTTAAATTGGAGGGGACTCTACAGTTCTTACATGTGTAGATTTGTGGACCACCACCATGATCAGGACTATAGGAGTGTTCAAACCCCCAACCCCTCCCGGCTGCCCCTTGGAAGTCAGACCACCCCCCACCCCCAACCCCTGCCTGCCGCTGCTCTGCACTACGTCCATTCAGTGTTGTTTTTTCAGAACGACAGAAATGGAGTTATACAATACATAAGCTTTGGAGACTGGCTTCCTTCATTCAGCACAATGCCATTGAGACTCATCCCTGATGCTGCATGTTTCAGAGGTTTTTCTTTTTTCTTTTCTTTTCTTTCTTTTTTTTTTTTGCAGCCCAAGCTGGAGTGCAGGGCTGCAATCCTGGCTCACTGCAACTGTGGCAGGAGCGGCCACGGGAGATGGATCTCTCAGACACCGAACATTGGAGGAAGGAGTTTATTCGGCCGGGAGCCAGGTGGCATATTTGCCTAATATCCAAGCTCCCCTAACAAAGGAAGGTTCCTTCTTTATGTAGGCTTATACTTTAGATGTTACACGTGGAAGAATCTTAGGTTTATAGCTTAACATATGAAAAGGGTCTCTTGGCCGGGCGCGGTGGCTCAAGCCTGTAATCCCAGCACTTTGGGAGGCCGAGGCGGGTGGATCACAATGTCAAGAGATCGAGACCATCCTGGTCAACATGGTGAAATCCTGTCTCTACTAAAAAATACAAAAAATCAGCTGGGCATGGTGGCGCGTGCCTGTAATCCCAGCTACTCAGGAGGTTGAGGCAGGAGAATTGCCTGAACCCAGGAGGCAGAGGTTGCGGTGAGCCGAGATCGCGCCATTGCACTCCAGCCTGGGTAACAAGAGCAAAACTCCGTCCCAAAAAAATTTAAAAAAATAAAAATAAAAGGGTCTCTATTTACAGTCTTAGGCATTACATATGAAAAGGGTTTCAGTTTACAGTCTTAGGAATTAACATATGAAAAGGGCTTTGGTTTACAGTCTTAGGAATGAAAAGGGGAAGTTGATCTGAGGTGCCTGGGTCTCCCTCTTCACAACCTCTGCCTCCCAGGTTGAAGTGATTCTCCTACCTCAGCCTCCCAAGTAGCTGGGACTGCAGGCTTGCGCCACCACATCCAAATAATTTTTTTTTTTTTTTGTATTTTAGTAAAGATGGGGTTTCACCATTTTGCCCAGGTGGTCTCAAACTTCTGAGGTCAGGCGAGCTGCCTGCCTCAGCCTCACAAAGTGCTGAGATTACAGCCATGAGCCACTGAGCCTGGCCCAGAATTCATTTGTTTTTGTTTGTTTTTTATGACAAGCGATATTGTAGCAGGTATTGTAGACAAAACCTCCTGGACACCAGATTTAAAGAAGGAAGTGGCTTCCTTCGGCCAGGAACATCGGCAGACTTGGGTCTCAAGAACCAAGCTCCCTGACAAAGAAAATCCTAACCCTTTTAAAGGCTTACAGTTCTCGAAAGTACATGTGAGAGGGTCGTGATCGATGAAGTAGGTGTGGGGTATGTGACCAGGTGGGCGTTTGAGCAAGATTGAGCGAGAACAATGGAGAGCGTTTCTCCATATTAGATCCCATATGCCCGGGATCTGTAGATTGGAGTGTGATTAAGGGTGAGGGGTTTAATCCTTTTTTTTTTTTAAGGCGGGGTTTCACCATGTTGGTCAGGCTGGTCATGAACTCCCGACCTCAGATGATCCGCCCGCCTTGGCCTCCAAAGTGCTTGGATTACGGGCATGAGCCACCACGCCCTGCCCAGAGGGGTTTAATCTTTAACCTCCAGGCCTGATCAGCGGTGCCAGGCGACCTTGCCACTGACCTCATGCCTGCTATGTCTCAACTTTTATTTCCTCCTCCTCTGAGACAAGAGACAAGAAGGAGGGGGTCTCTTCCCTCAGTATTACATTGCGTGGGTGTCATGCTGTTGGTCTAACCGTTTACTCACTAAAGGACATTGGAGTCATTTCTGCTTTGGGGTGATCACAAATAGAGCTGCTACAAACACCTGTCTAGAGATTTTTTTTTGTGAACATACATTTCCATTTATCTTGAGTCAATACATAGGAGTGGGATTTCTGGGCCTTTTGGCAAGGATATGTTTAACTTCTTTGCTTTTGAGACAGTTTCGCTCTTGTTTCCCAGGCTGGAGTGCAATGGTGCCATCTCAGCTCACTGTAACCTCCGCCTCCTGGGTTCAAGTGATTCTCCTGCCCCAGCTTCCCGTGTAGCTGGGATTACAGGCACCTGCCTCCACGCCTGGCTAATTTTTTTGGCTTCTTTGAGACGGAGTTTCGCTCTTGTTGCCCAGGCTGGATCTGCAATGGCAGGATCTCAGCTCACTGCAACCTCTGCCGCCCGGGTTCAAGCAATTTTTCTGCCTCAGCCTCCTGAGTAGCTGGGATTACAGGTATTCGCCACCATGCCTGGCTATTTTTTTTGTATTTTTAGTAGAGACGGGGTTTCTCCATATTGGCCAGGCTGGTCTTGAACTCTGGACCTCAGGTGATCTGTCTGCCTCAGCCTCCCAAAGTGCTGGGATTACAGGTGTGAGCCACTGTGCCAGCCTATATTGACCATTGTTGTTGTTGTTTTGTCATTACCTCCAAGTCACTCTGTTTACCTTTTTAAGAAGCTGCAGAGCTGTTTTCGGAGTGTCAGTGCTCCCGCACATCCTCAGAGGTGGGAGCGGGTTCTGCTCCTCTGCACCGTCCCCAGCGCCTGTGAGGGCCAGGTCTCCAGGGGTTCCTCCCGTCCTAATCTGTTGGTAGCAGATTCTCATTGTGGGTTTTTCCCAACATCTTGTATTGCGGTAAAATACACATGAAATGTACCGCTTTTAAAAAAATTGTTTATTTTTTCTCTTCTCTTTTGTGACACAGCGTTAGGTATAAGGTACCGTGTTTTCACCAGTGTCAAGTGTGTGATTCAGTGACAGGAAGCGCATTCACACTGTTGTGCAACCATCCCCAGTATCAATTTCCAGGACACTTTCATCACCCCAGAGAGAAACTCTGTATACCCTAAACGCTGACTTCCTATTTTCTCCTTCCCCCAGCCCCTCCCTGAGAATCTCTGACATTTTGTGTCCCTACGAATTTGCCTATTCTAAGTACTTTACGTAAGTGGAGGCACACAATATTCGCCTTTTTCTTTTTTTCTTTTTTTTTTTTTTTTTTTAGACGGAGTTTCGTTCTTGTTACCCAGGCTGGAGTGCAATGGCACGATCTCGGCTCACCGCAACCTCCGCCTCCTGGGTTCAAGCAATTCTCCTGCCTCAGCCTCCTGAGTAGCTGGGATTACAGGCACGCGCCACCATGCCCAGCTAATTTTTTGTATTTTTAGTAGAGACGGGGTTTCACCATGTTGACCAGGATGGTCTCGATCTCTTGACCTCGTGATCCACCCGCCTCGGCCTCCCAAAGTGCTGGGATTACAGGCTTGAGCCACCGCGCCCGGCCAATATTTGCCTTTTTCTACTTGGCTCACTTCCCTTAGTATCATGTCTTCAAGGTTCATCTATGTATCAGAATTGAAGCAGGATTCATAATTTCATTCCTTTTGATGGCTGAATAATACTGCAATGTATGTATATGCCACGATTTATTTTTGAGATGGAGTCTTGCTCTGTCGCCAGGCTGAAGTGCAATGGCGCCATCTCGGCTCACTGCAAACTCCGCCTCTTGGGTTCAAGCAATTCTCCTGCCTCAGCCTCCCAAGTAGCTGGGATTACAGGCGTGCACTACAGCTAAGTTTTGTGTTTTTAGTGGAGAAAGGATTTAGTAGACACCATCCCGCCATGTCGGCCAGGCTGGTGTCAATCTCTTGACCTTGTGATCTGCCCGCCAAGACCTCCCAAAGTGCTGGGATTACAGGCATGAGTCACCACGCCTGGCCCACGCCTTTTGTTTTGTTCTGTTTTGAGACAGAGTCTCACTCTGTTTTCCAGGAGTGAAGTGGTACCATCTCAGCTCACTGCAAACTCCGCCTCCTGGGTTCAAGCGACTCTCCTGCCTCATCCTCCGGGTAGCTCGGATTACAGGCATGTGTCACCACATCCCGCTAATTTTTGTATTTTTTGTAGAGACGGGGTTTCACCATGTTGGCCAGGCTGGTCTCGGAGCTCCTGGCCTGGAGTGAGCCACCCACCAGCTTTGACTTCCCAAAGTGCATGGATTATGGGCGTGGCCACCACACCCAGCCGCCAGCATTTATTTTTTAATCCATCCCTCTACTGATGGACTATTGGGTGTTTCTGCCTTCTGGCTGTTGTGAATCATGCTGCTAACGTAGGTGCTATAGTCTAGATGTTCATTGTTGAAACTGAATCCCAGCGTTAGATGGGGACCTAGTGAGGGGTGTTTGGGTAATGAGGGCAGATTCCTCGAGAATAGACTACGCCCTTTCTCGGGTGTGAGTGAGTTCTTACTCTCTTAGTTCCTGGGAGAGCTGGGTGTTAAGAGAACCTGGCGCCTCCTCCCTTCCTACCTGCTTCTGCTTTCCCCTGTGATCTCTATACATGCTGGTGCCCCTTCACTGCCACTGTGAGTGGACACCAGCTGAGGCCTTCACCAGATGAAGATGCCCCATCTTGAACTTTCCAGCCATCAGAAGTGTGAGCCAAATCAATCTTTTTTCTTTATAAGTGACCCAGTCTCAGGTACTCTGTTATAGCTACCAATGGATTAAGACTAAGACAGTAGGTAAAATGGGCACCTGAGCTCCTGCTTCCAGGTCTTTTGGGTGTCTCATTTTGATTTTAGCTTCCGTTTCCATCCTGACTCATGATGTTATCTTATTTCCACCTCTATACCTTCTTTGGTGAAGTGTCTGTTCAATTTTTTTTTGCTTTTTTATTTTTTTTGAGACAGAGTCTCACTCTGTCACCCAGACTGGAATGCAGTGGTGCAATCTCAGCTCACTGCAACCTCTGCTTCCTGGGTCTTAGTGATTCTCCTGCCTCAGCCTCCCAAGTAGCTGGGATTATAGGTGTGAGCCACCACGCCTGGCTAATTTTTGTATTTTTAGTAGAGACAGGGTTTTACCATGTTGGTCAGGCTGGTCATGAACTCCTGACCTTGTGATCCGCCTGCCTCAGCCTCCCAAAGTGCTGGGATTACAGGCTTGAGCCACCGAGCCCAGCCTGTATTTTTTTTTAGTAGAGATGGGGTTTCACTATGTTGGCCAGGCTGGTCTCGAGCTCCTGACCTCAGGTGATCTGCCTGCCTTGGCCTCCCAAAGTGCTGGGATTACAGGCGTGAGTCACCATGCCCAGCCAAACTTTTGCTTATTATTATTGTTACTATTTTGAGACGGAGTCTCGCTTTGTCGCCAAGCTGGAGCGTAATGGTGTGATCTCGGCTCACTGCAACCTCCGCCTCCTGGTTCAAGTGATTCCCCTGCGTCAGCCTCCTGAGTAGCTGGGATTACAGGCACACACCATGTCCAGCTAATTTTTGTATTTTTAGTGGAAACGGGGTTTCACCATGTTGGCCAGTCTGGTTTTAAACCCTCGACCTCAAGTGACCTGTGTACCTCAGCCTCCCAAAGTGTTAGGGTTATAGGTATAAACCACCATGCCTGGCCAAAAGTCTATTTTAGAGCAAAGGTTTTAAAATTTTGATCAAGTCCAATTTATCAATTTTTTTTCTTTTATGGATTATGTTTTTGGTATCACATCAAAGAATTCTGCCTAATCCGTAGTCACTATGATTTTCTTTTGTGTTTTCATCTAATAATTCTAAGTTTTTAAAATGAAGGTTGCCAGGATTGAAAATTTAAATTAGCCGGGCACAGTGGCTCAAGCCTGTAATCCCAGCACTTTGGGAGGCCGAGGCGGGTGGATCACGAGGTCAAGAGATCGAGACCATCCTGGTCAACATGGTGAAACCCCGTCTCTACTAAAA
>NW_016107801.1:1393464-1399770 GCF_001604975.1 Cebus imitator
AAAAAAAAAAAAAAAAAAGAAAATTTAAATTAAAAAAAAAATTCTATGTTTTACATCTTACATTTAGATCTATGAGCCAATTTGAGTTAATTTTTGTATCAGATATGAGATACAGGTTAGGGTTAATTTTTATTTTCTTTACATTAACAAGTCCTAACATAAGGTGGATTAATTTTTTTTTTTTTTGAGACGGAGTCTCCCTCTAACTCAGGCTGGAGTGCAGTAGGGCAATCTTGGCGCACTACAAGCTCCACCTCTTCGGTTCAAGTGGTTCTCCTACCTCAGCCTCCTGAGTAGCTGGGACTACAGATGTGCACCACCACCCCCAGCTAAGTTTTGTATTTTTAGTAGAGATGGGGTTTCACCATGCTGGCCAGGATGGTCTCCATCCTCGTGATCTGCCCACCTCGGCCTCCCAAAGTGCTGAGATTACAGGCGTAAGCCACAACACCTGGCCAAAGTGGGTTAATTTTTTACATAATAAATATGCAGTTGTCACAACACTGATATGGGTGTCCCCACCCAAATCTCACCTTGAATTGTGACAATCCCCACGTATCAAAGGCAGGGCCAGGTGGAGATAATTGAATCATAGGGGCGGTTTCCCCCATACTGTTCTCATGGTAGTGAATAAGTCTCATGAGATCTGATATTTTGTTTTGTTTTGTTTTGTTTTTTTGAGATGGAGTTTCGCCCTTGTTGCCCAGCTGGAGTGCAATGGCGCACTAATAATAATACGGTTTTTATTTACTTATTTCTTTTTTTGAGATGAAGTCTCACTCTGTCACTAGGCTGGAGTGCAGTGATGTGATCTTGGCTCACTGCAACCTTCACCTCCCGGGTTCAAGCAATTCTCCTGCCTCAGCATCCTGAGTAGCTGGAATTACAGGCACATGCTACCACGCGTGGCTAATTTTTGTATTTTTAGTAGAGACAAGTTTCTCCATGTTAGTCAGGCTGGTCTCAAACTCCTGACTTCCTGATCTGCCCTCCTTGGCCTCCCAAAGTGCTGGGATTACAGGTGTGAGCCGATCTGATGGTTTTATGAGTGGGAGCTCCCCTGCACCAGCTCTCTTGCTTGCCACCATGTAAGACATGACTTTGCTCCTCATTCGCCTTCCACCATGATTTGAGGTTTCCCCAGCCATTTGGAACTGTGAGTCAATTAAAACTCTTTCCTTCATAAATTACCCAGTCTCAGGTATGTCTTTATTTGCAGCGTGAGAACAAACTAATACAGACACCATTTGTTGAAAAGACTTTCTTCTATCGAATTGCCTCTGTACTTTTGTCAAAAATCAATAGAAAGAGATTCCTTTCAGATCTAAGCATATACTAGGTTGAAAATAAACGTATGGCAAAAGATATATATATATATTTTTTTAAATGGGGTTTCACCATGATGGCCAGGCTGGTCTTGAACTCCTGACCTCAGGTGATCCACCCACCTCGGCCTCCCAAAGTGATAGGATTACAGGCGTGAGCCACCACGCCCGGCCTGGCAAAAGATACTTCATGCGAAGTAGTAAGTGAAAGAGAGCAGACATAGCTGTACTAATACCATACAAAATAGACCGTAATTATTGCATGAAACAAAGAAGGACATAACATATTGATAAAGAGGTCAATTAGCCAAGAAAATATAAGAATTATAAATATAGGGCCGGGCGCGGTGGCTCAAGCCTGTAATCCCAGCATGTTGGGAGGCCGAGGTGGGTGGATCACGAGGTCGAGATCGAGACCATCCTGGTCAACACGGTGAAACTCCGTCTCTACTAAAAATACAAAAAATTAGCTGGGCATGGTGGTGCGTGCCTGTAATCCCAGCTACTCAGGAGGCTGAGGCAGGAGAATTGCCTGAACCCAGGAGGCGGAGGCTGCGGTGAGCCGAGATCGCGCCATTGCACTCCAGCCTGGGTAACATGAGCGAAACTCCGTCTCAAAAAAAAAAAAAGAAAAAGTCTTGGGACAAATGGATACAAAAGCACAACATACCAAAACTTAAGGATGCAGCAAAAGCAGTGCTAAGAGGGAAATTTATAGCTGTAGTCACTTACATTTAGAAAGAAGAAAGACATCAAATCAACAGTCTAACTTTAGGAACTAAACCCAGAGCAAGCAGAAGGAAAAAAATAATAAACAATAGAGCAGAGATAAATAAATAGAAAGGAAAACACTAGAGAAAATGAATGAAACTAAAAGTTTATATTCTTTTTTTTTTTGAGACGGTTTTACTCTTTGTAGCCCAGACTGGACTGCAATGGCACTATTTTGGCTCACCCCAACCTTCACCTCCCGGGTTTAAGCGATTCTCCTCCCTCAGCCTCTCAAGTAGCTAGGATTACAGGCATGTGCCACTGCACCCAGCAGTGAATGTTTAGCATTTAGTATTGTATTTTTAGTAGAAACAGAGTTTCTCCACATTGGTCAGGCTGGTCCCGAACTCCCAACATCAGGTGATCCACCCGTCTCAGCCTCCCGAAGTGACAGGATTATAGGTGTGAGCCACCAAACCTGACATTTTTTTTTTTTGAGACAGGGTCTCATTCTATCACCCAGGCTGGAGTGTAATGGTGTGATCACAGCTCATTGCAGCCTTGATGTCCCTGGCTCAGGTGATCCTCCCATATCAGCCACCTGAGTAGCTGGAGCTACAGGCAATTGCCACCACACCTGGCTAAGTTTTTTTGTTTGTTTTTGTAGACATGGGGTTTCACAATGTTGCCCAGGCTGGTCTTGAACTCCTGGGCCCAAGTGAAACACCTGCCTCAGGCTCCCAAAGTGCTGGTATTATGGACATGAGCCACCAAGTCCAGCCAAAAATTGGTTCTTTAATTTTTTTTTTTTTTTTTTTGAGATGAAGTTTCGCTCTTGTTNTCGCTCTTGTTGCCCAGGCTGAAGTGCAATGGCACAGTCTCGGCTCACCGCAATCTCCACTTCCCGGGTTCAAGCAATTCTCCTGCCTCAGCCTCCCGAGTAGCTGGGATTACAGGCATGCACCACCATAACCGGCTAATTTTGTTTTTTAAGTAGAGACAGGGTTTCTCCATTTTGGTCAGGGTGGTCTTGAACCCCCAACCTCAGGTGATCCACCCACCTTGGCCTCCCAAAATGCTGGGATTACAGGCATGAGCCACTGCTGTGGCCCTAACTTAGTTCTTTTAAAAGATGTTGCTTATTTGTCTTTTGTCTCCCTCTCTCTCTCTCTCTCTCTCCCCCCCCCTCTCCCCTACTCCCTCTCTCTCCCTCTCTCCCTCTGTCTCTCCTTCCTTGAGATGGAATTTTGCTCTTGTAGTCGAGGTTGGAGTGCAGTGGCATGATCTCGGCTCACTGTTTTTACACTGGATGGATGGATGGATGCTAGATAGATGGATGGATGCTGGATGGATGAATGGATGAATGCTGGATGGATGGTGGTGGGCAGATGGATGGATGGATGGATGGATGGATGGATGGATGGTGGTGGATGGATGGATGGATGGTGGATGGATGGATGCTGGATGGATGTATGGATGGTTGGATAGATGGATGGATGGTTGGATGGATGGATGGATGGTGGCGGATGGATGGGTGGATGCCGAATGGATGGATTCTGAATGAATGGATGGATGGCGGATGGACAGATGCTGGATAGAAGGATGGCTGTTGGATGGATGGATGGATGGATGGTGGTAGTGGATGGGTAGATGGATGTATAGTGGTGGATGGATGGATGGATGCTGTATGGATGGATGGATGCTGGCTGGCTGGCTGGATGCTGGATGGCTGGATGGATGGATGGATGAATGGATGGTGGTGGATAGATGGATGCTTATGAATGGATGGATGCTGGCTGGATGGATGAATGGATGGTGGTGGATGGATGGATGCTGTATGGATGGATGAATCCTGGATGGATGGATGGATGCTGGCTGGATGGATGAATGGATGGTAGTGGATGGATGAATGGTGGTGGATGGATGGATGAATCCTGGATGGATGGTGGTGGATGGATGGATGGATGGATCAACAGGACATTAGGTGGCCAGTATGCTGTCTGGGTGAGACTGATCCCAGATTCAATGATGGCTGTAATATACATAGATGCCGTGGTAACATTTTGCCCACATGATCTTGTTTAATCCTCCAACAAGGTATCATCACCATTTGAAGGAAGAGGAAGCTGAGGGACAGAGAGCTATGGTGCTGAGCTGGAATCCAAGTCCAGCCCATCTGGTGTGGACTCAAGGTGTCTCCACTGCTCCCTTCCACTCAGTTGCCTGGCAGGGCCAAAGGAAGCTGAGAAGATAAACAATACCAGAACAACTGCTGATGGTCAGGGGCTTTCCAGTCTCAGAGAACTGTTGGTTCTAGCACATTTCAAAACCTTCTCTCCAAGATGCAGACCCAGGCTGTGGTGTCATCATGTATCCAACAAGCGCTACTCAAGGGATTGCTTTGCACCGTGCCCTGTGGCAGGTGGCAGGGAGAAACCTGAGCAGTGGGACCAACTCGTTCTTTGCCCTCATGCATGGAACAGCCCGCAGGTGACAGCAGGTCTAGGGTCACCCCCTCCCTACCCAGGGCACCCCTCGTCAGAAGCGGAAGGGGTAGAGCCAGTGACATGTTGCTCACCAGATGCTTGGTCCCACGCTCAGCCCTTTCATCCTAGAGATTCTGTAAGTAGCAACAAACACCAGAGGGAAAGAAACCCAGGGGGACGGGAGTCCGGGGACTGAGGGATGTGAGCCCTGGCTGCAACTCCAGGTCAGGAGGGAGGAAACGCACCCTCTGCAACTCGGCCTGCCCCTGTGTGCATTTGTGGTATGCACTAACCCTGTGTATGTGCGGCTACCAACCAAGCCAGATGGTCAGGGTTCCTGTAGGTCCTGAGGCCCACCCACAGCCCCCTTGCCTCATCATGAGGAAGTGCATACGTTCCTCCCTCTTCCCGCCTTTCCCGTCTCCTCGGCTCAGTGAAGAGGGAGGCAGCGCTCCTAAGGCCTGAAGCTCCGCCATCTTCCACTTATTTCCAGGTGTCAGCGTCTTACTCGATGCTGATCCCAGACTCCTGTGTGCCTTCCCACCGCGCGCACCGAGGCCTGGCTGCCTGCCCACCTTGCACACATCACCAGCCTCCCTCTCGTATGGCTTTGCTGGCCCGTCCCTGCTGCCTGCTCAGGCGCTGGAGACGGGCAGTGCCTGTGACCGAGAGATGCCAGGTAGGCATGGAGGCTGGTACATCTTTCTGCCAGCTTTGCCATCCTGTACCTGGGCAATTCCCTATGACGGACTGGTATGCAGGGTCCCTCCACCTCAGTGTCCAGGGACGTCACCAGGCCAGAGCACACCCACTGGGCGCCTACTGTGTATCAGAGCCTGGGATGCCCCCACTCCAGGCCTACTCCTACTTCATCTTTAAGTCAAACTGCAAGGCGGGCGCTGCTGACCACCCCTTTAAACACGAGCCAGAATCAAGTTTGGGATGAAGTGTGTCTAGTGGGAGGGACGCGCCTTGCTGTGAACCCCTGGTCAGTGCTGCTGCCTGCATCTGGGATGCTGTCCTCTCTGACTTCCGGCCTGGAACGCTGGACTCGGCCGGGGCAGAGGGTCTTAGCCTCAGGCCCCGGGCTCTGGGGTCCTGAACACAGCCTCTGTTTCTCCTTCCATGTGATGTGGAAATAGATGGCTTGGTCTCATTCTGGCCCCCGTGAAATGAGACAAAGTTCTGGAAAGGTGCCTTGTCTAGAGTCACGCAGTCACTGGGAGGATTGCAGCAGCAGCTCGCTCCAAAGATTTAGGGTAGAACCCAAGTTTAGCACTTCTGCCTGCCACAGAGGACACCAAGCCCTCCCCGCTGGCCCCTTGGTGGTCTCAACAGGGCTCATGGTACACAGCTGCTGCTGTCGCTGTGACTTTAGGTCTCTTTGCACCATTTGGTGCATGCTCTTCGAGGGCAGGGGTCTCGTCTGCCAGGTTCTGCAGAATCCCCCAAGCCTGGTACAATTCTGCAAAGAGAACAGGGCTTGTTTGAAGAGATGGATGGGCGAATGCTTTATGAACACCGACTATGTTCCCGGTGTGTTACGGCAGCGGGCACGCAGCAGGGGCTTAACAAAGACTTGCCAGAAGATGAAATGAATCAGCTGGGGAGTAGGAGGGACGTCTTTTGTTGCTGTTGTTTAGACAGAGTCTCGCTCTGTCTCTCAGGCTGGAGTGGAGTGCCCTGGCACAATCTCAGCTCACTGCAACCTCCACCTTCTGGGTTCAAGCGATTCTTATGCCTCAGCTTCCTGAGTAGCTGGGATTACAGGCATGTGCTCCAAC
>NW_016107801.1:1399870-1402204 GCF_001604975.1 Cebus imitator
TGAGATGGAGTTTTGCTCGTCACCCAGGCTGGAGTGCGATGGCGCAATCTCGGCTCACTGCAACCTCCACCTCCCAGATTCAAGCAATTCTCTACCTCAGCCTCCCAAGTAGCTGGGATTACAGGCATGTGCAACCACGCCCTGCTAAGTTTGTATTTTTCATAGAGACGAGGTTTCTCCATGTTGGTCAGGCTGGTGTCGAACTCCCGACCTCAGGTCATCCGCCCGCCTTAGCCTCCCAAAGTGCTGGGATTACAGGTGTGAGCCACCACGCCCGTCTGATTCTTTGTATTTTTAGTAGACATAGAGTTTCACCATGTTGACCAAGGTAGTCTTGAACTCCTGACCTCAAGTGATCCATCCGCCTCTGCCTCCCAAAGTGCTGAGATTATAGGTGTGAGCCCCTCCACCCGGTCGGAGTGACATCTTTTGTTGCAAGACTGGAGCATTAAGTAATGGTGGAAAGTTGAGAATTGCTGAAGAAACAAAAGAATGGGTCATGTCACAGGGACATGGGGCCAACCTGGAAAAAGCACCCAGTGGCCAAACCTGGGACGATTAGAACAACAAAATAAATTACGTAGCATTGGATTATGCCCCAAAATGTGATGTCAATATACATCAGTTCATAGTGATTGAATAAATGGTGAAGGAGAGACAGATCTTCCTTAGGGAAGAATAGAAGAATCCCTGGTGACATGTAGTACTGTCCCCCTCCAGGAGGTGGAGCTAAAACCTTTGCCCCGTGAGAGTGAAATGTGCCTAGTGCCTCTCCTCTCTCCTGAAGAACAGAGCATGGAGTGGGG
The DNA here is from genome assembly GCF_001604975.1 of Cebus imitator. Taxonomy (NCBI): domain Eukaryota; kingdom Metazoa; phylum Chordata; class Mammalia; order Primates; family Cebidae; genus Cebus; species Cebus imitator. The sequence goes on from NW_016107801.1 coordinate 1,400,677, forward strand.
GAACAGCAACATCACGGTGCAGGTGCCTGGCGGGTGTGACCCCGGGTCATGAGGTCTCGTGGGCGGTGTGGGTCCCTGCCGTGATGAAGTGAGCAGAGGGCACGTGGCTTCACAGTCTTCTCTCCAGACTGATCAGGAGCAAACCTCAGACAGCCCGAGACAGGGTAGGGGGCATTCTGCAGAACACCTCACGAGCGCTTCTCAAACCTGTCTCGGTCATAAACAGCAAGAAAAGATTGATAAACTGTCAGAGATGGGAGGGAACTCATACCTCAGGCAAAGCAGTGCCCTGGGTTGGATTCTGAACAGAAAAAGGCATTGACAGGCGGACTGGTGAAATCCAAGTGTAACCTGAGTTTAATTAACAGCAACGTACTGGCCGGTGTGGTGGTGCATTCCTGTAATCTCAGTACTTTGGAAGCTGAGACAGGAGGATTGCTTGGGGCCAGGAGTTCAAGGCTGCAGTGAGCTTTGATTGCCACCACTGCATGCCAGCCTGGGTAACTGAGTGAGACCCTGTCTAGAAAAAAATAGCAATATACCCATGTCAGTTTCTTTTTTTATTATAAATACATGCTATTTAATTTATACCTAATGTTCTACTTAATGGTTGTTTTTTTGTTTGTTTGTTTGTTTTTGAGACAGAGTTTTGCTCTTGTCACCCAGGCTGGAGTGCAATGGCATGACCTCAGCTCACTGTAACCTCCGCCTCCCAGGTTCAAGTGATTCTCCTGCTTCAGCCTCCCGAAAAGCTAAGATTATAGGCATGTGCCACCATGCCTGACTAATTTTGTATGTTTAGTAGAGACGGGGTTTTCGCCAGGTTGGCCAGGCTGGTCTCGAACTCTTGACCTCAAGTGATCTACCCACCATGTCCTCCCAAAGTGCTGGGATTACAGGCATGAGCCACAGCACCTGGCCATAATTCATACTTAAATATAGACTATTTAAAGTGCAGGCTGGGCAGAGGGACTCGCATCTGTAATCCCAGAGCTTTGGGAAGCTGAGGCAGGAGGATTGCTTGAGCGCAGGAGTTGGAGGCTGCAGTGAGCTGTGATTGCACCACTGCACTCCAGTCTTCGTAACAAAGTGAGACCTCGTTTTTAGTAATAATAATAACGTGCAATGTGATGTTGTGAAATGATATGACAAACTAATGAGCATGGCCATCATCTCACATAGTGTGTGTGTTGAGAGTCCCTAAAATCGACTGTCGGTAAATTTTCAGTATATAATACAGTGTTACTGATGACCACAGTCCTCACACCACACATTTTATATATATATATTTTTTTGTTTGTTTGTTTGTTTATTTGTTTTTAGACAGAGTCTTGCTCTGGCACTTTGGAGGCCAAGGCAGGCAGATCACCTGAGGTCGGAAGTTCAAGACCAGCCTGACCAACATGGTGAAACCCTGTCTTTATTTAAAAAAAGAAACAAAACAGAGTCTTGCTCTGTTGCACAGGCTGGAGTGCAATGGCTTGATCTCTGCTCACTGCAACCTCCGCCTTCCGGGTTCAAGCAATTC
>NW_016107801.1:1402619-1408719 GCF_001604975.1 Cebus imitator
TTGACCAGGATGGTCTCGATCTCTTGACCTCGTGATCCACCCGCCTCGGCCTCCCAAAGTGCTGGGATTACAGGCTTGAGCCACCGCGCCCGGCCGAACTCCTGACCTTAGGTGATCCAACCGCCTTATCCTCCGAAAATGCTGGGATTACAGGCATGAGCCGCCGTGCCCGGCCCGTACAGTGGATCTTTAGGTGTATTCATCCTATGTAACTTTAATTTTGTACCCTTTGGACTCCATCTCAATCTCTCCCACCTGCAAACCCCTGTAACCACTGTTCTGTTTCTATGTGTTTGACACTTTTAAAAAATATTTTGAAATATCTTACCAATAAGTGCAGAGTAGTTAAAAGAAAAAAAAAAAGAAAGAAAAAAAATTTTGGCTGGGCACTGTGGCTTATGCCTATAATCCCAGCACTTTTGGAAGCCAAGGCAGGCAGGTCACTTGAGATCAGGAGTTCGAGACCAGCCTGGCTGACATGGTGAAACTCCGTCTCCACTAAAAATACAAAAATTAGCCAGGCGTAGTGGTGGGCATCTGTAATTCCAGCTACTCGGGAGGCTGAGGCAGGAGAATCACTTGAACCCGGGAGGCAGAGGTTGCCGTGAGCGGAGACTGTGCCACTGCACCCCAGCCTGGGCAACACGGCAAGACTCCATCTCAAAAACAATTTTTATATATATAAGATCATGTAGTACTTTTCCTTCTATGTTTGGCTTATTTCACTTAGCAAAACGCCTTCAGTTTCATCCATATTATCACAATAAGGAGGATTTCCTTTTTTTTTGAGTCAGAGGTTTGCTCTTGTTGCCCAGGCTGGAGTACAATGGTGCAATCTCAGCTCACTGCAGCCTCCGCTTCCAGGATTCAACTGATTCTCCTGCCTCAGCCTCCTGAGTAGCTGGGATTACAGGCACCCACCACCACACCCAGCTAATTTTTAAAATTTTTAGTAGAGACATGGTTTCACCATGTTGGCCAGGCTGGTCTTGAATTCCTGACCTTAGGAGACCACTTTGTCCTCCCAAAGTGCTGGGATTACAGGCGTGAGCCACCATGCCAGGCCAGGATCTCCTTTTTAAAGGCTGGAAATATTCCACTGTGTGTATAGACTACAATTTCCTTTTCTGTCAGTGGACACTTTGGTGGACTCCACACCTTGGCTATTATGAATAGTGCCGCAGTGAACATGGGCATGCAGGAATCTCTATGAAGTGCTTATATTTCATTTTCTTTGGCTCTATTCCCAGAAGAGAGGTTGCTGGATCGCATGGTGGTTCTACTTTTAGGTCTCTGAAGGACCGTTATACTATTTTCCACAATGATGGTGCCAATTTACACACCCATCTACAGTGTAGAGTGTACCTTCACCACACCGCTGCTCATATTTATCTCTTAACTTTGGATAACAGCCGTCGTAACACGTGTGAAGTGATATCTCACTGTGGTTTTCATTTGCTGTCATGGTCTGTTTGGACTGCTATTATAAATACCTTAGCCTGGGTAGTTTATAAACAACAGAAACTTACTCTTACAGCTTTGGAGGCTGGGCAGTCCAAGATCAAGGCAGCAGCGAACTCAGTATCTGCTAAGGGTCTGTTCCTCAGTTGGCACCTCTGTGTGCTCTCACATGGTGGAAGGGGTGAACAAGCTCTCTCAGGCCTCTCCTACAATTCAAGGGCGTTAAACCCCTTTAAGAGGGCAGAGTCTTTATGACCGGATCACCCCCAAAGTCCCTACTTCTTTTTCTTCTTCTTTTTTGAGACGGAGTCTCATTCTGTCGCCCAGGCTGAAGTGCAATGGCGCACTCTTGGCTCACCACAACCTCCATCTCCCAAGTTCAAGTGATTGTCCGGCCTCAGCCTCCTGAGTAGCTGGGATTACAGGCATGTGGCATCACATCCAGCTAATTTTTGTATTTTTAGTAGAGACAGAGTTTCACTATATTGGTCAGGCTGGTCTCGAACTCTTGACCTTGGGATCCACCCGCCTCAGACTCCCAAAGTGCTGGGATTACAGAGCTGAGCGCCACTGTGCCTGGCTTTTTTTTTTTTTTTTTTTTGAGGTGGGGTCTTGCTTTGTCACCCATGCTGGAGTGCAGTGGTGTGATCTCAGCTCACTGCGACCTCCGCCTCCCAGATTCAAGTGATTCCCTTGCTTCAGCCTCCTGAGTAGCTGGGACTACAGGTGTGTGCCACCATGCCTGGCTAAGTTTTTGTATTTTAGTAGAGATGGGGTTTCACTACGTTGGCAAGTACAGTCTCGATCTTCTGACCTCCAGATCTGCCCGCCTCAGCCCCCAAAGTGCTGAGGTAACAGGTGTGAGTCACTGAGCCCGGCCTTTTTTTTTTTTTTTTTTCCAGTCAACCAAAGGGACACTTTATTGAGGCTCCAGGGTCATGGGGCCTGGGCAGGAGGCTGCCCTTCCAGGAAGGAAGAGGCTTATTTGACCTTCTTCTTGCGCGTGGGTTGTTGGTGTGGCCACACTGCTTCTCGCGGCAGTTGACAGCACGGGGGTGCAGACGAGCATAGCACTTGCGGCAGATCATCTTGTCGAAGTTGTATTTCTGGGCAAGCTGGCGGAGGGAAGGCTCAATAATGTCACCTCGCAGGCGCAGCACCAGGTGCAGGGTGGACTCTTTCTGGATGTTGTAGTCTGAGAGCGTGCGGCCATCCTCCAGCTGTTGGCCGGCAAATATCAGACACTGCTGGTCAGGTGGGATACCCACCTTGTCTTGAATTTTGGATTTAACATTCTCAATGGTGTCACTGGGCTCGACCTCAAGGGTGATGGTCTTACCCGTGAGGGTCTTCACAGAGATCTGCATCTCTGCGTCTGCAACTTGGCCGCCTCGCTCTTTTTTTAAGATGGAGTCTCACTCTGTCGCCAGGCTAGAGTGAAACGGCGCGATCTCGGCTCACTGCAACCTCCGCCTCCCAGGTTCAGGCAATTCTCTGTCTCAGCCTCCTGAATAGCTGGGATTACAGGCACCCACCACCACGCCTGACTAATTTTTGCATTTTTAGTAGAGACAGGGTTTCACCATCTTGGCCAGGCTGGTCTCGAACTCCTGACCTTAGGTGATCCGCCCACCTCGGCCTCCCAAAATGCTCGGATTAAAGGTATAAGCCACCGCACCCAGCCTGGCCGTACTTCCTAATACCATTGTCTTAGAGATTGGGTTTCAACATATGAATTTTGGGGAAACACAAACATTCAGACCACGGTGTTTGCATTTCTCTCAACATTCGCGACGTTGGCCGCCTTTTCACAGACTAGTTGGCCATTGTCTGTGTGTGTACACTTTTAGTTTTATTGTAACAAAGCAATTTGTACAGTCTTTCCTTTTTAATTTTATTTATTTATTTATTATTTTAAATTAAAATTTTTAAAATAAAATTTAAATATCATGTTGGTCAGGCTGGTCTCGAACTCCTGACCTCAGGTGAGTGATACACTCGCCTTGGCCTCCCAAAGTGCTGGGATTACAGAGGTGAGCGACTGCGTCTAGCTCCTTTTTGATTTAGACATTGGGTCTCACTCTGACGCTGAGGCTGGAGTACAGCAGCACAGTCATAGCTCACCGCAGCCTGGAGCACCTGGGCTCGAGTGGTCCTCCCAACATCAGCCTCCTGAGTAGCTGGGAGTACAGGCACATACCATCATACCTGGTTAGTTTTTTAAATTTATTTTTTGCAGAGATGGGGACTCACAGGCTGGTCCCAAACTCTTAAGTTCAAGTAATCCTCCTGCCTTGACTTCTGTAAGTGCTGGGACAACAAGTGTGAGTCACTGAGCCTGGCCTGTAAAATAATTTTTTTAGAGGTAAGGTCTTGCTATATCACCCAAACCAGTCTTGAGTTCCTGGTCCCCTCAGCCTCCTAAGTAACTGGGATTACAGGTGTTCGCTGCTGTACCTGGCTTACTTATAACATTTAAAACTGAGCATCACCTGCCCTTTCCAGCGAAACAGAAGGAACATTTCAAAATAAACAGGAACAAAATTACAATAGAAGATGTCAATTCCAAATAAGATCTTACAGGTTCTGCTGATTCTCCCATTGATTGGCAGGGCTCAAGTCATCAGGAGAGAATTTGGAGAATTCATTTTTATAAAGTATCATCTTGAACTGCAGTCTGTTAAATGTCACAATTAAACATCTGTTGGCCATTTTGTCTTCTTTGAAAAATGTCTATGCAGGTTCTTTACCCCCCCTCCTTTTTTTTTTGATACCGAGTCTCGCTCTTGTGGCCCAGGCTGGAATGCAGTGGCACAATCTTGGCTCACTGCACCCTCTGCCTCCTGGGTTCAAGTGATTCTCTTGCCTCAGCCTCCTGAGTAGCTGGGATTACAGGCATGCCCCACCACACCCGGCCAATTTTTGTATTTTTAGTAGAGACGGGGTTTCTCCATGTTGGTCAGGTCAGTCTTGAACTCTTGACCTCAGGTGATCCACCCACTTTGACCTCCCAAAATGCTGGGATTACAGGAGTTAGCCACTGAGCCTGGCCTCTTTGCCCATTTTAAATTGGGTTATTTGTGGGTTTTTTGCTATTGAGTTATAGGAGTTCCTTATATATTTTGGATATTAATCCCTTATCAGGTGTATAGTTTGCAAATATTTTTTCCTATCCCATTGGCTGCCTTTATTTCCTTTGCTGTGCAGAAGTTTTTTGGTTTTTCGTAGTCCTATTTGTTTATTTTATGCTTTTGTTGCCTGAGCTTTTGGTATGATACCTAAAAACTCATTGCCAAAGCTAATGTCAAGGGGCCTTCCCTCTGTTTTCTTCTAGGAGTTTTATGGGTTCAGGTTTTACATTTAGGTCTTTACTTCCCTTTGAGTTGATTTTTTGTGTGAGGTAAGATCAGGGTCCAATTGCATTCTCTGACACATAGATATCCAGTCCTCCCAACATCATTTATCAAAGAGACTATGCTCTCCCCATTGTGTCCTTCATGTGATTTGGCTCTGTGTCCCCACCCAAATCTCATGTTGAATAGTAATCCCCAGTGTTGGAGGCGGGACGTGGTGGAAGGTGACTGGATCATGGGAGTGTTTCTAACGTTTTAGCCTCATCCCCCTAGGGCTGTCTTGTGACAGAGTTCTCATGGGATCTGGTTGTTGGAAAGTGTGTAGTGCCTCGCACTTCACTCTCCCTGCTCCTGCCAGGCAGCCGTGCCTGCTTCTCCTTCACCCTCAGTCATGACTGTAAGTTTCCTGAGGCATTCCAGAAGCAGAAGCTTGTACAGCCTGCAGAACCGTCAGCCAATTACACCTCTTTAGAAATGACCCACTCTCTAAGTGTATTAGGTGAATGGGTTAAAAAAAAAAAAAAAAAGAAAAGAAATTACTCCGTCTCAGTTTCTTGCACTTTATCGCAGTGTGTGAACAGACTCATACAGTCCTCTTGGCACCTTATTGAAAATTAGTTGACTGTTGGCAGAACATCTGTGGATACAAAAATTGGAAAAATCTAGATTAAATGGCTAATTGATTGGGGAAATGGAGGTTAGAGAAAATGACCTTATAAGAATTGGAAAGCTTATTCTGGCCAATATTCATGTAAAAATAGAGAAAGTAATTAAGAGACTTCTCAGTTTATATATATACATATATATATATTATTGCACTTTAGGTTCTGGGGTACATGTGAAGAACATGCAGGATTGTTGCATGGGCACATACATGGCAATGTGGTTTGCTGCCTCCATCCCCATCACCTATACCTGGCATTACTCCCCATGTTATCCCTCCCCAGCTCCCTACCCCCTGCTCTCCCTCCCCTAGTCCCCCATCCACAGGCCTTAGTGTGATGCTCCCCTCCCTGTGTCCATGTGTTCTCATTGTTCAACACCTGCCTATGAGTGACAACATGCAGTGTTTGATTTTCTGTTCTTGTGTCAGTTTGCTGAGAATGATGGTTTCCAGTTTCATCCATGTCCCTGCAAAGGACACGAACTCATCGTTTTTTATGGCTGCATAGTATTCCATGGTTTATATGTGCCATATTTTCCCTGTCCAGTCTATCATTGATGGGCATTTGGGTTGGTTCCAAGTCTTTGCTATTGTAAACAGTGCTGCAATGAACATACCTGTG
>NW_016107801.1:1410653-1414964 GCF_001604975.1 Cebus imitator
TTTTTGAGACCGGGTCACTCTGTCACCCAGGCTGGAGTGCTCTGGCACATTCATGGCTCACTGCAGCCTCTGCCTCCCAGGCTAAAGCAATTCTCCCACCTCAGCCTCTCAAGTAACTGAAACTACATGCAGGTGTCACCACGCCTGAATAATTTTTGTATTTTTTGTAGAGATGGGGTTTCACCATGTTTCCCAGGCTGGTCTGGAACTCCTGGGTTCAAGGGATCCACCTGCCTTGGCTTCCCAAAGTGCTGGGATTACAGGCATGATCCACCACACCCAGCCTCATCCTTTCTTGATAAAAACTCATCCATGCTGTAACATGTATCAGTGCTTCACTCATTTTTATCACTGAGTACTGTTCTGTTGTAGAAGGATATACCACATTTAGTTTATCCATTCTTTGGCTAACAGACGTTTGTTTTTTCCTGCATTTTGACGATTATGAATAATACTGCTATGAACATTTCTGTACAAGTTTTTATTTAAGCACCTGTCTCCAGTTGTTGTGGGTAAATATCTAGGAGTGGAATTGCTGGGTCCTATGGCAATTCCATGTTTAACTTTTTCAGAAACTGCCAAGCTGTTTTCCACAGTGACGGTACCACTTTACATTTCCACCAGGAATCCATGAGGGCTCTTACAATTTCATGCCCTTGCCAACATTTATTTTCCTTTTTTTGAAAATCACAGCCATCCTACTGGGTGTTAAATGGAATCTCACTGTGGCTTTGATTTTGCACATCATTTATGACTCATAGTGTTGAGCATCTTTTCATGTGTATTTTTGCTGTTGAGTTGCATAAATTCTTCTTCTTTTTTTTTTTTTTTGCCCTATATCCAGAATAATGTCATCACAAGCATAAATTCTGTATATATTCTGGACTCTATGCCATTATCAAATATATAATTTGCTGATGTTTTCTCCTATTCTTTGGATTGTCTTTTCACTTTGTTGATATGATGAACAAAAGTTTTTAACTTTGATGAAGTCAAATGTATCAATTTTTTTTCTTTTGTTGCTTCAACTTCTACCTTACTACCAAAAAATGCACTGTCAAATCCAAGGTCTTGTAGATTTATCTCCATGTTTTCTTCCAAGAGTATTATGGCTTTCACTCTTATATGTAGGTCTTTGATCCATTTTGAGTTAATTTTAATATATGTGGTGTGAGGTAAGGGTCCAAATTCATTCTTTTTTAAAAAAAAACTTTTTTTTTGATAGAGATGGGGGTTTTACCATGTTGCCCAGGTTGTTCTCAAATTCCTGGGCTCAAGCAATCCTCCCATCTCAGCCTCCTAAAGTGCTGAGCTTACAGGCATGAGCCACATCACCTAGCCCAACTTCATTCTTTTGTTTTGTTTCGAGACAGCGTCTCACTCTGTTGTCCATACTGGAGTGCAGTGGCACGATCTCAGCTCACTGCAACCTCTGCCTCTCAAGCTTAAGCGATTCTCCTGCCTCAGCCTCCCAGGTAGCTGGGATTACAGGCATGCACCACCATGCTCAGCTAATTTTTATATTTTTGCTAGAAACAGGTTTCACCATATTGGCCAGGCTGGTCTTGAACTACTGATGTCAAATGATCCACCCACCTCTGCCTCCCAAAGTGGTGGGATTACAGGCATGTGCCACTGTGCCCGGCCTCAACTCCATTCTTTTGCATGTGAATATCCAGTTATCATAGCACCATTTGTTGAAAAGATGATTTTTTTTCCCCATCGAATAGTCTTGGTGCCCTTGTCAAAAATCAATTCACCACAGATACATGGTTTATTTCTGGACTGTCAATTCTGTTCCATTGATCTTTATGTCTATGTTTGTCCCAGTACCACAATGTATTAGTCTATTCTCATGCTGTAACAAACACATATCTGAGATTGGGTAATTTAAAAAGGAAAAGAGGTTTAATGGACTCACAGTTCCACATGGCTGGGGTGGTCTCACAACCATGGTGGAAGGCAAAGGAACAGCAACAGCACATCTTACAAAGTCGCAGGCAAGAGAGTGCGTTCAGGGACTCCCTCCCTCCCCTCCCTTCCTTCCTTCCATCTCACCTGTCACCCAGGCTGGAGCACCGTGCTGCAATTAGGGCACACTGCATCCTTGAACTCCTGGGCTCAAGTAATCATCCCACCTCACTCTCCCAAGTAGTTGGGACTACAGACATGTCCTACAATGACTGGTTAATATTTAAACATTTTTTTTTTGTAGAGACAAGGTCTAACTTATAGACCAGGCTGGTCATGAACTCCTAGCCTTAAGCAATTCTCCTGCCTCAGCCTCCCAAAGTGCTGGGATTACATGTATGAGAAACTGTGCTCAGCCTCGTACTGGTTTCTTATGAGACTTATCTCCTTGGCTTATAGATAGCCATCTTCTCCCTATGTCTTCACCTCTGTACATGTCTGTGCCTAGATTTTTTTCTTTGTGTAAGGACACATGTCATATTAGATTAGGGTCCAGCTTAATGATCTTATTTTAACATAATGATTTATTTAGTGGCACTGTCTCCAAATACAGTCACATTCTGAGGTACTGACGGTTAAGACTTCAACATATAAATTTTGGTGGCTGGCCGGGCACAGTGGCTCATGCTTGTAATCCCAGCACTTTGGGACGCCAAGGCAGGCCAATCAGTTGAGGCCAGGAGTTCAAGACCAGCCTGGCCAACATGGTGAAACCTCTTCTCTACTAAAAATACAAAAATTAGCCAAGCATGGTGGTGCACGTCTGTAATCCCAGCTACTCAAAGGGCAGAGGCAGGAGAATTGCTTGAACCTGGGAGGTGGAGGTTGCAGTGAGCCCAGATTGCACCACTGCACTCCAGCCTGGGTGACAGAATGAGTCTCTGTCTCAAAAATTAAATAAATAAATAAATAAATTTTGGGGGGACACAATTCAGCCCATCACATGACCATGTGGGTTTTCCTTCTTGTCACTATTTCAATGTGACCTATTAGCTGATTTTCACACATTGAACTACCCTTCAGGCAGGGGGAAAAAAATAAAAAATAAGTACCCTTTTATAATCCCACTTGGTCATGGCATATACTCCTCGTAGTATACTCCTGGGTTCTGCTTGCTAGTGTTTTGCGGAGGATTTTGGCATTTATATTTATAAAAGGTATTAGTCTGCAGTTTTCTTTTTTCTCTTTTTTTTTGAGACAGAGTCTCGCTCAGTCACCCAGGCTGGAGGGCAGTGGCACGATCTCGGGTCATCACAACCTCCCCTTCCTGGGTTCAAGCAATTCTCCTGCCTCAGCCTCCCGAGTAGCTGGGATTACAGGCGTGTGCCACCATGCCCGGCTAATTTTGTATTTTTAGTAAAGACGGGCTTTCTCCATGTTGGTCAGGCTGGTCTTGAACTCCTGGCCTCAACTGATCCGCCTGCCTTGGCTTCCCAAAGTGCTGGGATTACAGGTATCAGCCACCGTGCCCAGCCTGTAGTTTTCTTTTCTACCGATATCTTTATCTGGCTTTGTTGTCAGGGTAATATTGGCCTTATAAAATAATTAGAAAGTGTTTCTGCCTCCTCTGTTTTGAGGAAGAGATGGAGAAGGATTGGTGTAAATCCTTCCTTAAACACTTGACAGAATTCACCAGTGAAGCTATCTGGGCCTGGGCTTTACTGTGTTGGAAGTCTTGTTTTTATTATCATTGTTACTGATTCAATTGCTTCATTTACAGATGCATTCAGATTTTGTGTATTTTCTTGAGTCGGTTTTTTAAAAATGTATTTATTAATTTTTTGGGTGGAGTCTCGCTCTTTTACTCAGGCTAGAATGGAGTGGCACGTTCTTGGCTCACCACAACCTCTGCTTCCCAGGTTCAAGCAATTCTCCTGCTTCAGCCTCCCAGGTGGCTGGGATTACAGGTGTACATCATCATGCTCAGCTAATTTTTGTATTTTTAGTAGAGACGGGATTTCACCATGTTGGACAGGCCGGACTCGAACTCCTGACCTCAAGTGATCTGCCCACCTCAGTCTCCCGAAATGCTGGGATTACAGGTGTGAGCCGCCGCGCCCAGCCTCTTGAGTAAGTTTTAATAGTTTGTGTATTCCTAGGAATTTGTCTATTTATCTAGGGTATCTAACTTGTTGGCACAGTTCTCCGTAATATTCTCATACAATCCCTCTTCTAGGTGTAAGATCAACAGTAATGCTTCTACTTTCATTCCTGATCTTTCTTTCTCTCGGTCAGCTTGTCTATTTTGTTGATTTTTTTTCCTGAAAAGACAGATTTTTAGTTTTCTTTATTCTGTTGGTTTTCCATTATTTCATTTGTCTTCATCCTAATCTTTATTAT
>NW_016107801.1:1415040-1434183 GCF_001604975.1 Cebus imitator
GTTTCACTCTTGTTACCCAGGTTGGAGCGCAATGGCGCGATCTCGGCTCACCGCAACCTCCGCCTCCTGGGTTCAGGCAATTCTCCTGCCTCAGCCTCCTGAGTAGCTGAGATTACAGGCGCGCACCACCATGCCCAGCTAATTTTTTGTATTTTTAGTAGAGACGGGGTTTCACCATGTTGACCAGGATGGTCTCGATCTCTTGACATCGTGGTCGACCCGCCTCGGCCTTCCAAAGTGCTGGGATTACAGGCGTGAGCCACCGCGCCTGGCCTTAGTTTAATCTTAATGCAAGTTCCTTGAGGTAGAAGATTGCGTTATTGATTTGTGATATTTCTTTTTGTAATGTAGGCATTTACGGCAGTAAATTTCTCCCTGAGCAGTGCTTTCAATGCACCCTATATGTTTTGGTATATTGCATTTTTGTTTAAATTCAACTAGTATTTTCTAATTTTCCTTCTGATTTTTTTCTTTCGTTTTTCAACAATATGTTTCTCCATGAAAGCCTAGATTTTTTTTTTTTCTTTTTTTGAGACGGAGTTGCTTTTGTTACCCAGGCTGTAGTGCAATGGCGCAGTCTCGGCTCACTGCAACCTCCACCTCCTGTGTTCAAGCGATTCTCCTGCCTCAGCCTCCTGAGTAGCTAGGATTACAGAGGCCCGCCGCCATGACTGGCTAATTTTTACGTTTTTAGTAGAGACAGCGTTTCACCATGTTAGCCAGGCTAGTCTCGAACTCCTGACCTCAGGTGATCCGCCTACCTTCGCCTCCCAAAGTGCTGGGATTATAGGTGTGAACCACTGTGTCTGAACTTTTTTTTTTTTTCCTGAGACAGGGTCTCTCTGTCACCCAAGCTGGAGTGCAGTGGCATCATCTCGGCTCACTGCAACCTCTGCCTCCCGGGTTCAAGTGATTCTCCTGCCTCAGCCTCCCAAGTAGCTGGGATTAGAGGTGTGTGCCACCACACCTGGGTAACTTTTTTTATTTTTAGTAGAGATGGGGTTTTACTATGTTGGCCAGGCTAGTGTCAAATTCCTGACCTCAAGTGCTCCACCTGCCTCGGCCTCTGGAAGTGCTGGGGTTACAGGCGTGAGCCATCACACCCCACCCGCCTTGTGATTTCTTCTTTGTGATTTCCACATACCTCTGACTTGTCCAATTTTCCATCTATTAATGATATTTAGCTTCATTCCATTATGTTCAGATGAGATACTTTGTATGACTTTAATCTTTTTTTTTTTTGGGGGGGGGGCAGAGTTTCGCTCTTGTTACCCAGGCTGGAGTGCAATGGCGCGATCTCGGCTCACCGCAACCTCCGCCTCCTGGGTTCAGGCAATTCTCCTGCCTCAGCCTCCTGAGTAGCTGGGATTACAGGCACGCGCCACCATGCCCAGCTAATGTTTTGTATTTTTAGTAGAGATGGGGTTTCAACGTGTTGACCAGGATGGTCTCGATCTCTTGACCTCGTGATCCACCCGCCTCGGCCTCCCAAAGTGCTGGGATTACAGGCTTGAGCCACCGCGCCTGGCCGACTTTAATCTTTTAAAGTTATTGAGGCCAGGCATGCTGGGTCATACCTGTAATCCCAGTAGTTTGGGAGGTCGAGGTGGGTGAATCACTTGAGGTCGGCAGTTTGAGACCAGCCTGGCCAACATGGGGAAACCCTGCCTGTACTAAAATACAAAAAATTAGTTGGGTGTGGTGGTGGGTGTAGTCCCAGATACTCAGGAGGCTAGGGCAGGAGAATCGCTTGAGCCCGGGAGGCAGAGGTTGCGGTGAGCCGAGATCTAGCCACTGCACTTAAAAGTTATAGAGACATTTGTGGCCATTTTGTGGCCATTTTGTGGCAGTGGCGGGCTGCCCAGAGTGGGAACGCTCAGCTGTAGCTGCCCTGCCACAGCTCCTGAACCAGGCACCTGTGTGCACTTGGGCGCTTGGGAAGACCCCCTACCCCATGCAGGCTTGGAAATGCCTTTTCCCACTGCCTGGCTTCTCCCGGCTGTTGGTGCCCACCCTGATCTTGGAGCAAAGTTGGGACTGAGCCTGGGCACTGTCGCAGCCCAGCCAGGTGTGCACATGCTGAGAGCAGGCGGATATGCCAGCCCCCTGCTGCCTTGGCCCCCCTCTGGACTTTGGGTGCCAATAAGCATGGGAGGGAAGCCAGGGGTGCTGAGGACAGCCTGGTGCTGGCCTGCAGTTGCCCCTTGGCGTGAACAGCCTGGGTGCCATGAACAGGGGCAGGAGGCAGATAGGCTCCTGGGTGGAAGTGGGCGGGTCCCTGGTGAAGCCCCACCTTCAAGCTGGGGAAGGCTGAAGTGCTGGGGGGTGACAAGGCCAGGCTGGGAGTCCTGCGTATCAGAGGCGGAACCTGAGGTTCTTTTCCCTGAGCCTGTGCATGGCCATCCATGGCTGCACATCGACCACTCAGCACACACTTCCTCCCCTCCAACACCCATAAAAACCCCAGATTCACCCAGACTCAAAGAAAGGATGGGGAGACAATGGGGAGATGACGGGATGAGCAGCTGCGGAGAGGAGCTGCCCTCTCTGTCCAGAGCGGAACACTCATCAGGACACCTGGCTGCGGAGAGGAGCTGCCCACTGAGGGTCTCCTCTGAGCTGTTCGAACACTCACTAAAGCTCCTCTTTGTCTTGCTCACCCCCCACTTGTCTGCATACTTCTTTCTTCCTGGATGCAGGACAAGAACTTGGGACCCACCAAATGGCGAGGCTAAAAGAGCCGTAACACAAACATGGGAAACATCCCCCTTGCTCACCATATTGTAGGTGAAGAGGAGAGAAAAGCCACAGCCCTCTGGGGGCCCAGACCTGGGAGGTCCCCAAGCCAGGGCTGTGACTCCCTCTCTGGGGCCCTGTGGTTCCTGGTGTCTCCAAGCTTCCAGACACCACCACATTCTTTGGTGCCAGCCCAGGAAGCTGCTTGCAGTGGCACCTGTGCCAGCACCTGGAGCTGCTCACCCCATGACAGCAGCCGGCATGTCTGACTGTGCACGGTGGCTGGACCCCATGCTCACTCACACACCCTTCACTGTTCCACGCTTGACTCCAGTTTCCCTTGCAGGCATGGGATCCAGGCTGGTAGGGTGAGCCTGCCAGGCTGAGTGGGCAGAACGAGCCCAGGGGCCTGAGCAATGGCACCACCAGCCACAGAGGTCTCCAGTCAGAAAAGCAACACCCTAAAGATCCCACAACACTAGCATACAGTCTGTACTGGAGAATGTTCCATGTGCACTTGAGACAAACACAGATCGTGGTGTTCGGTGGAGTTTCTGCGTACGTTTGCTAAGTCTAGTTGGCTTATAGCATTATTCAAGTCTTTAACTGCCTTGCTGATCTCATGTCTAGGTATTCTATCCATTATTGAAAGTGGTGGCTGGGTGTGGTGGCTCATACCTGTAATCCCAGCACTTTGGGAGGTTGAGGCAGGCGGATCACTTGAGGTCAGGAGTTCAAGACCACCCTGGCCAACATAGTGAAACCCTGTCTCTACCAAAAATACAAAAATTAACTAGGTGTGTTGGCACACACGTGTGTGGTCCCAGATACTCAGGAGGCTGAGACAGAAGAATTGTTTGAACCCAAGAGGCGGAGGTTGCAGTGAGGTGAGATGTGCCACTGCACTCCAGCCTGGGTGACAAAGCCAGACTCCATCTCCACAAAACAAAACAACAACAAGAGAGTGGGGTGCTGGCTACACACAGTGGCTCATGCCTGTGATCGCAGTACTTTGAGATGCCAAGGCAGGCGGATTGCTTGAGCCTAGGAGTTGGAGACCATTCTGGCAACATGGCAAAACCCATCTCTAGAAAAAACACACACACGCAAGTTAGCCAGGCATGGTGATATGCACCTGTGGTCTCAGCTACTTGGGAGACTGAGGTGGAAGGATCACTTGGGCGTAGAAGGCAGAGGTTGCAGTGAGCCAAGATCACTCCAGCCTGGGCAACGGAGACCCTGTATGAAAAAAAAAAAGAAAAGAAAAGAAAAATAAGAGAAAATGGAGAGTTAAAGTCTTCAACTATTACTGCTGGACTAATGTTTCTCACTTCGATTCTGTTGGTTTTGCTCATCTGTGTTGGAGCTTCGCTGTTACGTGCATGGGTGTTTATAATTATTATACACTTTTTAATGCATTGAGCATTTCAACACTATATAATATTCTTTTTCATTTCTTATAACAATTTCTGTCTTAAAGTCTATTTTGTCTGATATTAGCATAGCCAGGCAAGCTCTCTTTTAGTTACTGTTTACATAAAATACCTTTTTCATACTTTCACTTTTAACCTATTTCATTTTTGACTGTAAAGTGAGTATCTTATATATAGACAGAATATAGTTAGATCCTGGTTTTTTTAAAAAAAAATCCATTCTGTCAATCTCTGCCTTTTACTTGGAGAATTTGATTCATTTAGATTTAACATAATTATTTATGCAGAAGTATTTACGTCTGTTATTTTGCTATTTGTTTTCTAAATATCTTAACCTTTTAATGCTCAAAATGGATTTATTTGAAGGTTTCACAATAGCTATGTCCAGGCATTTAGGCTTATGGGAAGTAAAATTAAAAGAGGATACTTTTTTCCCAAGGAGAATTTCCTTAAAACCAAGTATATTGCTGAATAGCAACACTATACTTGGTAAACAATAATTAGCAACAAAATAAGTTTCATATTCTGCCCAAACCAGGCCCAGATACTGTTTAATAACCAAGATACAAACTAATTTTGTTGTAACAAGCCTAGACCAATTTTATCAAACATGTCCTTGGTTAGATATCTGGTGTCATTTAACATTTTGGAAGCTCATTTGGCAGCCAGTCAAGTCCCTCACACAAGCCAGTTGCTTGTGTTGCACAGGTGGCTTGAACATGCCGTGTTCTATTACGAAGAAACTGAAGCCCTCGTTTATCTGTCATTTCACTGATGGCCACAGCATTTGGCAAATCCTGTTTGTTTGCAAAAAGCAGCAGCACCGCCGGGCATGGTGGCTCACACCTGTAATCCCAGCACTTTAGTGAGTGGATCACCTGAGGCCGGGAATTCGAGACCAGCCTGACCAACATGGAGAAACCCCAACTCTACTAAAAATACAAAATTAGCCAGGTATGGTGGCGCGCGCCTGTAGTCCCAGCTACTCAGGAGGCTGAGGCAGGAGCATTGCTTGAACCTGGGAGGCAGAGGTTGTGGTGAGCCGAGATTGTGCCATTGCATTCCAGCCTGGGCACCAGAGCAAGACTCCATANAGGATGGTCTCGATCTCTTGACCTCGTGATCCACCCGCCTCGGCCTCCCAAAGTGCTGGGATTACAGGCGTGAGCCACCGCGCCCGGCCCTGAGTATTCTTAAAGTGATGCTTCCAGAGAGTCTAATTCTATCTTGACCACCAACATCCCATACCGTGAAACAAATGTTCTTATATTCTACTGGCCACGGCGACATTTTTCATGTCCCTGTTTATGCCCACGTTAAAACCAGTGGTAGGAATGGTGGTGACTATCTCCCCTAACTTCAGTTTATACAGAATGGTCATCTTGCCAGCAGCATCCAGTCCAAACATCAAAATGCACACCTATTTCTCGCCAACGAGGCGGGAGAAGAGGGAGGAGATGGTGAGGCCCATGGCGGCAGTGGCCCTGGTGATGAGCAGCAGCAGAAGGGGTTGGGGGCAGCCCCGCGCTTTCTCCTGACGCACTCCAGGCAAACTGAACCAGGGAACAGAAAGAGTGGAGGAAGAAAGAGGGAGGGAGGAGCATCTCTTTGGACGCTGTGTCAATGAAGCTCCGGGACAGGAATTCACAGCAGAAGAGCTGCCAGGCGACTGCTAGACTCTAGGCTTTGGCTGTGCCATGTCACACAGTGGCCTCAGTGGCATTTTTTATGCCCGTTTCTCCACTGCCTCTTTTGTTTGTTTGTTTGTTTGAGACAGGGTCTCTGTCATCCAGGCAGGAGTGCAGTGGCATGATCACCGCTCACTGCAACCTCTGACACCCGGGTTCAAGTGATTCTCCTGCCTCAGCCTCCTGAATAGCTGGGACTACAGGCATGAGCCACCATGCTAAGCTGATTTTGTATTTTTAGTAGAGACAGGGTTTCTCCATGTTGGTCAGGCTGGTCTCAAACTCCTGACCTCGTGATCCACCTGCCTCGGCTTCCCAAAGTGCTGGGATTACAGGTGTGAGTCACTGTGCCATGCTGTTGTTTTGGTTTTTGTTTTCTGAGATGGAGTCTTGCTCTGTCGCCCAGGCTGGAGTGCAGTGGTGTAATCTAAGCTCACTGCAACCTCCCCATCCCTGGTTCAAGCGATTCTCCTGCCTCAGCCTCCCGAGTAGCTGGGATTACAGGTGCGCATCACCATGCCTGGCTAATTTTTGCATTTTTAGTAGAGATGGGGTTTTACCATGTTGGCCAGGCTGATCTCGAACTCCTGACCTTGTCACCCACCTGCCTCGGCCTATCAAAGTGCTGGGATTACAGGTGTGAGCCACTGTGCCAGCCAAGGTACTTATTTATTGTACCCATCTTACAGATTTGAAGACTGAGACTGAGTGGCGGTTACCTGTCTTTTTTTTTTCAGATGGGGGGTCTCACTCTGCTACCCACACACTGGAGTGCAGTGGCACAAACAGTTCACTGCGGCCTCAACCTCCTTGGGCTCCAGTGATCCTCCTGCCTCAGCCTCCTGTGTAGCTGGGACCACAGGCGTGTACCACCACAGCCGGCTAAATTTTTGATTTCTTCTGTAGAGACTGGCACTCACTTTGTTGCCCAGATTGGTCTTGAACTACTGGGCTCAAGCGATCCTCCACCTCAGCCTCCCAAGGTGTGTGACCGCACCCAGCCCACCTGTCTTCTTGTCTTGCCTGCCTCCTTTTGACTGTCGTTCTGCAACCACACTGATGCAGCTGCAGCGCGACTCACTCTTCCTGGTCACCTGGACCTCCTCCCCGGTTATACCAGAGACCTTCCTCTCTATGCTTTTAAGGACTATTGTTTTTGTGCAAACAATTTTCTATGTTGGGGACAGGAAGAACAGGAAAGTGAGAAGGCTCATCTCCACGTTCCCTCCCTTCCGTGGGGCTCCCCAGCCTTTTCTAAGAGAAGTTGAATGAACTTACATCTGGGCATTTGCTTCCTCAAGTTAACACCTCACCTTCCCCTACCAAGCTACGGTCTTCTGGAATATATTTTGTAAATCAAATACGAGCCCACATTTGGGTTCACGGCTCAGGCTGGTAATTTAACCTCACTGTGCCTCCATCTTCACCTGTAAAGTAGGCATAATCATCCCTACCTCATAGAGCTGTTCCGGGTTTCAGTAAGATGGTATACATAAGGCTCTTGACACAGAGCCTGGCACACAGCAGGCACTAAATTATTGTATAATTAAAAACCTCTGCTCTCCCACCCTCCAGAGTTCTATGTGGCCCAGTCTCTGCCTGGTGGAGGCAAAAATTCACTTTTTTTTTTTTTTTTTTTTTGAGATGGAGGCTTGCTCTGTCCCCCAGGTTGGAGCGCAGTGGCACAATCTCGGCTCACTGGAACCTCTGCCTCCCAGGTTCAAGCAATTCTCCTGCCTCAGCCTTTCGAGTAGCTGGGACTACAGCTGCACACCATCATGCCTGGCTAATTTTTGTATTTTTGGTAGAGATGGGGTTTCACCATGTTGGCCAGGCTGATCTTGAACTCCTGACCTTGTGATCTGCCCACCTCTGCCTCCCAAAGTGCTGGAATTACAGGTGTGAGCCACCGTGCCCAGCTGAGAAATTCATTTTCTTACAAAGTTGCGCTGAAACTGGGGAAAGATCCATGATAATGAAACTTTCAAGAAACTGATGTATAATTTTTTTTCCCCTCCACCTCCTAGATTCAAGCCATTCTCCTGCCTTGGCCTCCCCAGTAGCTGGGATCACAGGCATGTGCCAACATGCCCGGCTAATTTTTGTATTTTTTAGTAGAAACAGGGTTTCACCATGTTGGCCAGGCTGGTCTTGAACTCCTGACCTCATGAGCCGCCCACCTCAGCCTCCCAAAGTACTGGGATTAGAGGCATGAGCCACTGTGCCCAGCCCTGATGTATGAATTTTAGCGGCATAATGTAACTGCTCTGTTTCTTAAGGCAGGATCCCCAACTCCTGGGACTGTTACTGGTCCATGACCTGTTAGGAACTGGGCTGCAGAGCAGGAGGTGAGCAGTCATGAGCATGACCACCTCAGCTCTGACCCTTGTCAGATCAGCAGCAGCATTAGATTCTCAGAAGAGTGCAAACCCTACTGTGAACTGTGCATTCCAGGAATCTAGGTTGTGCCCTCCTTATAAGAATCTAATGCCTGATGATCTGAGGTGGAACAGTTTCATCCCCAAACCATTATCCGCCCCCACTCATCCATGGAAACATTGTCTTCCATGAAATGGGTCCCTGGTGCCAAAAAGGCTGTGGACTGCTGCCTTAAGGGGCATTGTGGGTGGAGGAGGAGGAGGCAGCTGAGGACCCTGGCTGGAGCCTGGTTTGGGAGCCTCCTTTAGATGTGAGCAGGTGGCTAATTCACTGGTAGAGCTTGGGCTACGCTGAGTTTTTCAGATGGAGGCTGGAGGGCAGGACAGAGGGGCAGAAGAGAACATTTATTCATTCAACAGCTGTGTGTTGAGCACCCACTGCCAGGTACTGTTCAGGGATGTTCAGGGATACATCATGGGCACCGTGCCCTGCTCTCATGGAGCTGTGGGACAGTCCACAAGGAGACTCAGGAAGTAAAATGTCAGGTAGACAGGTGAGTGATGGCTGAGGAGGCAAAGGCAGCGGGGCTGCTCCTGATCACAGCCCCAGACTTTGCACATGCACCCCTCCCTTCCCAGAGCTGTGGGATCAGGTTCTATTTTTATCCTCCTGTGACAGGGGAGGAAACCTGGGTTGGGGAGATTAAGTGGCTTCATTTGGGAAATTCAGCAGTACCAGAGGTTGAAACTCTAAGAGCCTGAGGCTAGGAAGGGAGAGGATGATGGGCTGTTGGGGGATGGAGGGGACCACAGAGCCACCCCAAATCCCTTTTCAATGGCAGCCCTGCTGGCTCTCAGCTGTTTGCCACTGTGGCCCCTAAACTAGTCCTCAGAGACAGTAGCACAGGGACTGAGATGCTCAAATGAGTTTCTGTCCTGTTCCCCTTACAGATTCTGCTTCCCAGAGACTTCTCCAGCCTCAGGAAAGGTGGCTCCATGGAGCCATCGGGCCACTCATGAGTGGGTGAGCAGTAGGAAGGGAAAGAAGGGGACCTTGGTGTCCCCATCAGAGCCAGTGCCCAGGGAGGGCCCAGGTTCCTGCCATCCTCCTGCGGGTTGTCTTAGGACAGTGGGAGACCCAGTAGGGTTGTGAGCATTTGGTCAACAGCCTCAGACATGCTGGCTGGTCAGGGCAGCCCGCTGTGTGCATGTATCTGGGCTCTTTGAGGTCAAGACCAGGTGGAAAGGCTTTTTGTTCTGGTCTTGGAAGGAGTGCAGTGGGGTCTGTGTAAGTGGTGAGGTGGCCATCCCGGTGGCCAGAGTGCTCAAGATACCCAAGGAGATGAAATGGAGACAGCAGGAATGGGTTGTAGCCTCCAAGGTGGCTAACACAGAAGCCTGGAGATGGAGGAACTGTGCCAGGGCTTTGCGGACACAACCAGGATGGAGGTTCTAAGGGACCTGCCTGCAGATCTTCATCTCCCATACTCCCCCTCCAGACCTTCCTGTGCCTGAGGACTGTGCTTGGTCCACTCTGCCAACTAGACAGGCAAGGCCTTCCCCCGCTGGAACCTTGTCCTAGAGCCTTGCCCTGGGGCGTAAAAAGGTCCTGGGCTCCCAGCAGAAACAGCTGGGCAGGGCTGGGAAAGGTGTTGGCTTCTCCTGCAAACTATTCCTAAGGCTGGGGCTTTCAAGTCTCAGCTCTCCTGCAAGTTGGCTCTGTGACCTTGGGCAGGCCCCTTGGCCTCACTGAGCATGTTTCCTTACCTGTCAGCCTGGAGCGGAACATCTGCCTTCTGGGTGTGCGTGGGGACAAACTGTCTCCATGCAGGAACTAACTTCATGAATATTGCATAGACCTGTACATTCCAGGCAGTGGAGCTGCTGCTCATCCTGGAATACACGTGGAGGCCCCAGGGGCTTGGGGTGGGTGCAGCACACAAGGAAACTTGACCTTGCTGTTGGCAGGTTCAGTGGGCACCAAGGAAACCTTTTTTTGTTTTTGACGTTTTTATTGGGGTCTAATATACACAACGTGTAACCACCTTAAGTTACCGCTGGATTAAAACTGATTTATGTGACCTGGCATGGTGGCTCACACTTGTAATCCCAACACTTTGGGGAGGCCAGGAGTTTGAGACCAGCCTGGCCAACATGGTAAAACCCCATCTCTACCAAAACACACACACACACACACACACACACATACACACACACACACACACACACACACACACACGCTGGTTGAGGGGGCGCCTGTAATCCCAGCTACTCAGAAGGCTGAGGCAGGAGAATCGCTTGAACCCCGGAGGCAGAGGTTGCAGTGAGCCAAGATCCAGAGGCTGAGGCTGTAGAATCGTTTGAACCTGGAAGTCGGAGGTTGCGGTGAGCCGAGATCGTGCCACCGCACTCCAGCCTGGGTGACAAGAGCGAAACTCCGTCTCAAAAAAAAAAAAAATTTGATTTCTGTATAAACCCGAGTCGTCATCACCCAAAACAAGATGCAAAACGTGTCCTCCAGCTGAACCTTTCAAGTTACAGAAAAAGGGCCAGGGGTCCTTGTTCTCACCTTGGTGGCCCTCTCCTGGAATCTCAGGCTGGGAACCTGATTTCTCATTCCTGCCCCTCACTGGGAAGATGAGGAAACTGGGGCTTGGGGCGAGAAGGTCCCCAGGCCGAGCCGAGAACACCCCTAGCTCTTCGCCAGCTCCGGGGACTTGGAGTCCTCTCCAGCGACAGCGAACTTGGGCGCCCGCGCCCCAGCACGTCAGGGGTGGGGGAGACGGGGACACGGAGGGCGCGGCCGACCGCGGCTCCTCCCCGGGCGGGGCCGACCTGCCCGCGCGCGCCGACGCCCCGCCCCCCGCCCCCGCGCGCGCGCGCTCCCGCCAGGCTAATTAGGCGCGCGGTTTGTTTACAAACACGGGCTCCCGGCAGGTGCGCGCCGCCCCGCCAGTGCGCGGCCGGGTTCGAAGGCGGCTACTGCGGGCCCTGGGGTGCCCAGGCGGGGGCCGCCGTGCTGGCTGCGCTCCCGTGTCTTACACGCCGCCCTGGGGCGCCGGAAAATCCGCCTCCAGGCGCCGTCCCCGGCGCGGGGTGGGGAGGACCGCGCGGGCTCGGGCGGGGAGCTGCCTCCCTGGGTCCAGCGTCGCTGCCCTGCCCGGCGGGCGCCGAGCCCCGCCCCCGCGCGCCCCCCGGGCTGGGCCCGCTCGCGGCCGGGTCGGCGGGGCGGGCGGGGACGCGCGGGGCGGGGCGCGGCGCCGGCGGGGCCGGGACATGTAGTCCGCGCGCCGCGGCCTCCCCTGGGCGGCCCCGGCGCGGGCCCGGCCGCGGACTACGACTCCCGCCAGGCGCCGCGGCGCAGCGCATGAGCCCTACTCGGCTCCGGCGCGTCTATTATGCTGCCGGGGCCGGCGAGCCAAAGAGGAGCCGGCCGCGCGGGCCGGGAGGGGACGGCCGCTGGAGCCGCGAGGCCAAGTACGCCTTTCTCTTGCTTCCTTGCGCGCGCGGGGCGGCGGGCGGCGCGGGCGGCGGCGGGCCGGGCCGGGGAGCGCGGCCCCGAGCGCCCCGCGCAGGCCGCCGGCGTCCGGGGGAACCGGGCGCCCGGGGCCGCCGCCGCCGCCGCCTTTGTGCGCGGCCACGATGCAACAAAGCGCGGCGGCCGCCCGGGGTCGCGGCGGCGGCGGCGGCGGCGGCGGTGGCGCGGGCTCCGCTCTCCTCCGCCCGCTCCCGCCTGGCCGCCTCCGTCCCGGGCTCGGGGGCGTCGCTGCGGCCGGGGCGCGCAGCCCGGAGTTGGCGCGCCCCGCGCCAGCCCGGCCTCCGCGCGCCCTCCCTCACGGAAGGGATTTTTTTCCCCCTTTCCTCCGCCCGCCATCTTTCGAAGGGGGGAACCCAGGGAGGACGCGGAGGGGGAAGGTGCGCGCGGCGGCGCCGGGCCTCGGCCGTGCGCTCCGCGGCGCCACTTTCCCCGCGCCCGCCCCGCCGGCCTCGCTCTCGGGCCGTTGCTGAGGCCCGCGCCTGGGGACCGTCGCCGCGCTCCGCGGCCGGGGCGGGGGGGCAAGGCCAGGCTCGGGCCTGGGCTCTGCGCGGCCTCCTCCCGGAGTTTCGGGCCCAGAGCTGACTTTGAGCCCCTCTGAGTTGCCGGATTTTTGCAGCCATGCTAGGGAGGAGACCCGTTCCCGTTTTGAAATCAGTCTGAAATCGCTTAATCCGGCCGAGGGCGAGTTGGAGCGGGAGGGACGGGGGTGCTTCCCTGCTTCCCACTGTTGGGGGGCGCCGGAGTGACAACGTGATACAAGCCCACTCGGGGAGAAATGCGCACCCCGAACCGTGTACACCACATGGCCCTGGTGGGCTCCCTGTGAATAAAGCTGGTGCGTGCGGGAAGTCTCATTCCACCGGTTGCTCGTACGGGGGCAGGGCCGGGATCGGGGTTTCGCGCGGCCTCCTTTCCCTCGAGGGCGGGCGTCCCAGAACTCGGCCCACCGAGACCCACCGGGGGCAGAGACCCGGAGTCCGTCGCGTGAGTTCCTCCGTTGGACCCAATCCTTGAGTGGTTGCGATCCTTCATTTTGGTTGAAAGCTTTCTGCTCAGAAATACGTAGCTGGGGTTTCCCCGCTTACCTTAAACTTGGTCATTGTCTGCAAAAGTTAACCGGGCGGGGAGGCGTCGTGCAGTGGTGGGCCGAGTGACCGGCTGGAACTGCAGGAGGAAGCCCCGAGTGTCCCGTCCTCCCCCGCCCTCCACCGTGAGCAGGAACAGAAGAGCAAAGAGTTTTCTTTTTACCCTGCTGTTGTGTAGGCTTTTCCCCTTACTCTTTCCTTTAAAATGAAGACTTTTTGTTTTTTTCCCTGGGCCCATGAAGTGGCCCTGGAGAGATCCTGAAATGTATGCAAAGTTGTGTGGCATTTTTCTGGGGAGAGTAGTTTGTTGCTGGCTTCCAGTGGGGTCTAAGGAAGGTCTGAAGATCTGCGAGGGGCTGACCTCAGGGGTTAGGGACCTCCCCTCCTGGTCCTTCTCGGGCAGCCCTGATGCAGCCTGTCATTTGCAAATAAAGGTCTGTGTTTGCCGTTTTCTCTGTTGAGGCCTTGATGTGTTGGAGGATACTGATCGGGAAAGATAAGGCACACACTGTGACTGGAAGGTCTGCAAGCCAGCGAGGGGCATTTCTTTCTGACTCTCGGAGGCCCAGTGCCTCAGCAGGACACCGGGTGCCTGGGAAGACTGTCCCTGGGAAGACTGTCAGAGCAGCTCCAGCCTTGAGCCCCGCCGCTGGGATATCCGGGGAGGAGGGATTTCAACAGCTTTCTCCCGGTAGGCAGTCAGCTCCGTTTTTATTTTCGTTTTGTTTTTAGAAAGTAGAGTAATTACTTTCCTTTGACAACAGCTCGTGCCTGTTCGGAAGTGAGCTGTGAATGAAGGACAGGACTTGCAAACACGGTTCCCTGTCCTACACTCAGAGTGTAGTCATACCCAGAAAGTGAAAGTGGGGGTGTGAAAGTGCAGCATCTGGGCCTGCTGCTGCAGCCAGCCGGCACCCTTTCCTCTGCTCTCTCCCTCCAGGCTGTGGAGGTGCCAGGCGTGGGAGCCTCGTGCACCAGGCAGGTGGTGATGGCCTTGTCCGCTTCTTAGTGCCACCAGGAAGTGCCACCACTTTCCCTGAGGCCTGGTGGCTCAGAGTTTCCCAAGTGGGGTGATTAGCACAAAACTAACAGCTGTGCTGTATCATCCAGCCGCTGGTGGGCCCAGTTCTGGACGGGAAGAGCCATGTTTTGCTGTGGATGCACGGGGTGCTGGGGGGCGGGGAGCCAGGGCCTACCCCACCCTCAGCGTTACTGCCTGGGAGGTGGGGGGGCATGCCTGCAGTTCTGCTGGTTTTCAAAGCAGTGAAAGCAGTTGGTCAGAGGAGCTGCTGCTTCTTACTTCCTTGACCGGTCAACAAGGTATAACTGACCTGTCGGGATTTCGTGTCTTAGGCAGGTTCCTTTTTTATTTTTTATTTTATTTTTTTCTTGAGACGGAGTCTCGTGCCGTTGCCCAGGCTGGAGTGCAGTGGCAATATGAGTTCAATGCCACCTCTGCCTCTTGGCTTCAAGATTCTCCTGCCTCAGCCTCCCGAGTAGCTGGGATTACAGGCACCTGCCATTACACCTGGCTAATTTTTTGTGTTTTGTATTTTTTGTATTTTTAGTAGAGATGGGGTTTCACTATGTTGGCCAGGCTGGTCTCGAACTCCTATCCTCGTGATCTCTCAAAGTGCTGGGTTTATAGGCTTGAGGCACCATGCCTGGCCAGCAGGTCCCTTACACCACAAAGCGAATATCTGGTTGAAGCTAAAAGGTAACTGCATGAATCATGGCAGAATGCAGTGCTGCTTGCCATAAGAAGGTTTTGGATCTGGCTGGGGCCTTCCCAACTCCTGTGGCTCTGCTCCCTTGTTGGAGCAGAGGAGATGTACAGGTGGCAAAACATGATGGGGCGCCAGGTGCGTTTGGGTCGGGGTTTGCCAAGAATGGCCTTGCCCCTGTGTTTTTGTTCGTCACTGCCATCTTGTAGAGGTGCCCAGCTGGTGGCAGAGCATGAGGCATTCTCTACCTATCCTCCCTTCTGTGAAAGCAAGGGCCCCTGTTCCCAGGCATTCCTGCTCTGGTTCCTGGGCTCCTGCTATCTGGGATGCTTGAGGGCTTTTTAATTTATTTATTTTTAATTAATTAATTAATTATTATTATGTTTGTATTTTTAGTAGAGATGTGGTTTTGCCATGTTGGCAAGACTGGCCTTGAACTCATGTCCTTTAAGTGATCTGCCCTCCTTGGCCTCCCAAAGTGCTGGGATTACAAGCATGAGCCACCATGCTCGGCCAAGATGCTTGAGAGCTCTTTTATTTTAATTAATTAATTTATTTATTTATTGTGAGACAGAGTCTCGCTCTGTTGCCCAGGAGTCTAGTGATGTGATCTCCACTCACTGCAACCTCTGTGTCCTGGGTTGAAGCAATTCTCCCTGTCTTAGCCTCCCAAGTAGCTGGGATTACAAATGCCCACCACTGTGCCCGTATAATCTTTTTGTAGAGACGGGGTTTCGCCATGTTGACTATGCCTGTCTTGAACTTCTGACCTCAGGTGATCCACCCGTCTCGGCCTCTCACAGTGCTGGGATGACAGGTATGAGCCACCTCACCTGCCCGAGAGCACTTTTAAAGAGAAAGTGCCACATTTTGGGCCATTCCCCTGTTAATGGTTTAAATTGTAAGTCTTCTGGCCACTCCTGATTGAGTTTGCAGTGGAGACAGGCGTGGCCGGAGGCTCTGGCGCTGTTGCGTCCATGGTACTATTGGCTGGCTGCGTCTCGGACCAGCCTGTGGCTATTCCTGAGAGTCAGTTCTCCTGCTGCTTCCACGCCGGATCTTCGGAGCCTTGTGTCGGAAAGATGGGGCTTGGATTGTGCCCCCATGTCCCTCCTTGCCACAGGCCCCCAAGGTACTGAGTTCGCCAGAAGTTAATGAGGTGTTTGGGAGAGACTTCTCTAGCACTTGGAGAAGTGTCCCACTGGGGGTGCGGTGATGTTAGGGTCTCCAGCCGGGTCTTTCTGAGTGTGGCTTGATAACCAGCTACAGGATTTCCCAGAGTACCCAGTGCGCTCACATGTGATCTGCAGAGGCAGCTGCTGGCTAGGTCTGGAGTCTAGGGCAGAGGGAGCGCCCTCAGTGCACCTTTGAGGACCTGGGGCTTGGAGTCTATACCTGGGAGCTTTGGGGCTTGGGGGCGGGACGTTGTTAGCCTCCGGGTGAGGCAGGGATGCGTCTGTGCCGGTGCTTGGCTTGTGCAGGAGTACCGAGTGTTGTAGCTCTAACCTGTCATGTGGCAGAAGGAAAAAGAATCTAAGTGGCTGAGGAGATGCCCTCCGTGTGCCATGCATCCCTTTAGCCCTGGCCTCATGGTCCCATGGGGCAAAATGTGCAAAGGGGCAGCTGTGTGAGTCTTCGGGTCCAAGGTGCCACCCGCCCCCATCTGCCCACACCCCAGGACGGAGCCCTGGGCACACTGATTGAGCCCTTGCACACTGACCGGTGCCAGGGGCTGGGTAAGGAGGCAGGGATCAAGCACAGTGGCTCTGTGGGCTGTGGACTCAAAGGCAGATGTGCTGCGTGCCCTCTCTGTGTTCTTAGCTCTGCCTCCAGTCTGGCCCAGCAACAGGTCTGGGGGCGTCCTGCAGTCCTGGGCAATTGTGGTTGGGGGGTGGGCAGAGAACATAGATGAGATAACCACATGATGCCACGGGGACGGGTCTGAGAGGTGCGGCCGTGCTGGCTCCTCATCCTGGCTCGCTGTGTCTGGGGTGGGACGGCAGTGAGGCCAGGCCTGACTCCTGCGGCTGGCGTGTTTTGTGAGTTTGGTTCTCGTCAGGCTGGCTGAGAGAAGATGGAGCAGACAGATGGATGCTGGATAGGCCTGCTGCAACTTTGTTTTAGGAAGTGTGGGAATTGGTGGAGCACCAGGACCTGGCCCTGAGGCCACGTCCCTCTGAGCATGGTGTCCCCTTCCTTCTCCAGGGCCAGGTACTGCCCTCACCCTACTGCCTCTCTGAAGAGAGCCCTCTGCCTGAATCGTGGCTCTCCTGCCCTTCCCTGGCCTGTGGGAGACCCTGATTATGAGGCAGGTGGCCTGGGCTTGGAAGGGCCCCATGGGTGTTTGTGGAGCCAGGTTCGTCATTCCCAGCGTGCACGGATGTTCAGGCCTCCTCACGCCTCTCGTGAGGGTCCCGTGCAGGTAGAGCGTCCTCTGAGTCCTCTCTATTTGAGGAGTGGGTAGAGAAGTAGGTGGGGACGGAGCTTGGAAGAGGTGACAGTGTGTGGCCAGAAGGCTGTGGGGTGTCATGGCAGGAAAGGAAACCTCCAGATAGGCCGCTGTGCCAGGGCCATGGGGCCAGAAGAAGCACAGAGCCTCTGTGGTTCAGAAAGCAGGAGGCGCACGAGGTCTTAGATCTGGAAGGCACTGGCGGGTGCAGAGTGGGGAGAACTGTGGGGTGTGGGGGACAGTCATGGGAAAGGCGGTGCTGACAGCTGTACCCACTAAGTACGTCTAGGGCCAGACCCCAGGACAGCCTCTCCAGTCCAGTGGAGCGCCTGGGGACAGGGTTGGGCTGCCCTACCAGACCAGGCGGCCAGGCAGCTGCTGGAGAGCAGGTGCTCTGTGCATGGGGGCTCAGGGCACTGGGCAGAGCCCCCTGGAGAGTAGGCACCATGGCCAGCCATGCCTGCTTGGGTGGGGCAGTGGCTCACGATGCCCAACCACCCTCCCCAGGGCTCCTCGAGGGCTACAGGGGGCCCCCAACCCCCGGC
Organism: Cebus imitator; assembly: GCF_001604975.1. Taxonomy (NCBI): domain Eukaryota; kingdom Metazoa; phylum Chordata; class Mammalia; order Primates; family Cebidae; genus Cebus; species Cebus imitator. The sequence goes on from NW_016107801.1 coordinate 1,432,617, forward strand.
TTCTCTCCTTGCTCCGTAGAAGGAGGCAGTTGGCTCCGTCTGTCACTGAAGACGGCCCTGCCCGAACAGATCCAATTTCCCAAGTCTTGGAGGGTGGCCCCAGGGTGGCCGCTGGTCACCATGTGGGCCTGGAGACAGGTGCTAGGTTGGCCAGGTTAGACGGGGGGGTGGGGGCGGTAGGTTGGGGTCCCTTCTCACGGGCTCAGCTCCCTCCAGCCACAGCCTATCACAACACCAACCCCAACATTATCCTGAGATTTCTGGGGCTATGGGGTGTCAGCAGTGAGCCTGGCATGGATGTCCAGCTTTGTCCAAGCTGGCTGTGCCCTTTTCTGCCTGGGCGATCTTCTGCCCCCTCACCTCAGAGTGCCCCCCTCCACCTGTGGAAGATGGAGCTCATCTGACCCAACGCTGATGCAGGACAGAGCTCCAGGAGCTGAAGTGCAGCAGTGGGGCCACCCAGCCAGGGACCTGGGGACCCTCGGGATACAGAGGCCCAGGGCTATGGAAATCCCAAGGCTAGAGAGCCCTGGGGAATGGGGAGCCCCTGGGAAAGGCCTCCCTTGCTTCTTCCAGCACCCCGCCCCTAGTTCCGGTGCCCCTGGCTCCCACCCTTTAGCTGGCAGGTCTGGCTGAGTCCCTGCAGAGCTGTGTAGCCCTGCCCATCCCTGCCACCGCTCCTCCCGACCCATGCTATGGCTGGAGTGGCCTTGGCAAGCCGTCCTCCCAACCCTGCCTGTTTGGTGAAAGCTGGGACTCCCCCTCCCTGGACCCCAAATAAGAGCTCCGTGCTCTGGGGCCAGGCCAGGCTAGAGATGGCCCGTGGTCCAGTTGCTGCCCCTTGGCTGGTCTGCCTGCCCCAGGGTGTGGCGTGGGGGTCAGCACCCCGCCACCCTCCCTCTGTGGAGCACTTGAAGGCTGGGCTGCCGTGCTGGCCAGGCGGTGTGCCTGCTTCTGCCCCTCCAGGTCCCTGCTCCCCAGGAGGGCCATGGAATAGCAGGAGGGGTCGGGGGGCTGCTGCAGGAGGGGTCGGGAGGCTTGCTGCAGGAGGGGTCGGGGGACTGCTGCAGGAGTGGTCGGGGGGCTGCTGCCAGCTTTTCTGGGTGTTTTATTTGGTGGCAGCTGGACAGATCCCCATTCCCTCCCTGTTTGTCCGCAACCCTGAAACATCCGTGGACTCGGCATCTTTTCTGGTGAATTCTTAGCTGGGCCAGCCTGAAGGGGGCTGAATTTCTGCTTTTTATTCAGGTCCTCCTGCTCCCTATGGAGAGGAAGAGCGGAGTCCAGGGACCTTGGGAAGGGTTGGGGGGACCACCCACAGTTTGTGGGCTGGAGGTGGGGAGGGCCTGCCTGCCCAGGGCCACATGGCAAGGGTGAAGATAGGTAGGATCCAGGCTACCTCGCCAACGTCTTTTCCATGTCCAGCACAGAGCCCCCCCTGGGTGGGGCATGAGGGGGACCCAGGGAGGGGGCTAGTCAGTGTTGGGGGAGCCTGGCCACTGCCCTCCCCGCTGACTGCCTTGGAAAATCTCTGCGGCATTCCAGATCTTTTTTTTTTTTTTTTTTT
>NW_016107801.1:1434253-1437414 GCF_001604975.1 Cebus imitator
TTTTTTTGGTGACAGGGTCTCCCCATGACATCCAGGCTGGAGTGCAGCAGTGCGAAGGCCTAGCTCATTTTTTTTAAATTTCATAGAATCAGGGTCTTACTATGTTGCCAGGCTGGTCTTGAACTCCTGGCTTCGGGGGATCCTCCTGCCCCTCCCAAGGTGCTGGGGTCACAGGCCTGAGCCACTGCAAGTGGCCTGGATCCTTCTTGCGGATCTCATCAGACCCACTCATCACTGGGTTTTTGCTTGGTGTTCGAGGACTTTTGTGGTTTGCCTGAGTTTCCTGTCTGGGCAGTTTCAGATCCTCTTATGTCTAAGGTAGGCTGCCCGCTCACTCCGACTTTCACCTGGCTGGCAAGGGTGGCCTCTGCCTCTGCCTCTGCCTCTGTCTCTGCTGGGCCGGCAGGCAGTGCCTGTGGGTGCCACAGCATGGGCTTTGTGAGCAGCCGAGAGGGAGACTGGGGGAGGTGGGCCCTGGGGAGGTGGGCCCCAGGGAGGGTCTTAGCCCCTGCCTCCTCCTCTGGGAGACAGAACTCCGTCCCTGTCCTGCAGTGCCCAAGGGAGAGCAGCAGTGGTACATCTGGCTCCCTGGGCCTGTCCCCAAGGGACCTGTCCCGAAAGGACCCACAGCTTCCCTGCCACGGTCCCGGGGGTGGAGTGCGCTTGCTGAGGGTGAGGCTGCTGCTTCGACAGGAAGCTGGTGGCCAGCTGCCTTCCCGATGGGACCTTGCCCACACAGCAGAGCCCCCCTGGAGCAAAGCAGCTGTCAGCAGGCTGTGTGGCAGCCCCTTCACCACGGGAGGGCTGAGTGGGGAAATTAGTTCTTGTTGCACTGAATGTGTTCCCGGGCCCTTTAGGTTCACATTCTAGCAGACTGGCTTCCAGCCCCACCAGTGTCCAGTGTCCCTGTGAGCCCTGGAGTGGGGCCCTCTGCTCCCCTAGGAAAGGAGTAAGGGTTTACCCCTGGGAGACCACACCCTGTTCTGCTGCACATTCCTGCAGGGCAGGTGCCGGGGTGAAGGAGGGGTTGCAGTGTGAAGGTTCTGTGTGTGTCGTGTCTAGACTTGAAGGCGCTGGGGTCTCTGGCCCTGCTGCTTCCCTCCAGCCCGAGTCACTCCACCTGAGTCCATCTGCCCCAGTTGCTCACAGGAGTCTCCTTGGCTTCTTCCCCGCCCCGTGAAGGTGGACAGTAGGTACATAGCAGAACCCTGGACCCCACGGTTGCTGTGAGGACGCAGGCTGCAGAACGTGTGATGAGGAGTGCTGTTTTGGGGCCCAGGGAGAAGGGAAGCGTGCCCTCTTCCCTCTGCCGCTTCCCTCTGCCGCAGGTGAGGGCCGCCCTGGGCTGGCCCATTTCTTCCAGGTCCTACTCATTTTCACTTCCCACATTATCTTGAAGCAAAATCCAGACACATTTCATTCTTAGAACTTTCAGTCCAAATATCAGAAAGATGAGGATTTCCGTAAGGTTGTAACCGCAATGCCACCACACTCCCATTATTAACTCTGGTTCCAGAAAATCAGTGTTGAATCAGCGCCCTCCGCTCTCCCAGCAGGCGTGCCAGCGAATCGGCCCAAGGCATGGCCTCCAGTGCCCACCTTTGCTTCAAATCCAGTCCCACTGCGTACACCAGCCGTGGGGCCCAGGCCACCCCTTCCTGCACTATAAAATGGAGCCCTTGCTGGCCCCCTGCCCACCCTCCCTCCTGGTGACACAGTGGGCTAAGCGAGGGGGTACTGGGTATTTTCTTTTGCTGCAAAATCTGGACCCTTTACAGCTAATACAAAGCTGTCCATAGTTTGAGCCTTTGTGTATCTGCAGAAAGCCGGGTTTGATTAGGGATGTCATCTCAGACCCTGGGGTAAGGGCGTGCGTAGGAGAGACATCTCTGCCCCCTAGGAAAGGCTCCACTGGCTGGTTTGGACTTCTGAAATCCGGAAAGTTGACTGTGATGACAGGAGTCAGGCAGGTGATGTGGAGTGGTCAGGCCCTGGCCCCGGGGGACAGGGATGTGACAGTGAGGGGCTGGTCCTTGGCGGCCAGACACGAACCTTCTGTTTACTTTGTTTTTGGGACCTGGGAGAAGTGACGGCCATGTTTGTTTTGGGTAGATGTGTTTCTGAATGTCCAACACTGCCAGCCACAGTCCCAGTGTTACCTCAGTTCCTCCACATGGCACCCTGGAGCAAGGTCCTCTTCCCTTTGCCGAGGCCCCAGGCGACTTGGGATCTAGGGCCCCTCCTTTTATCCCCAGCCACGGGGGTCTGTGGTCACACCCAGTTCTAGCCCCTGGCTAGGACATCCCAGCCCCCAGGATGTCCTTGCACGAGTGAAGCTGTGGCCCATGGGGTGTAGACTGTCATGCCGGTCCGTGGGCTACAGTGGGAGGCACTCAGATGACGGCCTTGCTGAGCTTCAGCAGAGACCATCTATTAACTTCACAGCGAGGTCAGCTGGGGGTGGGGAGCCAGGCTGCGAATCCTGATGTGTGGACCCCATGGGGGCCCCTTGCTGCCTTTCCGCAGGGCCTCTGTGTCTGGTGTGCGGACCCCGTGGGAGCACACACGCAATCAGCCCTCAGCATCTCCATTGGACCTTGAATTCTGGAGGGGCCTTGTGGCTGGCAGCTGGCCCCATCCTGGGCTGCCTTTGTGTCCTTGCTGGTCATTGGGGGTAGGGGAAGCAGGACCGCCTCATTCTTTAGCTGTCCAGGCTCCTCTTGCCATGTGGCCGGCTGCCTGCAGGTTCAGGAGCCTGGGATAGGAAGCCCAGGATCCTGATTCTAGGCCGTTCCCCCACTGCTCACTGCTGGGTGCTTTGTGTCCCAAAACCTCTGTGCTCAGGTGGTGCTCTGGAGGTAAAGGAGGAAGGGGCCTCAGCTTGGTCGTCTGTATGTGTATACAGTCATTCTGACCTGGCAGGTTTGTTACGGGGATTGTGGGGGTCTTGGCATCCGTGAGCTGAAGGGCTCGTGGCCCTGGCCGGCATCATGAGCTGAAGGGCTCGTGGCCCTGGCTGGCATCTGTGATCTGAAGGGCCCTGTGGCCCTGGCCGGCATCTGTGATCTGAAGGGCCCTGTGGCCCTGGCCGGCATCTGTGATCTGAAGGGCCCTGTGGTCCTGGCCGGCATCTGTGATCTGAAGGGCCCGTGGCCCTGGCC
>NW_016107801.1:1438494-1481592 GCF_001604975.1 Cebus imitator
CTGAAGGGCCCGTGGCCCTGGCCAGCACGTGAGCTGAAGGGCTCTTGGCCCTGGCCAGCATCTGTGATCTGAAGGGCCCTGTGGCCCTGGCTGACCACCTGTGTTGTTATTGGTGTTTTCTCCACTGTCTGCATTTGGGCCAGAGGGCAGAGGTGGGGTGAGTGTGATGTGAAAGCACCATACCCTGCAGCGGGGTGACTGTCTTGCTGGTGCACCCTCCGGGGCACTCGGGGCCTGGGGTAGGGCCACCCCACCATGTCTTTCCCACCACATCTCTTCTCTCGTTGGAACCTCCATGTAGATTTGGATTGTAGTCCATTACCGATTTTAAGCTCACCTGGCGGGTGCCTGTTTCATTGTAATTTCTTTGTGGAAGCCTCAGTTGCCTTCCTCGTCTTGGGATGTGGCCCCGAGCTCCCCGCACAGAGTGGAAGGCTCCTGGGCTCTGGTCGGGGCGCTGTTTGCCTCATCTTGTTTCTGCCGCCCTCGGAGGGAGAGGTCTTTCAGGGTGTTCCACAGGTCTCCCTGATTCTTTCCAGCTCTGTTGAGGCTCCCTTGCACAAATGCTGGCTGGTTTCTTCAGCTTCTCTGGACAGTCAAGAGACTGAGGGTGGCAGAGCCAGACCCTGGCTGTGGCTCTCGCCTGTCTACCCACTGCACTTGGAGGGAAGGCCTCTATGGACAGGACCTGAGGTTCAGAGAGTGCAGGCTGACCGCACCCATCCCCTCTCAGCCCTCCCTCTCCCAAGACTCTGGGAGCTGGCACACTCCCACAAGGGAGGGGCCACCCCCCTCCCCTAAGTCTCACCTGACTGTGGCCTCCTGGTCTCTTCCTGCCTGGCATGGCTCTTGCCAGGTGGTGGGTCCTGGCACCTGGTAACAGAGGGGGCTTGAAGGGGACATCAGCCTTTTGCCTTCTGGCTGTCCTCCTTCCCCACCCCTCTCACTGGTCGGTGCCAGGCTGCCTGGGGGCTCTGCTTCTGGGCCGAGGGATTCTGGGGGAGGCAGGGCTGCTTACTATGGCTTCGTGTTGTCCTTAAGTTTTTGCAAAAATCTGAGTGTGTGGGGTGTAGGTGTCTCAGAGGGCAGGAGTTGTGTTCCTGGAGAGGAGAGGTGGGGTCACCATGCCTCACCACCGGGGTTGGGGGCAGTCGCCTGCCAGTGTGTGCCCAGGGCTTTTTGCACTGCACCGCTCAGCCTTCCAGGTCTTGTTGGGGTCAGGGTGTTTCTGCCAGGTAGCGGAGCTGGAGGTGAGCTGCACCCTCAGGGCCTGTAGTGAGCACCGGCATTCAATGAGCGCATGCTGGCATCAGGCATAGCTCTAGAGCTTTAACTGCATTGACCATGATTTCCCCGGCAGCGCCAAGAGGGCTCCTGGGCGGGGCCTCGGGAAGCTCTGCCGTGGCTGGTGGGCTGGTGCCAGCCCGGGGCGCTCCGCCCTCTGCCTTGCTCAGGCTCACAGTCCACAGCTGGGTGGGGCTGCCCTCCCCACCCAGCAGGGAGGATGCACTCCCATGTCCACGGCTCCTCCTCAGCCTCGGGTTTGGAACAGCAGGCGGGTGGTTGGAAGTGGGTGGCTTAGAGGGACTGATCTGGCAGGTGTTGGGTCCTGATGGCAGCGTAAGCAGGTCCCCACGTTGAGCTGTGCTCATCCGTCCTGATGCTGGAGGAAGCTGGCCTGCAGCCTGGGAGCCCTCCTTTGTGCCGTGACTATCACCCTACCCCCAAAAGTCAGTTTCAGCCTCACTTCCTGGCTCCCTGGGCCTGTGTGGCAGCAGTGAGTACTGGCAATTTCCCCACCTGACCAACACCTGGGAGCCGACATCTAGGCCCTGGGAGGCAGCAGCAGCACAGCCTGGGCCTTCCGTCAGGGTGCTGGTCCTGGCAGTTTCAGCGGAGCTGCGTATGGTGCTTGGTGTCGGTCACTGACGTAAGCACTCTCTGTGTCTGACTCCTACACCCTCGGGGGCCTCATGGGGAAGTGGAAGGACCAGGTGGTGTGGCTGGCCCCCGCATCCGTGCTGCCCAGCGGGAAGGGTGTTCTGGTAGGTACCTGGAGGCCTTGGAAGGGCAGGAGCCTGCTACTGTCCAGGCCTTGAGGGAGGGCCACAAGTCACAGGAAAAGGACACAGGTCTCAGGATCTGGTCACCTTGGGTCACCACGGCCCCACCAGTCAGGGTGAGGCAGGACTCACTTTCACGGAGTCACATGGAGACTGGGAGTGTTTGAGGGGACCAGTGACTCGATCCAACTTGGTTTTAACAGATCACCCTGTGGTTCGGGGCTGGGCTGTCCTTGTGGGGCAGAGCAGAGAGCGCCACTGGGAGGGCTTCTTGGAAATCAGAGCAAGCGGTGGTGGTGAGGGGCAGTGCTGCCACGTGCTGGCCTGGGGCAGCGGGAAGAGAGGCATTTGGGGTGACCCCAGGTTTGTGCCCGGCACGGCAGCTGTCTGTCCGGAGTGAAGACACAGAAGCCCGCAGAGCTGCCCTCCCCACCAGGGTTCCAGCCTGGTGCTGTGAGTGCTGGGTCAGCAATATGGAGGGGTGTGGAGGCACCTGCTCACCTCTGGAGGGTTGGAAGAGGGTGGTGTGAGGGGCTCCCTGAGACCTTGGCACGGGTGGGAGCCCGTGGAGTTGAGGTGTGTTTGCCAGTGCAGGCTTGTCGGGTGAGCTGTGTCGTGTGTAGCCTTGAAGCCCTTTCCATTCGGGTAGAGGGGAAGAAGTGAGGTTGTCACTCAGGGTGCTGACAACATTGGACAGCCAGCTTGAGAGGGGGCCCTGGTTCATAGTATTTGCCCATTGTTGTGATGTAATTGTGCCCACCATGGCAGATTTCAGGGGACCAGCCAGATGTCAGCCAGCTCACAAACTTCCCCTAGTCTTGACTGTCTGCCCCGAGCGTCCGCAAGTGGCTGGTTCTTGGGGCCAGAGCTGGCTCCTCCCGAGGCAGAGCTGCTGCCTGTGCCCCGAGGGCAGCCTCCAGCCCTGACCTGTCTAATTGTCAGTTGTACAAGTTTGGGGAAGCCCTAAATGGCAGCAAGGGATGAGGCTGAAGTTGAAGTCCCAGACGCCGGGTTAGAGCTCCTCACATCTGCCCCACACCTTTACAGGGAGACACGGGGCCATCTGCAGGGCCCTGGCCATGGTTGGAGTCCTGCAGGCGTTCCCTAGTGCACAGCGTTCCTGTGGGCGCTCTCAACTGTCCCTGCCCTCCTGGGACACGCAGGGCAGTGGTGGCCTCCTCCTGCCAGCCCTGCATGTGGCCAGCCAGTCGGAGCCAGGAAAGCCCAGCGGCTCACGTGTGCAGGGCTCCCCGTGGTGAACTGGGGTGTGGAGGTCGGCGGATCCGAGCCGCCACCCCTGCTTCTCTGATTGGCTGAGAGCCAGGCCGGGTCACAACCGAGCCGCCATCACAAACTGGGCTCATTCTCCTGGTTACAGCAGAACTTCCCTGCTTGGCCTCACTTGAGGGTGCCACCTCCCTGCACCACGTGTGGGTCTGCAAACGTCTGTGTTGCGCTGGCCCCACTTGCCCTGGCTGTTCTCGGCCCACGCCGTGGCTGTCCATGCTCTTCAGAACGTTGTTGAGGCCAAGCTGTTAGAGCCCAGTGAGTGCCAGTGAACCCTCACAAGTGGGTGGTTGGTGGGCACAAGGCTGCCAGTGGCTGAGTCCCTCGGCACACCTGCGTCCCAGCGCATGCTCCAAGCCCCCACCTGGGAGCAGGAGGCTTGTGGCTGAGCTCACGCCACCGCCCATGCCTTGCCCCCGGGTCTGAGAGCAGTGGTTGGAGAGTTGTCCCGAGCCAGCGGTGCTTGGCTTGAGCAGCTTCCCCGACAGCCACTCGTCTGGGTGGGTGGGCGAGGTGGGTGAGTGAGTAGAGCAGGCCCTGCTGGGGCCCGACGGTACCCTCGGGAGCCTGCCAAGGCTGGGAGAGATGGGGGTCCTGGGGTGACTTCCTGTCTCTCCGTTGTGCCTCCTCCTCTGTAGCCGTCGCCTGGTTAAGCCCGGAAATGGGACGTCTCGCCTCTTCAGGGAGCATAGAAGCAGCCAGGGCCTCTCCCAGCCGCTGCTGTGACAGAAAGTGAGTGAGCTGCCAGAGGATGTCCACCACCACGACAGGCACCCCCTCGGGGATCCCGGCGGCCCCGGGCCCTGTGAACCCACCGCCCCCGGAGGTCTCCAACCCCAGCAAGCCCGGCCGCAAGACCAACCAGCTGCAGTACATGCAGAACGTGGTGGTGAAGACGCTCTGGAAACACCAGTTTGCCTGGCCCTTCTACCAGCCCGTGGACGCAATCAAACTGAACCTGCCGGTGCGTGGCTGCCACCTCCCCAAGAGCCGTGCTCTGCCGCCGCCGTCCTCTGCCCCCTCCTGCTGCCCCGCTCCTGGAAAGACTGCTCCTCTGCCCCTAGCTGCTAAGCTGGGGACAGCTCATGCCTCAGGAAGCCCACAGCACAAAGGCACACGTGGGCATGGGAGAGGAGGGTGGCTGCCCCAGGTGCAGGAAATAGGGAGAAGCCATACGCCTCTGGGGAGGAAAGCGGGTGGACGGTGATGGGACTCAGGAGTGGAGGCTCACCGGGGCTGCCTTCTGCCTCACTGGCTCCTGCAGGATGGCCCATCTGCCAGCTTGGCAAACCCACTTGGAGTCAGAGGCCAAGTGTATGCTAAGGCCTGCTTTCCAGGTGGTGGCACCCTTAGGTGCATGCTCATTTTTGACCTGGGCTCAAGTAGACACACCGTGAGCCTTGCAGAGGAAGCCCTGGGCCGGCTTTTGGTGGTCTGGGCTCTGGGCTCTGCTAGGCCCTGGTCACCTGCTGGTTTAGACCCTGGAGGGTTTGGCCTCATCTCCGGTATGTAGGCTCCTCCTGGGGTCTGCCCTAGCTCCGTGGGCTCCCCTCTGCACAGGCTTGTGGTCCATGAGAGGTTGGGCAGGAGTTTGGAGCTGGCCAAGTGTTCACCCCACTATGGCCCACTACCTTCCAATGACCAGAACGTGCCTCGGGCCATCCACAGCCCTCAGTTCACTTGGGAAGACCAGGCTGTGTCCACTTGGGAATTATGGAAATAATTATGTAGAATCTGTTGGTAATGCCTCTGAAAATCTTTTTCCTAGGATTATCATAAAATAATAAAAAATCCAATGGATATGGGGACTATTAAGAAGAGACTAGAAAATAATTATTATTGGAGTGCAAGCGAATGTATGCAGGACTTCAACACCATGTTTACAAATTGTTACATTTATAACAAGGTAAGAAGATGCGGGCCTGCCGGGCTCGGTGGCTCAAGCCTGTAATCCCAGCACTTTGGGAGGCCGAGGCGGGTGGATCATGAGGTCAAGAGATCGAGACCATCCTGGTCAACATGGTGAAACCCCATCTCTACTAAAAATACAAAAAATTAGCTGGGCATGGTGGCACGTGCCTGTAATCCCAGCTACTCAGGAGGCTGAGGCAGGAGAATTGCCTGAACCCAGGAGGCGGAGGTTGCGGTGAGCCGAGATCGCACCATTGCACTCCAGCCTGGGTAACAAGAGCGAAACTCCGTCTCAAAAAAAAAAAAAAAAGAAAAAGATGCGGGCCTAGAACGCTGTTTACAGTAAGGATTTGGGTGCCGTGTGGGGCGGATCCCCCAGCCGTTCTTCGCCGCTGCCAGGCGGGCCTATGCGCTTTGGAGCAGTTCTTAGGCAGGCCCAAAGCATATCACCTGGCTGGGCGCCATGGCTCACGCCTGTAATCCCAGCATTTTGGGAGGCCGAGGCGGGTGGATCACTTCAGCTCAGGAGTTCGAGACCAGCCTGACCAACATGATGAAACCATGTCTCTACTAAAAATACCAAAAAAAATTAGCCAGACATGGTGGCAGGCACCTGTAATCCCAGCTACTTGGGAGGCTGAGGCAGGAGTCAGTTAAACCCAGGAGGCAGAGGTTGCAGTGAGCCGAGATCGTGCCAGTGCACTCCAGCCTGGGCCATAGAGCAAGACTCCATCTAAAAAAAAAAAGGAAATATATTCATTTTGTCCTCTCCTGTGCTGCCAAATCTGTTAACAAATTTTAAATGGTTTTGAGCTACAACTAATAATGTCCTTTGCAAACGCACAGCTCCTTTCCTGGCACGTGACTTAGGTTCTCTCTGTGTCTTCAGCCCACAGACGATATAGTGCTAATGGCCCAAGCCTTAGAGAAAATTTTTCTGCAAAAAGTGGCCCAGATGCCCCAAGAGGAGGTTGAATTACTACCCCCTGCTCCAAAGGGCAAAGGCCGGAAGCCAGCTGCGGGAGCTCAGAGCACAGGTAAAGGGAGGTGGGGCTGGCGGGGGCTGGGCTTCTGTGCAGAGGCCCCCGGGTGGCTGGGCTGGGACGCCGGCTGTTTCCCCATCTGTGAAGAGCTCGTGGGCACTGGTTGTTGGCTGAGTGTGGCCTGTGGGTGATGTTTGGAGGGGCAGCTGGCTCAGGGACACACAAGACTTTAACGCCGTAACTGGCTGCCGTTGAGCCCACTCTGGGGAGGAGCTCATGGTCTAGGAGGATCATCTGTCCCTGCCCTCCGCCTCCCAAATCCGGCTCCCCTTCCAGCTCCATCCCTGAAGTCACTTCTTCCATGAAGCCTGGGGCCTGTGCCTCCTAGGACTTTCTCTCTTCAGCACTCATTTTATTATCTGTGACCCGAGAGTCACCGTCACCTGCCTGGTTCCTTGGTCAAGTAAGACTGTGTCTCCCTGTCCAGGAGCACAGTGGTGATTAGTGCCATGAGCCCTGGGGTCCCACCTGGCCTGGGAACCCAGCATGCAGGTGTGTCTGGAGGGAGAGGCTGACCAGGCGGGATGGCCAGTGCCGTGAGCCGTCCTGTGTTGCAGATGGGAGAAGCTGGTGGCTTAAGTATGGTCGTTTCCTTGGTCACTCAGCTTGTTGTTAAGGGAGCTGAGTTCAGTCCCAGCTTTCCGTTACTCCAGGGCTGGCTGTTAACTGCAGGCGTGGTACTGCCCTGGCCTCGTTCAGCCTCCTGTGGTCTGTGGCGGGGGGCCCTACCCTTCATGCAGGGAGCCCTCAGCCAAGATGAGCCAGGCCAGCCCTGCCCCCAAGATGCAGGGTTGGGGGCATCTCAGGGTGGAGGGCTCTTCTGGCTGGGGGTCTTGGCAACACAGGGCTGACCCCATGTTCTGACTGGAGGGGTGGCACTGGAAGCTTCTGGAAATACTAGTAGAGCCTCCCATGCTGAACGTCCCTTCCTTGTCTTGAAGGTACGCAGCAAGTGGCGGCCGTGTCCTCTGTCTCCCCAGCGACCCCCTTTCAGAGCGTACCCCCCACTGTCTCCCAGACGCCCGTCATCGCTGCCACCCCCGTACCAACCATCACTGCAAACATCCCGTCGGTCCCAGTCCCCCCAGCTGCCGCCCCCCCTCCTCCTGCCACACCCATCGTCCCCGTGGTTCCTCCTACGCCGCCCGTTGTCAAGGTGAGCACCCTGAGGCCGGTCGGCTGGGGCGTCTGAGCCCAGCCAGGGTTCCTGGGGTTGGGACAGGAGCAGCGGGTGGGGAGCTCCCACCTCTCCCTGAGTGCCGGCTGTTGGGAGTGGTTCTCTCTGCACCCTGGGAGGTCAGGCCATTGTTCCTGACGCAGATGAGGAGACCGAGGCTTGGGGAGCTGAAGGTCACACAGCTGGTAAGGGAGGGCCTGGCTGAACCTGAACCCCAGCTTCTCTGGCCGGAAGCCCTGGCCAAGGGCTCGGTCAAGGTGGGGAAGGTGTGGAAGAGAATCGAGGGTGGGAGGGGTCCCCATCCTCCCCTGCTCACACCCAGGGGAGTGGTGCCAGCTGTACCCACCTGGGTGTGTTATCCGCCTGTGGGCTCCACGTGGGACCTTGAGGACCTGTCTGTCCTGCTCCCCATTGGCTGGGAGCTTTTCACAGCGGGCCCTGGCAGTCTCGGCAGGGAGTGGGTGCTCCCTGCACGGTCTGGGGCTGGCGAGGCCTGGTGAGTCCTGCTTTGGGCAGGACCTGTGCCAGGCACTCATGTGTGTTGTCTTCTTCGATTTGATCCTCACAGCGACCCTCTGGGGCAGACAGTATTTCCCCCATCTTACAGATGAGGAAGCGGGCGCTCAGAGGGGTTAAATGGCTCGCCCAAGGTAAAACGCCACCTCCGTTGCTTCCCCTCCCCGTGGCCTTCACTGCCTGCACTTACGGGTGGCCCCCGGCCAAGCCACCTCCCCCAGCGAGGCTGTCTCTGGAGCTTGTCCCATTTGCCATGGCCAGATGAGTCCGTTCCTGCTCCCATCCGCCCTTTACGGCACACACCTGGCGCTTGGCAGCCTGTGGGTGCCTGTCAGGTGTTTGTGGATAGCCAGCTCAGGCCCCTGCCAGTCTGAGGGTGGCAGCTTGGCTGGGCAGTGGCTGTGGGTGGCGCTCTAGACGGCAGGTGCCGTGGGCTGGGAGCTGTGGCTCCCGCTGGCTCCTCTCCTGCCGGGCTAAGATTAGAATCCGGCTGAGCTGGTCTCAGGGTGCACCCTGAGCCCCGGCCCCGGCCCCGGCCCCAGCACGCTGAAGTGATGCCCATGGGTGCTGGGCCCTTGTAGGCTGCCCAGAGAGACCTGCACACTCCCAGGAGGCCTGGATATGAAACATGCGTGTGTGCCTGGTGCCTTGCTCCACCCCCAGGACACACCCATGGCAGGCTCTGTGGGTCGTCTTCCTCCTCCCCTTGCTTGAAATAGCCTTCGGTGGCTCCCCGTTGCTGCCGGGATAGAGTCCAGACTCACCCATTCACTCCCTGAAGTCCCTTGTTCCCAAAGCTGCTGTGGCTGCTTCCTGCCTCCTGGTCGGCTGCCCCTGCCCCGTGTCCTCAATGCTCTCCTGCCTCCCCATTGTCCCGCAAAACTTGTGTTTGTCCGTGGAGTCCCGCTCTCAGGCCCTTGTCTGGAACGTTCCTGCTGGTCTCTAAAAGCAGGGAGTTCCTCCCAGATCTCTGCAGCCCCAGGGTCCCCAGGTCCTGACCTGGGTGCTTGTTAAGCGTCTGGCAAATTGCATGCAGCACCTCACACGGCTTGGGGGTGTGAGGTGTGAGCCCACCCTGGACCCCTGAGCCCTTGGGGCTAAGGGAGAGAGGTGTCTCCCCACGCCCAGGTGAGGGCGGGTTTCAGAATTGAGCCTGAGGGGGAGCCCCAGCCTCACCACTGCCAGCTGTGTGACCTTGGGCCAGTGACATGGCCCCTGAACCTTGGTGTCCTCTCCTGTGGAGCCGTGCATGTGGCCGCTTAGCCCAGCGCCAGGCAGGCAGACAGCGCCCTAGAACCGTGGCTGCTGCGACGTGCGTCTTCGGGGCCGCAGCCTGGTGTCCGGTGCTCACTGGTTATTTCACTTGCAGAAAAAGGGCGTGAAGCGGAAAGCAGACACAACCACTCCCACGACATCTGCCATCACTGCCAGCCGGAGCGAGTCGCCCCCGCCGTTGTCGGACCCCAAGCAGGCCAAAGTGGTGGCACGGCGGGAGAGTGGGGGCCGCCCCATTAAGCCTCCCAAGAAGGACCTGGAGGACGGCGAGGTGCCCCAGCATGCAGGCAAGAAGGGCAAGCTGTCTGAGCACCTGCGCTACTGCGACAGCATCCTCAGGGAGATGCTGTCCAAGAAGCACGCGGCCTACGCCTGGCCCTTCTACAAGCCGGTGGACGCCGAGGCCCTGGAGCTGCACGACTACCACGACATCATCAAGCACCCCATGGACCTCAGCACCGTGAAAGTACGTGGCTGCGTGGCGCGCCTCGCTCTGTCCACGTGCTGCGGCTTTGCCGTGGGGGCTGATGTCTTGTGCCGGCTGAGTCGGGGCTCAGGGAGCAGGGTCTCACCTGCTGGACAAGCGCACCTTCCGGCCTGGCCTCCGCAGCCCCGGCTGTGGCTGGCAGGGCTCCGTGAGGCAGGCTAGCCCTGCCTGCGGTCCCAGAGTCTGCAGCTCTGTTGTTTATTCCTGTTGAAGCCTTTTGGTGATTTCATTTATTTCCTTCCATGTCCCATTCTGTATCATCAGGCCCTAGAGCTGGGCCACACTTGTGCTTGGCACAAGGTTTAAAGCTACACTTGCTTCCCTGAAGCCCCGGAGACAGGCGCCTCACAGCAGGCAAGAATGAGGCAGCCGGCAGGGATGGCCTGGCTTCTGCCCCCTGCGTGCCTCTGAGCCCCACCCCCTCAACAGACAGAAGCTGGCCCTGGGCAGGTGGCAGAGCTGAGACAGAACCTGGCCTCCCCCGTGCCAGTCCTTTTGAGGCCACAGCCTCTGCCTGGGCTCTTTTGTGCCTCATAGCAGGTCAGAGTGAGCCTGGTCCTGGGGGTTGCAGGGTTGTGGGGGGGAAGGGCGGTGGTAACCTGTCGGAGAATGTGCTGGGGAAGGGCAGCCCCAGGGCAGGGTGAGCTCCACCAGGTCTTCCCTGAGCACCTTTCCAAGCTCTTGGCTAGCACCTGCCCTCTCTCTGGGAGAGCTCCAAGCCAGCTCCCAGGGAAGTGCAGGCAGCTGAGGGAGGTGTGGCCGCCACCTTTGCTAGCTGTGTGGCCCTGGGAAGAGCGGCGGGAGCCCTGGTGGGCAGTTGTTTGTTTTAATCCTGGGGTCTGGGCCTGCAAAAGCTGGTTGCAGTCAGTCTGCCCGCCTGAGGCAGTTGCTCCTGGGGAAGCCTTTCCTCCCCTGCTTGCCGGATTCCAGGGCAGGACAGACCTGGCTGGCCCAGGCCCCAGTTCCCTATGCACGTTCAGGTGAAAGCAATGAGCGGGGGTCGCCTGGCTCTGCCGCTGTGGGTGCTGGAGCAGTGCAGCCTAGAAGCTGCCACGAGCCTCGGCTCCAGCCTCCAGGGCCGGGGTTTGTGTGTCTCCACCGCAGCACAGTAACAGGAATCTCGGAACATCACTGGGGGTTCCAGTTTGGGCTGGACTCAAGCTCAGCTTAATTCCATTTTGGTCAAAGGATCTGATTTGCCCTTGAAAGCATAATAAAGAAGCTCTAGAACATTAGTTCGCTTTAAAGTCCTGATCTGTTCTGTTGGGAGCCCCCCTCTGTCCTGGCTTGGGGGGAAGCCAGGTGCGGCGGCAGCACTTGCTCCCCACGAGTCCGGCCCGGACGCTGCGGCGAAAGGGCAGTCAGCGGTCCAGGGAGAGGCCTCGGGACCTGTAGACTTTAAAGATGAAGCTTCTGGGCGTGGTTTGTCCCGGTACATGCTAAAATAGAAAACAAGCTTTCTTCACAATATCAGAGGCTTTCAGGTCCCACCGTGGCCCTGGGTTTTTCTGCCGGCCCTTTCTTCTGGAGGGGCTCGTGTCGAGTGCAGAGGGAATGGACCCTGAGTTGGAGGTTGCCCTCTGTGGGTTAGTGCCCACCCCCTCCATCTCACTGGCACCCAGACCCCATGGAGTGGTCAGGATAGATTTGCCCTGCCCTGCGTCTGTCCTCCTTCGAGGTCCCCAACCAGGTCCCTCTCCTTGAGCCATCCCGGGGTAGGAAACTCACTCCCTCAGGCGCAGCATGACCTCTTTTTGCCCCAACTGGTATGTTCCCAGCGGCCATCTTGAAGCGTCCCTTGACAATTCTGCCTCTGTCCCGTTGTGGGTACTTACCACGCACCCCCCAGCAGAGCCCTGCTGCCTGGCACTGCCTGCCCAGGCCTTGGCCTCAGTTCTCTGCTTGCCAAAGCCAGGTGGGACCTGCCGTGGCTTTTCCTGCAGGGTCTCTGTGTGGCCTAGTAAATGTGGGTGGGTGTCAGCCCACACACCCCTGCTGCCTTCACCCCTATGGGGTTCAGGAGCTGCCGCTGGACACAGCATGGAATCCCTTAGGTCCGGCTGGGCCCCTAGGATACAGGGGTGCTTCTGTTAAGACTCGAGCTGGCTGACAGCTACTGGCTTCCTTGAGGGAAGCACTGACGTTTCCTTGTATAGACTGAGCAGGCTCCGTGTTCTTGGTGGAATCCGACTTCACTGCAGCCTCACACCCCCCGGGGCTGCTGATGGTGCAACAGTGTGTGAGGATTCACTGGACAAGGAAGGGGCTAAGGGACAGTTGCAGGAACCTGGGATTTCTTGTTGAGCGCCTTTCTCTTCCAAGTGGGGGCTGTGTGTCTGGAGTGTCCGTGGAGTCCCAGGCCCTCCCTGCCAAGCCGTGGAGTCACCCTCCTGTCATCACTTTGAGCTTCCCGCTACGAGGTCCGGGAGAGCTGGGGTGTGCTGTCTGCCAGTCCAGTAGGCACCACCCTTGAGCTGGCAGTGGCCCCTGAGGCTCCAGAGTTCATCTCATGGGGTGTGGCAGAGTCCTGAAGCCATGGGCCGCGCTCACTGGCCCCTGTCACTGTGTGTTGTAGAGGAAGATGGATGGCCGGGAGTACCCAGACGCACAGGGCTTTGCTGCCGACGTCCGGCTCATGTTCTCCAATTGCTACAAATATAATCCCCCAGACCATGAGGTGGTGGCCATGGCCCGGAAGCTCCAGGTAACCTGAGGCTGGGCACAGGTGGGGTGGCTCCCCGGTGTGGGGTTGGGGGCTCCCTGGTGTGGGGTGGAGGCTCCCCGGTGTGGGGTGAACAGCTCCCCAGTGTGGGGTGGACACCCATGTGAACATCCAGCCAAGGAAAGCCTCAGAGAGCCTCATTCCCTCAACACGTTTTTCCCGAGTGCCAACCAGGTCCCTGCCAGGCTCTGAGCTGGGTTCCAGGAGCTGCCGCCGGGGCTCGGTGGCGGTGTCGCAGCAGTGAGCCTTTCCCTCCGGGAGCTGGTGCCTGTCACAGGTGGGACAGCAGATGTCCTTTCTCCCGTGGCTTCGCCTACCGGAGTTTCCAGCAGGACTCCGTGGCAAGGAGAGTCTCCCACGCTAGCCTGTCAGTGCAGCCGGCGGATGAATTAGATGGCGGTGGCTTGTGCAGCATTCTGCTTTTCTGTCTTGGTCTGGCTCTCAGCATAGGGAGTTTGTGAGCGTGCATCAGCCTCACAGAGATACTTGTGTGTGTGTGGACCTGTGTGTATGCGTGCACGCGCGTGTGTATGGACCTGTGTGGACATGTGTGTATACATGTGTGTGTGGACCTGTGTGTGTGGAGGTTTGTGTGTAGTATGTGCGCACGCGTGCCCTCCTGCCTGTGTGTGCATTTTTCTGCTAAAGTCCGGGTGCCGCACACATGTTTTGGTGTGGGTCGATGTGCCAGAATCTGTTTTTATCTTTTCTAATTGTGATCGTAGGTGATTTGCTTTTATAAATAATAGCACCAATATGATAAATGTTATTTAATTGAAGGACCTTATTTTTGGAGGAAAGGGGAGAATTCTGGATATATATTCTCTTCCAGCATGCTTTTCCTTCTTATGGGACCCAGAATGTCATGTAAGATGTTCTCAGTCCATGCTCAGAGGTGTTTTGAAGTACCCAAGCAGCTCACGGTTTTATTATTGATGATAGGACCCATAAAGGGGTGGAGAGAGAAACTCATTCACACCATGGGTCCTACTGCCTCTCCCACCCTCCTGCGCAAAGGGCCTGTCCAAGGCCCTCTCCCAGGAGCTGCTGCCATTGCTACCCTCTCTGTGTCCTTGGTCCTGTTGGGGATGACCCAGCAGAGTGGTTCTGGAGGTCCCATTACATCCAGAGGAAGCCATCAGGACCCCAGTTTTATACTGAGACCTTCCTCACTGTGTCCTAAACACAAAAGACCTTGCAAACACAGTCAGTCCTCTGGAGCCTTGTAAATCCTGGGTTGAGCTTCATGAGGGAGCTGAGCATAGAGGATGGCACCCGGGCTTGCCGACCCAGCGGGGACGCCGGCAGCTCTGCCCCTGCCCCTGCCACAAGTGCTGTTGGATAGACATGGTGCTCAGCCTGTAATCCCAGCGGAGAGATTGGGAGGCGGAGGTGGCAGGATCACTTGAGGCCAAGAGTTCAAGACCAGCTGTCTACAAAAAAATTGTAAAAACTAGCCAGGTGTGATGGTGTGTGTCTGTAGTACCAGCTCCTCGGGAAAGTGAGATGGGAGGATCACCTCAGTCCAGGCATTTGAGCCTACAGTGAGCTGTGACTGTACCACTGCACTCCAGCCTGGGCGACAGAGTGAGACCCTGAGGCTGATAGAGTTCCATTACTGACCCCTGTTTAGCAATTATACTATTTTATAAAGTGAACTGTGGGGTTAGAGCCCAATACCAAAACGACCTGATCTGAATGGCTTCCAGGCTGTCGGCTGAGTAGGGGCCTGGACCGCAGCTCTGGGGGTCAGGATGCCTCTGGGGATGTCTCCTGAAAGGAGAACCGGGGAGACGAGAGCCCAGGATGGGCTTTTCCAGAGCTGAGTCTAGCCTGAATGGTCACATCACGTGTGCAGATGATGTGGATTCAGGTTTATGAGCTTGGCAAAGAGAATTCTCCCCTCATTTCCACCTCACTGAATCCCTGTCTTCAGTGAGCTGTGCTGCCCCAGGGAAGGGGACGTTTGTTGAGGGGTGACCAAGGGCCTAGGCCCCGGTTCAAAACCTTTCCAAAGTTAATTTTGATAGGAAGTCTGGGTGTGGTGACTCACGCCTGTAATCTCAGCACTTTGGGAGGCCAAAGTGGCAGGATCACTTTAGCTCAGGAGTTCAAGACCAGCCTGGACAACATAGCAGGACCCTGTCCCTACAAAAAATAAAGTAGGCCAGGCACGGTGGCTCACGCCTAAAATCCCAGCACTTTGGGAGCCTGAGACAGGCAGATCACGAGGTCAGGAGTTTAAGACCAGCCTGTTCAACATGGTGAAACCCCGTCTCTACTAAAAATACAAAAATGAGCCAGGCATGGTGGTGGGCGCCTGTAATCCCAGCTACTCGGGAGGCCAAGGCAGGAGACTCCCTTGAACCCAGGAGGTTGCAGTGAGCTGTGATCACACCATTGCACTCCAGCCTGGGCGACAGAGCAAAACTGTGTCTTGAGAAAAAAAAAAAGTAAAAAAATTTAGAAATATATTTGAGACAGGGTCTCACTCTATCACCCAGGCTGGAGTGCAATGGCATGATTTCAGCTCACTGCAGCCTCGACCTCCTGGGCTCAAGCAATCTGCCCATCGCAGCCTCCCAAGCAGCTAGGATCACAGGGATGCACCACCATGACTAGCTAGCTTTTAATATATTTTTTTGTAAATGAAATATTGATAGGACTAGACTTTGGCCTTTTGAGCCAACTTTTGTTGTTGACCCTTCATGAGCTGTGATATGGCAGTCAACTCTGGGGTGAGGAGATGGGAAGAGGTCAGTTGAACCCTTGTGGCTGCGGAGGACCTGGTCCAAGTTCAAAGGAAGACACTTCCTGTTTCACAGCAGGGGCAGCCCCCTGGGAGCTTCCGGCCAGGAGGCCATAAGGATGCATGTGTCTTCTAGAGAGGGCTCATGGACTTGGTGAAGGCATCTGTGGGCCAGCTCCTGTGTCCCCTGCTCCCAGGCCTGTCCCCAGGAATTGCCTGGTGAGGGAGGGAGGGAGGGAGGGTGAGTTGGAAGCAAGCACAGCCCCCCTGGCAGGCGGAACCCCATCTCCTCCTGGCCCAACTTTCGTAGCAGCTGTGGGTGCTTCCCCAAGGGCATCTCGGGAACCCTGGGGGCCCACACCATGGGGAAGCCCTGTGGGCGTGCAGGTCTTCAGGACAGCCCCGCTCTCCCACAGGATGTGTTTGAGATGAGGTTTGCCAAGATGCCAGATGAGCCCGCGGAGGCGCCGCCGCTGCCTGCCCCCGCAGCCCCCGTGGTGAGCAAGGGCGCCGAGAGCAGCCGCAGCAGTGAGGAGAGCTCTTCAGACTCAGGCAGCTCAGACTCGGAGGAGGAGCGGGCCACCAGGCTGGCAGAGCTGCAGGAGCAGGTGGGCACTGACATGCTGGCGTGGAGCTGAGGGGCCGAGGTGGGCTGGCTGGCACAGCAGCACGAGGTCCGTCCCTTTGTGTGGGTCCCCCCTTGGCCCCATGTCCCACAGCAGCCGCTCAGTGCTTCCTCCCACAGGCCCTCGGGGTGCCCTCCCCAGGTTGGGGCGGTGCAAGCCTGACCAACAACACGCATGAGTGGCTGCAGGGACACGTGGCTGGGATGTTTCTGGAGACCTGGCGGGCCTCAGGTGGGAGCTCGGTGGTCATGTGTGCCTTGCTCTGCTCCAGAAAGGTCTGTGAGGCCACCACAGTACCTGGGCTCCAAGCGGTCACTCACAGTGGGGTGGGGCACAGGCTCCAGAGTCCTGGGGGTCCTGCCGTGTGGCTGCCCAGCTCCAGCCCACTGCCAGGCTGTGCTTCCCTCCCGCTTCTCCGCGTTGCTTTTCTCATTTGCAGTATGGGATGAATGTCACCCCCTCTGAGCTATCTTGAAGTTGAATTGAGAAAGATGTGAATTGTTTTCCCAGACCTCTGGCAGGCAGCCAGGTGCACGATTTCTGGGACCCCAGGTTGGAAGAAAATAGAGCAGGGCTGTCCAGTCAGGAGGGGAATAGCGTGAATCAGGGCCGCAGGGACAGCGATGGTCCTGCAGTCCCGAGTTGGGCCGGACACTTGATTTTGAAGTGGCAAGAACCACACAGTAGGGAAGATGGCTGTGAGGTGTGGCCACAGGGGTGGCAGCTCCTTCACACACCTGCTGTTGGCCTTGCACAGACCACCCAGAGACAGGGACGGGCTGTGTCTTCACCTGGGCAGTGCATCTCAGGGGGCCTCTCCTCTCCCTTGGGGGTGGCTGGAGTGGGGCGGGTGAGGCGCTTAGCACACCGCCAGTGGTGGGGCGGCCCCAGATGAATGCTGGCTGCTGGCAGTGGAGGCCTGCGTGTTATCATCTGGCTTCCTAGAAGTCACTGATGAAAGCCTCCTTTGCGAGGGCATTTAAACTTCTAGATAGTCTTCCTTATCTGAAAAATGATAATAATGAAAATGTCAGCCGCCCACCTAATGTAGATGGTGGGTTGGTGGGTGCAGCAAACCACCATGGCACGTGTATACGTAGGTAACAAAGCTGCGCGTTCTGCACATGTACCCCAGAGCTTAAAATACAACAAACTGAATAAGATAGCTGCCCTTACCGAGTCCCTGCTGTGCCACCTGCGCAGCGCTCAGCCTATGGCCAGCCAGCTCTTCCCCATTGCAGGTGAGGAAGCTGGGACACAGAGGGTTCATGAGTCACTAGCAGTCGCAGGGAAGTGAGGGGCAGAGCAGGGCCCGGATGCTTCTGGTTCACCTCCTTCCCCAACTGAGGCAGCTCTGACCTCGCCCCAAGCCCCCTGGATCCTAGGGCCCCAGGCAGTCCCAGTGGTGCAGGCCATGCCTGGCACCTGCCCAGCTGCCCGCTCTTTTCCAGCTGAAGGCCGTGCATGAGCAGCTGGCCGCCCTGTCTCAGGCCCCAGTAAACAAACCAAAGAAGAAGAAGGAGAAGAAGGAGAAGGAGAAGAAGAAGAAAGACAAGGAGAAGGAGAAGGAGAAGCACAAGGTGAAGGCCGAGGAAGAGAAGAAGGCCAAGGTGGCTCCGCCTGCCAAGCAGGCCCAGCAGAAGAAGGCTCCTGCCAAGAAGGCCAACAGCACGACTGCAGCGGGCAGGTAGGTCCAAGAGCCCAGTGCTTAGCGCGCCACGGGGGCTCATGGAACTGCAGTGCTGGGACTGGGGGCTGTGCGCCTTGGGCACCTGGAAACCAGGGTGAGGTGGGCAGGGAGACGGAGGATCTGCTAAGACCCGTGCTGGGAAGTCCAGGGATCTAGGAGGTGCTGCTCAGCTGCCTTCAGGGCTGGCCAGGATTCTGGATGTGGAAGCGCTGGCACAGCCTGGTCTCTACGTCACGAAGCTTTTGGGATTTTTTCCTGGTCTGGGCTAAAGATCTTGACTGGGGGGAGCTAAGCACCCCATTTTGGGCTTGCCCATAGGCAAGGGACAGTGGTGGTGGCATCCTGCACGGGTGCATTCAGTCTCCTTTGGGAGCCCCTGCTGTGCCCGGGTACCACCCTGTGTCTGCTAGGAACACGCAGGACCCACAAAGCAACATGAGCTAGTAGGGAAGGCCCTCAGGCTCAGGATTCCTCTCCCGGCCAGGTGGAAGGGAGGCGTCCCAAGGGGGAGCCCACAGCCGTGTGGGAGCAAGCTTGGCAGCAGGGGGCCGGGGAGGGAGTTCCAAGAACAGGGAACAGCAGTACAAAGCCGGAGAGACCAGTAGGATGTGTTTCTTTTGGGAATGAGGGCAAAGTTGGCACCATTGAAAAAGAACAAGTTGGGAAAAGAGGTGAGTTGAGGCTGCTGAGATCAGCCGGCTTTGTTTGAGGTACTCGTGCTTCCTTTTCAAGCAGACAAAGGGGAGTTAGGACCTAAGCTCAAAGTATTCGGATCCTCGTCGCTATGGAGAATAGCTTAGTGGGAAACAGGAATGGGAGAAGCATGGATACCCCTTTGGAGGTTATCGTGGTTCTGCTGGCCAAAGAAATTGGCATGGCTCTGGAGACGGCATTATTTCAGAAGCGGCATGGCCAGGCCTTGGTGCTTGGAGGGAGGGGGAGAGGAGCGCAGGGGTCCTGGGTTTAGGTTTGGACAGCTGGGTCAGCCCTCAAGGGAGGCGGCAAGTGGGTTGGTCAGGGTAGTTCTTTCCTTCCCTTCTTCCCTTCTTTTCTCCCTCTCTCCTTTTTGGAGGAGGATGCAGACATCCATTTTTTTTATACAGGTTGAGTATCCTTTATTTAAAGTAAGGATATTTTTTAAAAAATGCTTCAGATTTTGGAATATTTGCATTGTACTCCCCATTGAGCAGCTCAAATCTGAAATGCTCCAGTGAGCATTTCCTTTGAGCAGTTTCAAATTTTGGAGCATTTTGCATTTGGGATGCTCAGCCTATACTATCTTTGTCTGGTTTTAGTATCAATATAATGCTGGCCTCAAAAATGAGTTGGGGCCAGGTGCAGTGGCTCCCGCCTGTAATCCCAGCACAATATTTGACTGAGTAGAGGCAATTAAAAAATGATTTGAAAAGTGTTGCTCCTCCCTTCTGTTTTCTGGAGTACATTTATAGAATGATGTTAATACTTAAATGGTTGGTAGGATTCACTACCAAAACCGTCTGGCCTGGAGTTTTGATTGTTTAGTGGGTATAGGATTATTAGATTATCAGTTTCTTCTTGAGTGAGTGTTAGCCTTTGAAGGCGTCAGTCCATTCCACACAGATTGTCAAACTTAGGGACATAGTCTGTTGGTTAGTATTCCTCTGTTATCCTTTTGATGTCTGTAGGGCCTGTAGTGATGTGTCTTTTTTATTCCTGATATTGGTCATTTGTGTCTTTTTTTTCTTGGTGAATCTGGATAGAGACTTAAACCAATTTTATTGATCTTTCAAAGAAACAATTTGATTTCATTGATTTTTTTTTGAAATGTTTTTACTTTTGTTTATTTCTGATCCTTACGATTTCCTTTTGCTTAGTTTAGACTTGGATTCTTCTCTTTTTAGGTTTTTTTAAGGTAGAAGATGAGATTACTGACTTGAGACCTTTTTTTTTTTTTTTTTGAGATGGAGCCTGTTGCACAGGCTCGACTGTAGTGCACATTCTCGGCTCACTGCCACCTGCATCTCCCGGGTTCAAGTGGTTCTCCTGCCTCAGCCTCCTGAGTAGCTGAGATTACAGGCACCCGCCACCATGCCTGGCTAATTTTTGTATTTTTAGTAGAGATGGGGTTTCACCATATTGTCCAGGCTGGTCTTGAACTCCTGACCTCAGATGATCCACCCGCCTCGGCCTCCTAAAGTGCTGGGATTACAGGCGTGAGCCACTGTGACCGGCCCTGCACTGTCCTTTTTTCCTGCAAATATTCCTTTTTCTGAAGCTTACTTTGTCTGAAATTAATATAGCCACCCCAGCTTTCTTTTGACTAATGTTTTCATGTTGTATTTTTTTCTCACTTTTTTCCTTTTAACATACCTAGAACACTGTAGAGTGGCGTTTGTGTAGATCCTGTGTGCATTGGTTCTTGTTTTTTAATCTAACCTGAGTATCTCTTGCTTTTAGTTGGTATGTTTAGACCATTTATATTTCACATAGTTATTGATGTAATTGGATTTTGGTCCTCCATGTTATTATTTTCTTTTTCCTCTGTGTCTTCTGTTCCTTTGTTTCCCCCTTTCTTGCCTTCTTTTGGATTACCTGAATACAGAGATAATTTCTTGACCTGTGGAGTTTGGGACGCCCGTGGGGTGTAGAGAGGAACTAGCCTCTGTAACTGTTTCCTGGCCGAGGTCTGGAAACCCCCAAGCTGGGAGCAACTTTTCTAACCTTTGATTTTCTGCCTTGAGGCACGACTTTGGGAAGAAAGCTTGGGCCCAGAGAGCAGCCTGCTGTCGGGAGGAAGGGGAGTGTGCGGTGGGCTCCCAGGGCAGGTAGACAGAGACTCAGCGCCATGCTGCTCTGTCTTCTGCCCCAGACAGCTGAAGAAAGGCGGCAAGCAGGCGTCCGCCTCCTACGACTCAGAGGACGAGGAAGAGGGCCTGCCCATGAGCTATGATGAGAAGCGCCAGCTCAGCCTGGACATCAACCGGCTGCCCGGGGAGAAGCTGGGCCGCGTGGTACACATCATCCAGTCGCGGGAGCCCTCGCTCAGGGACTCCAACCCCGACGAGATAGAAATTGACTTTGAGACTCTGAAACCCACCACTTTGCGGGAACTGGAGAGATATGTCAAGTCTTGTTTACAGAAAAAACAAAGGAAACCGTTCTGTAAGTTGCCTGGGTGGAGCGTGGTGCTCGAAGCTCCTCTCCCCTCCTCGGCCTGTCCCTCCTGTTACTCCTCACAGACCCCGTCTGCGAGCGTGGGCACAGGGCTGCCATGCTGTCTTGGCTCGTCCGTCCCACCTCATGCCCTGAGGATATCTGTGGTCCGCCAGGGACAGCGGGCTTGGGGCTGAACCCAGGCCTGAGCCCCACCCAGCCAGAGCCCGCTTTTCCTGTTCTCGAGGATGTGGGCAGCACTTGGGTGCCTTGGCCTTAACCTTGTCCAGGGAAGGCATGACCCTGGGGCCGGGCTCCAGCCCCAAACCCCATTCATTAAGGGCCCAGTTAGGGTCCTCACTGCATGCCTTTCTGAGGCTCCATTTGGGGCCTTGGCTGCAGGTGACCTCTCTGATGGTCCCTTGCAGGGCAGACCAGCTTCCCTTATAACAAGGACACCCTCCCTTTGACTAGGGTCACAAGTCCGGAGGCCTCACAGGGTGGACCCCGGCACCAGCCCAGGCTTCCCTGAAGTTGATGGCAGGAACAAGTCACTGCCAGGGTCTGCAGGTCCGGCAGAGTAGGAGGGAGGGCAGACCAGAGGCGGGCCTTGTGCTACCTCCCGCAGGCTGTCAAGTGAGTGCAAGGCTCACTTGAACTTGCCTGTGGCCTCTCAGGTGTGCTCGGGCCTCACTCCCTCTGAAAAAGGGAGCCTCCTTTCCTGGATGGAGTGTCTGTGTGGCCCTGTGTGGTCACGGTACATCTGACCCATGGTAAGTCGCTGGGTCAACTTGGAGGGAGCGACTCAGGAGTGTCAGGCAGTGGAGACCGGACCCCAGGACCACATCATCCTTGCTGCCCAGGCAGAGGCAGAGAGTGGCCCTGGTGAGGCAGGTCCATGAGTCAGAGGCTCTGCCCTGCATGTGAGGGACACTGGCCAAACCATGTCCTGTCCCTATACCCGTTGGCGCCATGGAATGGCCTCTTCCACCTTACGATCCAGGCTTTGTATATCCTGAATGCACAGCAGAGGCGGGTGGGTGGGTCTGTCTTATCCCAGTCATTTCTGCCACTTGAAGCCCTGGCGACAGCTCTGCACCTGTCAGCTCCAGACGCGTGAACGCTGGGCAGCTGGCGTGGATGCAGTGTGCAGGGCTGGGGCCGTGGCTCCTGCCCCATCGGTCCCCTCTGCAGTCTCAGTGCCCATTTGTTCCCTGACAGCAGCAAGCGGGAAGAAGCAGGCAGCCAAGTCGAAAGAGGAGCTAGCTCAGGAAAAGAAGAAGGAGCTGGAAAAGCGTCTGCAGGACGTCAGTGGGCAGCTGAGCAGCAGCAAGAAGCCCGCCCGGAAAGGTACTGCCCGCAGCCGCCGTGCCACCCTCTTTGGTGGGGGTGAGGGCTCAGCAGTAGGGGTTTGAGCACCCAGCAGGCCCACATCTGAGTGTGACTCGCCTCCTCATAAGCTCTGTGTTGCTGTTTTGAGACTGAGTCTCCCTCTGTCACCCGGGCTGGAGTGCAGTGGTGCGACCTCCGCTCACTACAACCTGTGCCTCTGGATTCAATCAGTTCTCTGCCTCAGCCTCCCGAGTAGCTGGGATTACGGGCGCCTGCCACCACGCCCGGCTAATGTTTTGTATTTTTAGTAGAGATGGTGTTTCACCATGTTGGCCAGGCTGGTCTTGAACTCCTGACCTCGTGATCCACCTGCCTTGGCCTCCCAAAGTGCTAGGATTACAGGCATGAGCCACTTCGCTCGGCCACTCTGTGTTCTTAGATGAACTCTTGAGCTCCTGGAACCTCGATTTGCTTGTCTGTCACTGGGGGGGGGGTCCCACCCCAACCCTCTAGGGAGTATGCGCATGTAGGGTGTGTGTGAACACAGTCCTTTCCAGGGCATCATCTCTCCCAGGGGCTCCTGTGGGGCTTAACCAGGCAGCCCCGCCCCTAGGCAGTGAGTTTCTGACTGTTCTGCCGGCGGCAGCACTTCCACAGCAGGCTGGGGTAGCAGACGCAGGAGGCTGGCCCCATGCCCTGTGCATTGCCAGGCTGTGTGTTCAGGGGAGCCGGCAGTTGATCCCTTGCCTCCTTTTCCTGGACCGTGTTAGAAAGAGCACGCATCTCTTTCCCTGGCTTCCGGGATGCACACATGGGGGACACTAGGGTCCTGTCTGCACTGGAGCATGTTCTAGCTGGGCCATGGCCTTGCGACAGTTTGCCCACCGTCAAGACAGGTCCCATGACCCTGCCTGCTGAAGGGCTCTGTCTCTGCAGTCACTCTTGGGGCGCCCCAGGCAGAGTGAGCACTCCAGCTGCCCGTGTCCTGTTGGTACTGCTGGTGATTCAGATAGTCTTGTTGACCTGATTAATTTCAATAAATGCTTATTAAACGGCAGGGTCAGGAAATGGGTGGATCGTGGCATGAGGTGCGGCAGTGCCACCAAGGGGGTTGAGCGGGTGTGCAGTGAGCGTGCCTCCCTGCCCATGTCTCCACAGAGAAACCCGGCTCTGCACCCTCAGGGGGCCCTTCCAGGCTCAGCAGTAGCAGCTCCTCCGAGTCTGGGAGCAGCAGCTCCAGCGGGTCCAGCTCTGACAGCAGCGACTCAGAATGAACTGGCTTCGGACATAACAGGACAGATGGATGCCGCCCACGCCGAGACTCTGCCGTGCCCCTTCTGTGGTTAATATACTACCTTTGTTCCATGGTGTGCAGGTCTTTTTCATTCAGTGTTACGATATCTTCCAGTTCTTGCTTTCATAGGTCAGAGATCTATCTTGTGTGTGCGTTAGATTTGATGAGAAGGTGTGAACTCTGCAGAAAGTGTCTTCTTCATCACTGAATTCAGTCACTTGGAGATGGCAACTTCAATGCTAACCCGATGACCCCAGAAAACCGTGTGAGACTCGCACTGAAGGACCTCATGGAATCCCTTTGCTTAGGCCCAGCCTGGTCTGTAGGTCCAGAAAGAATCTTTTCGAAGTGTCTCGGACATGAGCACCATACTTGAAAGCTGTTAGCTTTCCAAACAAGTATTTTCCCTGTCATTTGGGCCTCAAGCTCTGACCCTCGTGTCTGACGCGGCTGCCTCTTTCTGGAGGGGCTGAGGACAGATGTGCCTGCTTGTGGGGACCAGGCTGGGCCTAAGCGAAAGGTCATCGCAGCCCCAGCCCAGCGCGTGGAACCCCTGGGGTGGGGACAGGTGGGGTCATGGCCAGGAGGGGTGTCGTGTTCTCCGACGTGGTGAAGTCCGGAGCGCCTCAGAGGGAGCGGCGCGGCTGTGTGTGCGGCCTGCCGGTTTCCATGCGCTGAAGCTTTTACCTCAACTTCAAAAAACAGAAGAAAAGATTAAAAAAACAAAAGGAGACTTTTTTTGTAAGGTTTGGCAATTTTCTACGGAAGTCCAGCCCGATGTGCGTCCCCGCCTGGCTAGCGCTGCCCCTGCTGCTGCTGCTGCGCCCTTGGGAGCCACTTTCCCGAGCTTATGTGTATATAATAGTTATTTATTAACATCATTGGTCATTTTTTAAAAAAACAAGAAAAAAACAAACCGCAGAAGACGTGCATTCAAACAATCGCAGAGATGCAGGCCTTTTCGGTGGCGTGCCGGGCCCGGGGCCTGTCTGGCGGCAGGCCTGTCGTCTCCAGGTGCTAACCTCCGCCCCGCGCGTGCCCACCCACGTCTGTGTTCGCGCGCTCGCCCCTGGGTTCGTTGGGTTTTTTGGTTGTTTTTCTTTGTGGGTTTTTTTTTTTTTTGTATGAAACTTGGAGACTTACAGGTTTAGACAGCTTTCAGCCACAGCACATTCTAATTTTTTATTTTGTTCTTTTGTATTCACTTCTGGTCTCTTTAAGACTGTTTTAAAAGAAATTGACTTAGGGAACCCCAGTTATATAATATAAACTTTGTAATCTGAGAGAAAAAATGTATAGTAAATCTAAGTCTTGATTTTTAACTTTCTATTGTAAAAAAATAATAATATACAGAGTTTAACAGAAGGTTATGTTTTGGTTTTGTTTTCCCGGAGGCTGCCATTTGGTCTTTGAGTGTGGGGATGCCCCAGGCTGGCCCACCAAGCTCTGAGCATGGCGGCTTCGGCCAGGAATGCTAGGATCAGCCTCCCAGGCCTGCGGGTGGGGATGCTTCCCCCTGCCAGCCTCCAGGCACCTGGCCAGGCCCTCCTCAGCCTCTCTGCCCTCCTCAGGGTGGTGGAGTCTCTGGGCCCCAGGAAGATTCCCTCCCCGAGACTCGCACGGTGCTCCTGCTCACGCGTAGTCACAGCCCAGAAATGCCTGAAAGCAGGCATTCTCCCGGACCTCGGCGTGGGGGAGCCTCCAGGGGGGCGCTGGGTGTGGAGCCGTGGTATGGTCTGTCCTGGATGCTGGCCAGTGCTTTCTGCCAGCACTTCTGGATGGATATAGGGACTATCGTTAGTATCCTCATATGTGGTGATTTTAAAAAACCATAAAATTCATTCAGAGTCCACCAACCCTCACAGATCTAGGTATGCCCTTACTGTAGAGGGAACTCTGATGATGAAATGCTGGTAAATTACCATTTTTTAAATTGCTGGTGAGTCTGACACTTGGTGAGTTTTCAGCCAGTTTGTTAAACTTTTAATTAAGTTTTGTTTATAATAAAAATATAAATGGATTTGAAAGTTTCAATTTTTTTAAAGTTACCCTTGTTTTTCAAAGGTATTTTCTAAACAGATCTTTAATGGACTATTTAAACTGAGCTTAAGGGATTCACACAGGCTGATGGGTAGCGCGCTGCCAGCACAAGGCTGGGTGATGCACACCCTAAGCCGGGGTGCCTGGGCATGTAGGGCGCTCCTTGCAGTGCCCCTCCAGCCGCAGGGCAGTTGGTGGCCTGTGTGCACTATGAGGGGAGCGGCTGGCTGCAGGGGCAGCGCAGCAGGAGCACCGTGGGGCCCTTCCTTCTCGGCTGGTTCTCTGCGATGGTGGCATCATGCTCACCTCCGCTCCTCTCGTCTAGAAGCTGCTGACCCTGACGGCCCGCCAAGGGCACACGGAGCAGCTGCATTGGTGCTGTCACTTTTTTAAGGCTTTCTGTCCAGACTTCAACACTGGTTTCTTTTCAGTTTCGAAGGATTGATGTCTTCCTCAACGCCCTCGCCGGCGGGCTGGGGGTGACGGCCACATCCATTTCTTCTGTATTAGAAGGCCGTGGTGATTCAATTAGATTGTCCCACTGCCGAGTCCGGTAGGGCAGCTTCTGTCGTGCTTTTTTCAAGGGGAAAGGAGCAGTGACAAGTCGTGTGTGGGAAATGGATTTGAGAACGCTCTGAGTGACCCCTGGAGGCCGAGGGGGCAGGCTTCGGGTGTGAACTGAACTCCAGACCCCTCTGTGCTGGGCGGTGGCATCTTGCTTACAAACTGTAAGACACGGTTTCTTTTGTGTTTGTTTTTGGTTTTCTTCTTTGGCAGCACTCACGCCTCTGACAGTCTTTTGGGAAAGAGTAACACCCCACATAAAGAATGTGTCACATCCAGTGTAGCACTGTTCTCTAATACTGGCATAACGCTTCCAGGAAGTTTTTCTTTTTTATATTTAAAATGTTACTTTTCTGTATGATGTGCATGCAAGTTTACCGTAACTTTTCTTAAACTTTTTAGTGCCGTTTCTAGTATATTCCTGTAAATGTCAGTTACTGAAAATGAGTCCAATGTAAGTAGTTTTAGCTTGTTTATTGCAATGCTGGCCTCAACACAACAGAATAAAAATGGTAGAAAGTACTCTTTGATGTTTCTGGTAATCATGGACCCTTCTCCTGGGGCATTTGTTTTGTTTTCATAATAAAAAGCAAACAAACAAGGCTGTTTTTGCATTTTTCTGTGCTTTCCGTGGGCGCTCCCAGCCTCTCTCCTGGAGACTGGAAATGTCTGGAAGCAGCTGGTCTAGAACAGCCTTCACTCGTCCACAGTGAGGGTGGCAAGCTCCCCACACTTGACATCTTGTAAGTGCTGGCGGAAATACCCAGGGCATCCAGAAGGGGCCCAAAAACCATTTACAGGCAGGATGCCGTGTCTTGTGCCTGTGACCCCAGCACTTCAGGAGGCCAAGGCAGGAGGATGGCCTGAGGCCAGGAGTTTGAGGCTACAGTAAGCCATGATTGCACCACTGCACTCCACCCTAGACAACATCGCTATTCCTTTTTTTTTTTTTTTTTTTTTTGAGACAGAGTCTCGCTCTGTCACCAGGCTGGAGTGCAGCGGCACAATCTTGGCTCACTTCAACCTCCACCTCCTGGGTTCAAGCAATTCTCCTGCCTCAGCCTGCTGGGTAGCTGGAACTACAGGCACATGCCACCACGCTCAGCTAATTTTTTGTATCTGTAGTAGAGACGGGGTTTCACCGCATTAGCCAGGATGGTCTCGATCTCCTGACCTGGTGATCCGCCAACCTCAGCGTGCCAGAGTGCTGGGAT
The DNA here is from genome assembly GCF_001604975.1 of Cebus imitator. Lineage (NCBI taxonomy): Eukaryota > Metazoa > Chordata > Mammalia > Primates > Cebidae > Cebus > Cebus imitator. Next base: position 1,465,617 of record NW_016107801.1, read on the forward strand.
TACAGGCATAAGCCACCATGCCCAGCCAACATCTCTTTGAAAAAAATAATAACCTGAATACCAATAAGTGGAGATAAAAGAAAAAAAAATAATAACCGAACCATTAAATAGCCCTTGTCCTGAGCCCTGGCAGGATGAAGAGAGCCTCATTTCTTGCCTCACTAGGAAGCTACAATCTGCTTTACTGACAGTTAACTGGTTCCCTGGTACAAGCGGCTCTCTTCGAGACAGCCAAGTTCTGTGCTCTTCTAGTTGACCTGGCCGCTTGTCCCCTCCCTCTGCACTTGTCTGCCCTGAAGTGTCTTCCTGTGATTCCACTCAGTCCTAATGGACATGTAAATAAAACCCCAAAAGGAGCTGTTCATAGGGAGGTTTAACTGCCAGACTGCAGAGGCTGGCGTGCAGCGAGGATCACTGGCGAATGACGTGTCACCTCACAATTGATGGTACTGGAACTAGGCCTGGAAGAGACATTCCAGGGGAGAAGGTTCTGGTTGGGCACACGTCTAGGTCTGAGGACCTGCCCAACCCGACCCCACACAGGGTCGGGGGCATGGCATCACTCCTGGCCAGACTAAGCCTTCTCATCCAGACCAGCCTCCTTGAGGACAGACATGGGGCCTTGTCCGCCCCAGGCAGATGGTGTCTTCATGCAGCCTAATCAGCTTAGTGTCAGCTGATCTGTCCAGGACCCACATGCCCTGATCTCTGCAGAGACTGGCCCTTGAGCACACATCCTCCCAGCTCTGCACGTGACCGCAGACCCCAACCTTCGTGTCAGCGCTGCCTCCCAGGCTTGGGGCCAAACCCGCCACAACCCGTCCTCAGGTGAGTCTGTGGTGCGGCAAGGTGGTGGGACACAGGTGTTCCAGATTTGCCTCTGGAGTTTGCTTTCTCCCCAGGCAGGACTTAAACAATAACTGAAAAAGATGTAGACAAACCCTAACTATCGGATGTGGAGTGCTTCCTTGATGGGCCCGCCCTTACTGTAGGAATGTCAGCCGGCAGGGCAGGTCCTCCAGCCCTGAGTTCACTCCGTCTGCAGCTCCATATGGCAATCCTGGAAATCTAACTTCAAACCTCCCAGCTGGAGGCTGCAAACAAGCCAGGAATCTCACAGAAAAGACTCAGGCTGCGCAGGAGGCTGCTGCCAACCAGGCCTCTGGCAGGACATTGGGGAATGCAGTTTGACCCAGCAGTTCCATCTCTAGGATGTTTGCAAATGAACTTGCACGGCTGCAAAGAGAAGCGTGAAAAGAGAGCACAGGCACATTCAGACGTGCTGTTTGCACGGATGACACCGTGACGCTGACTCTGCTCATCTGTGGGCTCACAGGAGTGTTGCTAGTCACATACAATAAAGCATGAAGCAGTCGGGGCGAGGTGGCTCGCTCCTGTAATCCCAGCACTTTGGGAGGCCAAGATGGGTAGATCACCTGAGATCGGGAGTCTGAGACCAGCGTGGCCAACGAGGTCAAACCTCGTCTCTACTAAAAATACAAAAACTAGCTGGTCGTGGTGGCACGCACCTGTAACTCCAGCCACTTGGAAGGCTGAGGCAAGAGAATCACCTGAACCCAGAAGGCAGAGGTTGCAGTGAGCTGAGATTGTGCCAGTGCACTCCAGCCTGGGCAGTAGAGTGAGACTCTCCAAAAAAAAAAAAAAAAAAAAAAAAAAAAAAAAAGAAAAGAAAGAAAAAAAAAAAAAAAAAAAAAAAAAAAAAGCATGAAGTGAACGCCCAGACCGTACAGTTGAGCAAGAAAGAAAATGGCAGAACAAGAGGCATGGTGCAGGATGAGGCCTTCAGAATCACGTGGCTGTGCGCACGGATGAGCCGCGTTCTCCTCAGGGAGAGCACGTTTGCTTTGCTTTATGCCTTTCTGTACTGGAGTTTTTAGCAATCACTTAGATATCACTGTTATTTAAAAAATGGGAAGCCAAATAGGATGTTACTAACAAGGATAAAAATAAGAATGTCAGGAAGGGGAGGTGTGTACTAAAGGATGTTTATTTGGAAAAAAATTAGCTTTGACAAAAGACACCTACACATTTGTGTAGCCGAGCAGATGTGAGGGCAGAGGGCGAGGCCTTCATGGAGACTGCACGCACAGGTGGCCAGCTGTGGCAGCAACAGTGAACACATGACAAACACTGAATGGAGGGGAGCAGTGGCCTGGCGGCAGAGAGGCTGAATGCTTTAAGCCTGACGGAGAGCCTGCCCTGCTCAGCCTCGTCACTACACTGGTTCGCTGTAGGCCACACATGTGCAACTTACAACTCTCGAGTTTCCTGTGTTTTGGATGCACTGGCTGGTGGGCCTCAAATGCTTGGAAGCTACCATGATGCTTCACACATGACGATTGTTTTGGGGACTCAAAATACAAGTGCAGGCTTGGTGCAGTGGCCGGTACCTGTAATCCCGGCACTTTGGGAGGCCCGACCCCATGACTGCAAGACCAGCCTGGGCAACACAGGGAAACCCTCTCTATAAACACTAGTTTGCCTGTAGCCACAGCTGCCTGGGAGGCTGAGCTTGGGAGGATCACCTGAGCCCTGGAGATAGAGGCTACAGTGAGTTGTGATGGTGCCACCGCATTCCAGCCTGGGCAACAGTGAGACCCTGTCTCAAAAAAGCAAAAAACAAACTGTAAGTACGACAAAGGTCCCGGGGAGATGCTGCTGCTACTCACCATGTGTGCCAAAAACAAAAGAAAACCAAGACCTTTACAAACTTGAAGAGGTGGTTTGCAGTGGGGATGGGAGGGTCACTCTTGGCTTGGTTTAAACCAGGCATCCAGCAGTGCCCAGGCCTATGCTGTCCGTAGCAGCACCTGGAGGATTCGAATACTACAACAGCTGACCATGAGGGGACTCTACAGGGGACATGTCCTGTGCACCAGTCACACCGCTGCTGGGCTGAGGGGCTCGGGAGCCGACGCTGGGCTTCTTGAGCTCCTACACCGCACTTTGATCTTCACATTCATCATTCAAAACCTTCCAGCAAGACACCTGAATTAAACCCAGGTCTGTTTTCCTCCAAGTGTGGTCCTGGGCCCAGGCCTTCACACCGGAATCACATAATTGTGCAAAACTTGGACTGCCCTGTGTCCCTAGAGATGTCGAGCTTGTTTTTGTCTCGGACCAAGATGGCCTCATTTCCGTACTGTGAGTACCACATGCTCCGGCTCCTGCTCAGGTACGTCCCGGGCGGCACCGACTCCAACTTCTGCTGCTGCTGCTGCCAGATGAGCAAGGAGGTGTCCCTGTACCGGAGGCGGGCGTAGCCTTCAGACAGGGCCTTCTCCGCCAGGGGGACGCGGCCACTCATACCCTCCCCTGTGCTGCTGGACTCCTGGGAACCTGCTGTTCTGAGACGGGCCACGCGTGGACAGCTGCCACACGCTGCACACTACTTAATGGAGAGCTTTCCCAGCTTTGGGGTTTAAGGATCCCTCGTTTAACTGAATGGTAGAAATTAGGAATTCAGCCCATTTGCAGGCAGCGTCTTCAGGAGCGTTGTGTGGTGAAGAAACGTGAGGCGGCCTCGCCATTCTGAAGACACCTGAGGCCCATTCAGGGGACAGCAGGCAGGTCAGAGCGGTGCCTGGCCACAGCTCTTCCGGGTGCAGCTGTGTGGAAGTGACAGGGGCGAGGCGTCACACCCTGGGGGGTGATTCTGCCACCACGGCCTGGACCACTGAGCTTGAAGAAACGGATCCAGCACGCTGAGGAAGGGACATGGTGGAAGGCGCTCCGGCGGCATGCCCGGCACGCATCCGCATCCGTCCGGGCCGGCTTCGGGGCGGCGGCTGTTCCGACCCACGTGGGGGATCCGGCCCCAGCGTCTGTTCAGGTCTCGTCTCTCCCTAGTGGTGCTGCTGCAAAGGAACGAACGTGCGGTCAGGCGAGGGGGAGCCAGGCAGGCGGCCGTCTACAGCGCAGCGCCAGCCCTCGGGGGGTCGGAGGCCGAGATCGAGCGACTTACGAGCCGTGGCGCAGCCTGGGAGCTGCGCGCAGAGCGAGACGGGCGCGCAGTGCCAGCTTTCGGTCCCTGGGCGGTATTGGGGCGGCTGCCTGTTGGGGCTTCAGGGTCTCCGTCTGTGAAACAGGGGCCAGGGGCGCCTGGAAGGGCGCGGGCTCCCGGAGACGCCGCCAGGCGCCCGCCCCGGGACCCGCAGGGGCCGCCTTCCTGCTCCGAGCATCCAGCTCCCGGGAGGCCCCTGGACCCAAACAAAAACCATGTCGGGCAGGAGCAAGCGAACAGGGAAGCACCGCAGCCCACTCCCGACCGCCCTCCCGGCCGCGCAGCGTCAGGGATCTCCCCTCCCGGGTGGCCGCGCTCGGTCGGCCTCAGTGATCCGAGCCCACACCGCGCGGCCCCGCCGCCTGCGCGCACCCCGGGGCCCCCGTCCCGTGCCCCGGACCCCGCGCGCTCCGGGTCGCCACATGCTCCCGCCCCCTTCGTCCGCTCGCCTCCCCGGGTCCCCCACGCCTCCCGCCCCAGTCACCGTGCGTCGTGGGCCTCGGAGGTGCTGGCGGCGAGGCCGACGCGCTGCGGGGCTCCCGAGGCGGGGCCTGGGGCCGCGGGCAGTGTCTCCATGGCAGCGCCGCAGGCCTGGCGAGCCGAGCGCAGAAGCGGGGCAGGCGGGTGCGACGAGCCCGAGCCATCGATCGCTCCGTGAGGCGGAGCCTGGAGCTCGCTTCGTGAGGCCCGAGAGGGAGCTGGACGAGGAGGAGGAGGGGCTGGAGGAGGAGGCGCTGAGCGAGGAGGAGGGGCTTGAGGAGGAGGGGCTGATCGAGGAGGAGGGGCTGAGCGAGGAGGAGGGGCTGGAGGAGGAGGTGCTGAGCGAGGAGGAGGGGCTTGAGGAGGAGGGGCTGATCGAGGAGGAGGGGCTGATCGAGGAGGAGGGGCTTGAGGAGGAGGGGCTGAGCGAGGAGGTGGGGCGTCTATACTGCTCATTTGGACTCCTCCACAGCCCCATGAAAGCAAGGTCATTTCCTTCCCTCACTCCACCTCCAATCATACTCCAGTAGCACTCTGTTTTAGTATCTATCCTTTTCCCTTAATTTTATGGTTTTTCTCCAATGCCAATTAAGAAAACTAGCATAATGAAGCCTGGTGTGGTGGCTCACCTCTGAGTCCCACCTGCTTGGGAGGCTGAGGCAGGAGGATCCCTTGAGCCAGGAGTTTGAGGCTGCAGTGAGCCATGATCATGCCACTGCACTCCAGCTGGGGCGACAGAGCAAGACCTCCTCTCTAAAAAAAGAAAAACAGAAAGTGAGCATAATGGACATACAAGGAACACTAAGCCCACAACTGTGGAATGCGCATTCTTTTTTTTTTTTTTTTNGCTTCGTGAGGCCCGAGAGGGAGCTGGACGAGGAGGAGGAGGGGCTGGAGGAGGAGGCGCTGAGCGAGGAGGAGGGGCTTGAGGAGGAGGGGCTGATCGAGGAGGAGGGGCTGAGCGAGGAGGAGGGGCTGGAGGAGGAGGTGCTGAGCGAGGAGGAGGGGCTTGAGGAGGAGGGGCTGATCGAGGAGGAGGGGCTGATCGAGGAGGAGGGGCTTGAGGAGGAGGGGCTGAGCGAGGAGGTGGGGCGTCTATACTGCTCATTTGGACTCCTCCACAGCCCCATGAAAGCAAGGTCATTTCCTTCCCTCACTCCACCTCCAATCATACTCCAGTAGCACTCTGTTTTAGTATCTATCCTTTTCCCTTAATTTTATGGTTTTTCTCCAATGCCAATTAAGAAAACTAGCATAATGAAGCCTGGTGTGGTGGCTCACCTCTGAGTCCCACCTGCTTGGGAGGCTGAGGCAGGAGGATCCCTTGAGCCAGGAGTTTGAGGCTGCAGTGAGCCATGATCATGCCACTGCACTCCAGCTGGGGCGACAGAGCAAGACCTCCTCTCTAAAAAAAGAAAAACAGAAAGTGAGCATAATGGACATACAAGGAACACTAAGCCCACAACTGTGGAATGCGCATTCTTTTTTTTTTTTTTTTGAGACAGAGTCTCCCTCTATCGCCCAGGCTGGCTCGATCTTGGCTCACTGCAACCTCCAGCTCCCAGCGGTGATTCTCCTGTTTCCGCCTCCTGAGTAGCTGGGACTACAGACGCCTGTCACCAGGCCCAGCTAATTTTTGTATTGTTAGGTTTTCACCATATTGTTCTTGAACTCCTGACCTTGTGATCCGCCTGCCTCCCACATTCTTTTTTGTTTTGTTTTAATGACGCTTTTTCGTTGGATTCACTGTCCCCACATTCTTTACAAGTACACAGGACATTTACCAAAACTGATCACGTGCTGGACCATAAATCAGTTTCAACAAATTTCAAAGCATTTAAGTCTTACGTAATCTCCCAGTCTTCCGACCTAGGAGAAGACAGCAACCGAAGTTAAACAGCTTTCGAGAGACACAGAACAGGCCTGTATTCAAAGACCCATTTAACAATTTTGCCTCTATCTGGCCGGGTGTGGTTTTCACTCTTGTGATCCCAGCATTTTGGGAGGCCTAGGCGATCGGTCACTTGAAGTCAGGAGTTGGAGACCAGCCTGGTCAACATGGTGAAACCCTGTCTTTACCAAAAATATAAAAATGTAGCCGGTGTGGTGGCAGGTACCTGTAATTCCGGACACTTAGGAGGCTGAGGTGGGAGAATCGCTTGAACCCGGAGGCGGAGGTTGCACCACTGCACTCCATCCTGGGCAACAGAGCGAGACTCCGTCTCAAAAAAAAATGTTTTTTTTGCCTCTATCTGAGTTAATATAATTTGTTCATTTCTTCTATGCCTTGAACTAAATAATTTGAATATTTAGTTGCCTGTGAGCTTCCTTTCCTGTTGTTGTCAAAACTAGATAGGGCTTATATTTCTGTTCGAAACATTACTAATTCTTCATGTTTTGTCTTCCAGAGTCAAAAAAACTTTTTTCCTTTTGAGCTATTTATAGCTACAAAAATTAAGTGAAAAACGAAGATTATCTCTCTCTCTTTTTTTTTTGTTTTTTTGTTTTTTTTTGTTTGTTTGTTTTGTTTTTTTGAGACGGAGTTTCGCTCTTTTTACCCAGGCTGGAGTGCAATGGCGTGATCTCGGCTCACTGCAACCTCCGCCTCCTGGGTTCAGGCAATTCTCCTGCCTCAGCCTCCCGAGTAGCCAGGACTACAGGCACGTGCCACCATGCCCAGCTAATTTTTTTGTATTTTTAGTAGAGACGGGGTTTCACCATGTTGACCAGGATGGTCTCGATTTCTTGACCTTCTGATCCACCCGCCTAGGCCTCCCAAAGTGCTGGGATTATAGGCGTGAGCCACCGCGCCTGGCCTCTCTCTTTCTACCTGATATCTCCAGAATCCGAAAATGATTTAAAATCCCTTTGGGCCCAATCTGATTTGATATCAAGCGCCCTCCCTCTAGGCCCAGGGACGTTTGCAGAAGACGTAAACGCATGAGAAGGTAAGAGCTGGTTTTGAGGATAAAGTTTGTTCAGACCCTCTCAATCAGAGACAGCTCACAGATACCCAAATAGCTGGCAGCTCAATACATAAAGCTTACAGGTAAGTCAATTTTGTAACTTTGCTTTTTGGTGTTTGGTTTTTAGCTCTTATGTTGCATAAAAGGTTCTTTGTTTATTTTTGAGACAGAGTTTTTCCTGTTGCCCAGGCTGGAGTGCAATGGCGAAATCTTGGCTCACTGCAACCTCCGCCTCCCGGGTTTAAGCGATTTTCCTGCCTCAGCCTTCCAAGTAGCTGGGATTACAGGTGCATGGCACCATGCCTGGCTAATTTTGTATTTTTAGTAGAGAGGGTGTTTCACCATGCTGGCCACGCTGGTCTCGAACTCCGGACCTCAAGTGATCAGCCTGCCTCAGCCTCTCAAAGTTCTGGGATTATAGGCGTGAGCCACTGTACTCAGCTTGCACACAGGTTTTTAAAGTTAATGAATGCCTGCCCGTCTCCATTCTTGTCTGTCCTGAAACAATTAACTGTCTTTAAATCTTTTGGCTCTAAGTAACTTGGCCATAGGGGTCCCACTAAGGGATAAGATGGACCCAGGGCACATTGCACGCCACCCCAGCAGCTATAGGGGACAAAATAAGTTTGGCCATTAATGCTATTGCTGGCAAATCTTGGCCAAAAGAAGGGAATATGACCTAAAAATAAAATTCTAAACTCCTCGCTGACTGAACGGATCCCCTCTTGGCCAAGGGGACCTCAGAAGAAGCTGAAAACTGAGTTCCTAGCCATGATGGGTGTGAGGTCCAACTGCCACCGTTATAACTCCTCCCTTTTGTGACTTAGCTACAAGTCACTAGCTTGTGTTAAAATAGAGATTATAAGACTGAAAAAGCAGACATGTTGTGGCGATAAGACACCAAATCATAAAATAAGACCTGTGCCTGGGCACGGTGGCTCCCACCTGTAATCCCAACACTTTGGGAGGCCGAGGCAGGAAGATCACAAGGTCAGCAGTTCGAGACCAGCCTGGCCGACATGATGAAACCCCAACTCTACTAAAAATACAAAAATTAGCCAGGTGCAGTGGTGCACGCCTATAATCCCAGCTACTCGTGAGGCTCAGGCAGGAGAATCGCTTGAACATGGGAGGCGGAGGTTGCAGTGAGCCGAGATCATGCCACTGCACTCCAGCTTGGGCAACAGAGCAAGACTCCATCTCAAAAAAAAAAAAAACGTCCTGGCTAATTTTTTGTATTTTTTTTTTTTTTTTGAGACAGAGTCTTGCTCCCAAAAGCCAGGCCGGAGTGCAGTGGCACCTTGTAGGGCTGTTGGGCCCCACAGGGTCGTGGGGTGTCCCTTATGCTATGCTGGAGTGTAGGATCTGAGAAATAAAGAAACAGGACACTGAAGAACTGGAGAAGAGCAGCTGGACTCGGGGGCCATGCCACCTATGAGTGGAGACAGGCAAGGCCCTGAATGCCCAGAGCGTCTGTATTTATTAGGTACAGGCGGGGGCAGGGTCGTGAGTGAGGTCATCATCTATAGGCTTAGTGATAGGGCATACATAATCACGTGAGTCTCAAGCAAGGAGGCCACCCCATTATGTCACCTGGGCAGAGAGGTGGGCCATACACAGTAGGGGGCCATGCTGTGCACAGTAGTAGAGGGTCATGTACAGCAAAGGGGTCCACCCCCATTACGTCACCGAGTCAAGGAAGTGGGCTGTGTGCAGCAGGTGTCGTGCGCAACACTGCTTATCTGGGGGCTGGACACTTCAAAGGGTTTCTAATAGAAGGATACTGTACGCCAGCACAGTGGGAGCTGACAGACGTGTGCTCTTCTCTTAAGATACCTATGGGAGGATGATTTGAGCTAGCACAGAAGCGAGAAAAGACTGACAGGGTGTACAGCCACCGTGACTGGTCACACCCGAGGGGTTCTTCTCCCTTGGTTATTTGTGTGATCTCAGGCCTGAGGCCTACTTTCCACAGGAGCTGGATGCAAGGTGCTACAGCTCCTTTTTCAGGAGGAGAGGCTCTTGCTCCAAGCCTGCCATACGGCGTATGCCCTTTCAGGCAGGGACGCCACTGCCTGGGTCTTTGGTCCTTGTCCTGGTCTGGCTGTTTTCCCAAGTACTGCTTCTGTTCTGACTGCTCTAGGCATTCCTCCTACTACAGACTGCTATATGGTTATGTGGAAGGATTGTATAAATCAGCACTGAATGTGTCGGTACCGCTCCGGCTACATCTGTTATATGATTATATAGAAAGAGTATGTGGAACTAAGTATGCTAGATGTGAGCACTAAGTATGTTTAGATAGGGTAGATACAGTAAGCAGTGAGTTATGCTTCAGGCACTCATTGTGCCTGGGGTCTGCACAGTTCTCCTTCCTCGGTGACTGTGCGGGGTGTTACCCACACCAAGTAGCTGGGATTATGGGCATGCACCATGCCCGGCTAATTTTTGTATATATTTTTTTTAGATGGGGCTTCTCTGTGTTGCTCAGGCTGGTCTTGAATTCCCGACATCAGGTGATCTGCCCGCCTTGGCGTCCCAAAGTGTTGGGATTATAGGTGTGAGCCACCGCGCCTGGCCTAAAATTTTTAAAACTTTAAAAATATACCTTTTGAGAGTGAAAAGGGAAGCCACAGAATGTAAGAAGAAATTTGCAAAACATGTGATTGATATGGAGCTTCTCTTAGGGTCTGTTCGGAAGAGGGAAGCCACAGCAATCATTTGAACAGAGAGAAGTAAATACAAGGAATCGTTCACTAAGTACAAAGTTATTAAGTTCAGGAGAAACAAATTAGAATATCCTAACTTAGCACCTGCAGGAAGCGACTAGCACGACCCCTAGGGTAAAGGGACAAAGGGAAGAGGTTGGAATGATTAAAGCCTAGATGCTTAGAAGAGGGACCCCATGGAGCTGCCAGAAGTGTCCAAACTAGAGTGACTCCATCTTGAATGGGAGAAAAACGCAGTGAGACTTACTGGGTCCCATTCCCAGGAGGTGAAGCACTCTTGGTCGTAAGACATTTATGGCTGAGGGAACAAGTTAATGATGCTTACTACCTAAACAGACCCAGACCTTCAGGAAATCCTCTGATGTTCCGATATCTTAAGAACAGAAACTTCCTTAGTTTAAGAATAGGTTTCGGCTGGGCAGGCACAAACTTACGGCTCAGGCCTGTAATCCCAGCACTTTGGAAAGCCACGGTGGGTGGATCGCCTGAATCCAGGTAGTTGGGACCAGCTTGGGCAATATGCACCATTTCTACCAAAAAAACAAAATTAGCCAGTGTTGTGCACACACCCGTGGTCCCAGCTGTGCGGGAGGCTGAGTGGGAGGATCAGTGAGCCTGGGAGTTTGAGGATGCAGAGCCCTGATCACACCACTGCACTCCAGCTTGGGCGAGGGGAGTGAGACCCCCCATCTAAAAAAACAGAATAGCTAGATGCAAACATACACATACTTAATAGGCAAGGGAATCTACGGAGCCATTACCAGCCTTGTTCCTGCGACCAGTACTGAGCTACAGTGTGTCACACGCTGGGTGTTTCCACGGTTCTTCCGCCAGCCAGCAGCATCTCAGCTGCTCAGGGTTCTCTAGCCAGCAGGGTGACTTACGGCTTCGTTCCCCAGGGGCATGAACCCGAGATTGCCATGCCCTTTATACATTTCTGTTCAGTTGCTGTACCTGTCCGTTGGCTTCTACTGTTGGGTAGAAATACTAAAATGCACCTGAGAAAATCTCCTGGGCTCCTGCATACACTGAGCCTCCGTGTAGAGCCATGACTCAGTTTCTTTTTTTTTTTTTTTTTTTTGTGACGCGGAGTTTCCCTCTTGTTACCCAGGCTGGAGTGCAATGGCGCGATCTCGGCTCACCACAACCTCCGCCTCCTGGGTTCAGGCAATTCTCCTGCCTCAGCCTCCTGAGTCGCTGGGATTACAGGCACGCGCCACCATGCCCAGCTAATTTTTTTGTATTTTTAGTAGAGACGGGGTTTCACCATGTTGACCAGGATGGTCTCTATCTCTTGACCTCGTGATCCACCCGCCTCGGCCTCCCAAAGTGCTGGGATTACAGGCGTGAGCCACCGCGCCCGGCCATGACTCACTTTCTACTTGGCATTAGGCATCAATCATCCCAGCTGATAAAGTCACACACTTCTTGGTTTTGTTTTGTTTTGGTTTTGAGACAGGGTCTTGCTTTGTTGCCCAGGCTGGAACACAGTGGTTTGATCATGACTCACTGCAGCCTCCACTTCCAGGGTTCAGACGATCCTCCTGCTTCAGCCTCCCTAGTAGCTGGGAATGCAGGCATGTGCCACCACACCCAGCTAATTTTTATTTAATTTTGGTTTTGTAGAGACAGGGTTTTCCCATGTTGCCCAGGCTGGTCTGAAACTCCTGGACTCTAGTGATCTTCCTGCCTTGGCCTCCCGAAGTGTTGGGATTATAGGCGTGAGCCACCGTGCCTGGTCCCACTTCTGGGTGTTTTGATGCAGTGGAATGAGAAAACCAAATTGCCAGGTGATAGACTCATTTTCCAAATCAGAGAAGCCATCATTGAATTCCTCGGTGGAAACATTCCTTCCTTGAGAACCAATACTTCTGAGGTATCAGATTCCACCACTGTGCGTGGGCAGGATGCCAAGTTAAAGGCCTATCAGAAGCACCTGTCACAGGAGCCACTGGCCTTCTAAGCCCTGGTTCCTGCACACATGGTGTCTGGCTGTTGGGGAGATGACATCCTCAGTCTTTGGATTAAGGCACACACTTTAATCTGCAGGTAGGGCCCTCGAACCTCCACGATGGCGTTTTCCAGGAGGTGCCGTCACTGTCTTCACTTGGTAGCAGTGTGCTGACCACATGGCCTGTCCATTCCTTTTATCAGGCAGCACTTCTGGGAAAGGGGCCTGTGGTCAGTCCGGTGACTTCTTTTGCTCAGGAATGACTTTCTTGCTTGGAAGCCATGTTCTGTGGCCTAACATACTTAACATAGACACCATGGCAGCCAGCAAAGCATCCTGAGTGGATGGCAGGGCTGGCAGGAGGGCTGCATGCAGGAAAAGCAACCGTGTCTATTCCAGTGAGGCCGAGCCTTCTTCTCCTCCCTGGGGGACAAAGTCCAATGGCATCGACCTGCTGCTACTTGGCTGGCTGCTTCCCCAGGTGATGGTGCTGTACTGGGAGCTCAGGGCTGGGTTTTTCTTTTTTTCTGATATCAGCAGGCCAGGTGCCCAGCAGTGGCAGAATGCAGGTCAGCTCTGGAGGGGACGTCCATGCTGCTGTCCATGCCGAGCCTCCACCCCTCCCTGCACATGGGGCCCATCAAGCATGCACGGGACTGGCTGGGAGAAGAGGCTGATGATGACTGCAGAGGGGCAGCTGTGGAGGCCTGCACACCGAGAGCCGCTCTGAAGCAAACGGGCCTCAGAGACACCTGCCTGGCACAGCCATCCCCACAGGCATCCATCTGGTACCTGGTCCCAGAACTCTTAGGCACCTTGCTCCCAATCCATTCCTTTCCAAGCCCTTAACCATCCAGCCAAACATTAGCAACTGCTCAGGAGTCAGTGTGGATGCACGCATGCAATACCATCCAGGGATCAGGAAGAAGCGAAGTGCTGGAACATGCTGGTGAACTCGAGAACAATATACACAAAACACGCAGATGATGACTCTGTTTCCATGAAATGCCTGGAGCAGGAGCATTCGGAGAGACAGGCAGTAGATCTGCGGTTGCCAGAGCCTGGGGTTGGGTGGGGTAGGAGAGAAGGGGGAGTCACGGTTAATAGGAACGGGCTTTCTTTTAGAGAGATGAAAATCTTCCAGACTTAGATTGGGTGATGGTTGCACAGCTGTGAATACACTAGGAAGCTTTTAATTATACACTTATAATAGATGAATCTTGTGGTATTGAATTATATCTCAATAAAGCAGGGGAGATTTTTCGGTTTTATTTTTATTTTTATTTTTTATTATTTTCAGTTTAGCTCCTGTGGCCCAGGCTGGAGTGCAGTGGTGTGATCTCGGCTCACCGCAGCCTCCACCTCCGGGGTTCAAGCGATTTTCCTGCCTCAGCCTCATGAGTAACTGGGATTATGGGCGCATGCCACCACACCCAGCAAATTTTTGTATTTTTAGTAGAGACCGGGTTTCACCACGTAGGCCAGGCTGGTCTTGAACTCCTGACCTCAGGTAATCCACTCGCCTCGGCCTCACAAAGGGAGGAAAAGGGATTCGTGGCACGAGCCATGAGGAATTATAGGCATAAACCACTGCGCCCAGCCAATAAAGCAGTTTTTAAAAGTTATCATGGGCCAGGTGCAGCAGCTCTTGCCTGTAATCCCAGCTCTTTGGGAGGCCGAGGCGAGCAGATCACGAGGTCAGGAGTTCGAGACCAGCCTGACCAACATGGTGAAGCCCCGTCTCTATTAAAAACACAAAAATTATCTGGGCATGGTGGTGTGTGCCTGTAATCCCAGCTACTCAAGAGGCTGAGGCAGGAGAATCTTTTGAACCTGGGAGGCAGAGGTTGTGGTGAGCTGAGATCGTGCCACTGTTCTCCAGCCTGGGTGACAGAGCAAGGTTCCATCTCAAAAAAAAATGTTATTATCACTTTCTGAAGGATATCAGCAAAAACTGTGGCGTAAGGAACTCCCAATTCTGCCCCTTCATAAAGCCAATGAAAAAATGTGCAGAACTTGTCAGAGTAAAATTGTTTTGCAGCTCAGGAAATTCACAGAAAGCTTGCAGCCACCCGAGGATCAGTGATTCAGAAAGAATGGCTGACATTCATTCGAAACAGTGAACTTGGTGGCTTTTTAATTTATCCCAGTCACATACCTTGCTTCCTACAAAGTTTTTACAGAATTGGGCTAGGATTAACACAGCCAGCTCAGCCTCGGTGGGACGGAGAAGGTGTGGAATGAAAAGAGACCTTCGGCCCCCAAGCTTCCAAGGCAGGAATGAGGTTAGGCTCAGTACAAACAACGCAGCCTCCAATAGCATTCGACGCCCAGCACAGACGCCGCAGTTACAGGGAGGAAAAGGGATTCGAGCCACGAGGAATCCGTCCTGGAGCCTCCACGGAGGAAGTGGTAAAGTGCCCCGCTGGCTTTGAGACATGATGGACGCGGGGCTGCTGTGTGCCCCCACCAGCCTGTGCTCCGCTCTTTGAACTGGAGGGTCTACAGGAGCTTGTCCTGTGCCCACCGGGTGTGCAGTCACTGGGCGTGGGGCAGACAATCCGCCTCTAAGTCCTGGGTCTGCAGTGGAGAGAAGCTGTGGTCGGGAGCGCACCTGAGGCCTCTCATTTGCACCTGGACCTCATTACATCACAAGCGCAGGAGGCCATGATAGATGAGGCTTTGCAGGGAGGGGTGAGTGTGTTCTGTGTGTGCAAGGAATATAAACAATTGATGGCTAGAGGACAGACTGCTTTGGATTGAAACACGTCAAATGTCTTGACACTTCTCTCATCAAAACGGCAGCGTAAGCCGGGCGGTATTACGCACCTGCAGTCCTGGCTACGCAGGCAGCTGAGGCAGGAGGGCCACCCGGGGGTCAAGGCTTCAGGGAGCCATGACGGCACCACCACGCTCCACCCTGGGGGGACAGAGTGAGACCCAACCTCAAAACAAACAAGCAAACAAACAAGAAGCAGGCTCATGCCTGTGATCCCAGCATCGTGGAGGTCTGGGCAGGTGGATCGCATGAGGCCGGGAGCTGGAGACAGCCTGGCCAACGTGGAGGCGGCGAGCGATGTTCGGCTTTCCTTGCGTCGCTTCAGTCTCTGCCTCTGCAGGGTCTCAGCGTCCTCCTCTCCCGTCCGTCTCTCCTCTGTTTATCTTAACAAGGACACTTCATTGGATTTGGGGCCCACTCGGATAATCTGGGAAGATATCCTTATAAAAGACACCTGCAAGGACCGTTTTTCCAGACAAGGTCATAAGAACACGTTTCAGGGATGTGATGTGGACATATCTGTTTGCAGTCCAGCGTTCAACCCACTGTAAACCCTGACACAGAAACTGGTGAGGAAAAGAGCGGGGGGCGGGGGGTCTGGCATTGGTCATCTGGCCAGGCTGAGGCAAAAGCAATGAAGATACTGCTTGTCTTAGGGAATGGGAAAAGGGTGGTCCCCTGGGGTCCCCTGGGAGGAGGAGCTCCGTGAAAGTCTCTGGGGGACCCAGGGATGGTGCCGAAAAAAGAATTCAACGGCCAGGTGCAGTGGCTCATGCCTGTAATCCCAGCATTTTGGGAGCTCAAGGTGAGCATAAGGCTTGAACCCCGAAGTTCAAAACCAGCCTGGGAACATGGCAAAACCCTGTCTCTACAAAAACCAAAAACAAAACCTAAAACTTAGAAAATGAGCTGAGTGTGCCTGTAGTCCCAGCTACTAGGGAGGCTGAGGTGGGAGGATTGCCTGAGCCAAGGAGGGCCAGGCTGCAGTGGGTTCTGATGATGTCATTGCACTCCAGCCTGGGCAACAGAGCAAGAAGCTGTCTTAAA